>NC_028641.1:23103575-23271035 GCF_001406875.1 Solanum pennellii | reverse complement strand
TATATATATATATATATATATTTAAATTATCTAAAGCTAAAAATTAGCTAAAAATAAATTGAACCTATTTATTTCAAATAAACTTTGACAAACATGTCTTGTACAACCAATACATAGAAAGCGATTGCTTAAAGATTTCTACTATCAATAAATTCAACAAAACAAAATCAAATCAAATAAATGTGACAATAGTATGAAAACTCTTCATCTTTCACTACAATAGATCGAGTTTACATCTAGCCATTATTCAAATTCAATTACCGATATTTTCCTGCACATTTAAAATAAAAATATAAGTTAGTGACGCTATATGGACACCTTCAGACAGTGAACAATTTTCCGACGTCTGCATGGGAATTGATCAGTAACAAAAAAAGCAAAACATTGATAGACATGCTCATATGACACAAGAATATCCTCTTGAATATATCCTTCCTAATTTGGAGAGAATTAAGAGGCAAAATTCCAACAAATGAAAAGCACAATATTTTTTGGGATCGGACCTCTTAAATGCTACTATTGCTATCGACCTTGTTAGGGTGAGGTGGACCACATGTTGATTTGATGGAATTTCGTTAGCCATGTGTGTGAATTCTGCTCAGCTTCAATGGGATTTATTCATTACCCCTCTTCTTCCAAGAAATCTTCTTATGCAGTGGGGTAATATGCAACATAAAAATGAGGCTCACAAGCTCATGAATCAGGACCTTCCTATCGTTATATGTTGGAACCTGTGGAAAAATAAATGTTCAGTAAAATATGGTGCCAAACAATCCAATAAAGGAGTGTGAAGTTTCTAATCTGCAAAAATATCCTTCAAATTCTAAACAATCTTTTCCCCTATATCCAGTGGTCAGACAACTTTAATAATCTTATCTTTGCGGTGTTAAATTGTAGTCATGAAATTAGGGGTATAGAAGTTCTTTGGGAAGACCTTGCAATGGTGTTTACAAGCTAAATACAGATGGGAGTGCTCTCAATAATGTATACAAGATAGGTGGAGGAGGAATTTGAAGAGATAACCAAGAAAAGTTGATGTATGCATTTGATAATCTCCATTGCATTGGTACCAACAACCTGGCTGATATACAAGCAGCCATACATGGAGTTAATTGGAGCATGAATCCAGCCTTAAAATTTCCTGTGTAAACATTCATATAAAGAAGCTAACTGCTCTGCTAATTACCTTTTGGAATGGAGTCATACATCAGACATTACACAACACTTCTACACATATAATCAACGAGTATCATATATCAATCGTGCTCCTTATTGGTTACAGAAAAAGAAGAATAAAACAGATAACAAAGATTATATCAGGAAATATTTTAAAGTTGCTCCCAATACGACATTGAGATCTAGTAAAAAGACATGTGATGTAATAAAATATTCAAAGTGATACTCAGAATATTGACGCTAATTGTTCCAAAAATTCTAAAGCAAAACTAGAAGATACAGAAGCGAAAGTCCAAGATAAAGTTATGAAGAATGTAATAATGGATATCGAATTATAAATATGAGTTGCATATCAATGGAAAGCACTTGCTGCTCATAACAAACATGAACATGTAACTTAATCAATAATTACCATTTTTGTACTAGGTGAATTGCCTCATTTTGCATGTGACGAAGTTATACCAGTCATGTTTCCTGTACTTTTAAAAGATCCATTTCTTTTTGTATCTGTAAGAAATGTATACGACACAAATCTGAAAGGTTAGCATTAAAAAGTATATGCACAAACTAAGCATAAAAGAATATATATAACGAGAGAACAAGACAGAAATTAGAAAAAAATGGTCCTAAATCATTTTCTCCATTCTAAATGAAGAATTACTATCAGGATATTAGATACTTCACTATATCTTATCAAGTCATATGCTTGGATTTGAATGTAGGTTCTAAAGGTATCAACTTAAAAGTTTTGGCAAATACTTCAATGTAAAAGTAAACCTAAGGTAGAATACATATATTGGACGTTTTCAATTTTTCAGATGCCGCCATATTTCTACAGTTCTCAGACGACAACAATAACATCAGACAAGTTCACTCAGATGATGTCTGAAAGTAATTCATGACTAGGTTAGATTAATTGAGTATAGCTAACTTAAAGAACATGTCTCACGTAAGCTGCTGAGTACCAACAGACTCAGATGTAGTAAATGAACTAAAAAATTACAGATTTGTATGAGTATCATATGGCAATATTGCTCCTTTCCTTGTGACAAAATGAAGAAGAAAACAAATAACAAAGATTATATCAGAAAAAATAATTTGAAGTCTCTCCCAATAAGACATTGAGATCAAGTAAGAAAACATGTGATGTACTAGAATATTCAAAATGAAATAGTGTACCCGTCAACACAGTCAGGATCTAGTGTGCACAATGATTCAGACGCAATAGAAACAATATGTACAATGCACATCTCATGCAACTCTGGATAAAAATTAGTACCTCTTTATCCAGCCAATCTGCATTTTCAAAGGTGTTAGATTGAACAACCGCTACATTTTGAACACGATTAGAGAGTGAGGAATTTTAAGAGATGGATCAGAATTAGTACCTCTTTTCCCCATTTTGTTTCATCTTTATAGCAACAACTTATTACATTAATCCACTCTTTTAGTAGAGAAGTTGTACTAGCACTTTTAAGAGTCCCACCATTTTTTGCCAGTGTTGATAAAATAAAAATAAGAGATTGCCCAAATTTAATTTCTTACTTGTGCTGAAGAAACCACATAGAAAATTTATTAGGAATCCATGAAACAAAAAACCAAATTTCACATATTACAGAGACTAGACACAAACCGTATGCATCGTCAACAGGATGAGTGATTTAATAATAAAAGAAAAAACCAAGAACAATGATGATTGTGTACGGATTGTTTTGGCTAGATGGAACAGGAAATCTCCTTGATAATGGTTCTGTTGCTTCATTTAACCTAATTCCACAAAAGTAACACAAAAATCAGCAATATGACAATTCCATAAATGTTTGGATATGTATTTGTCACTTCAAAACATAGAACTAACACATTGAATAGTACTACTTGTTAACTGCTGCAATATAATTGAAACTAATACTGAGCTTGGAGTTACATAAAAAAATTAACTAGAAGGTTTACTTTTTCTATGAATGTTATACATATTATCGAAACTAAATGCACATACAAATTCAACAAGTTAGAGATGTTGGCCTCTGCTAACTTACACTAATAAGTATTTTTTTAAACTGGTAATGTTAAAACATACAGTGATCAATCAAATTCATCTTTGCCATCCTCTACATATTTTTTTCATATCTTGCTTTTGGTTCCAACTTTTAATTCTCTCCTTCCTAGATATACTTCCATATCCATAAACAGCTAAGTCCTTTGAATGATCCAGAGACCTTGGTTGCACAGCAAAAAAAAATTCAAGAATTCATCAATATTCCTGCAGATAGTATATATTCCGTGCTTTGATTTAATGTTTTATTGTAGTGTATTACCTCTGGTATTGCAGTTATAGGGAAGGGCATATACCCCTTTGCCACCATACCCTACTGAACTAATCGATACTAATGCCTATTTATCTAAATCATTATCATTGCAAAGCAATGTACATGTGTTATCTAAGTCATGTTCATCACGATATAATCATAGATAAAAGAACCATTACATGATAATGCATATGCATAAAACTGACTAGTGGAATTTGTGAAAGTAGATGTCTCGAGTCAACAAAAGGCAACTCTTGCTCAAATTACTCAAACGAAAGAGGACAATGACAAAGATACAAGAAAACCAAAACCCTAAAGCTAAAATTTAGACTTTCAAAGATAGAATTTGTTACCTGATAAACCCTATTCCAACAAAATCATGTTTTCTGCGAGAACTATGATGAAAGTCGGGTAGTTCAGCAAGAATCTCTTCAGCTGTTGAGCTCTTCTATTCTGTCTAAAATCGCGGTCTTAGCTTCAGTTCCGAAAAGGGGGGTTGTTTGGAGTTCAGAGAGAGAGAGAAGTCCCCTATATATACAAAATACTTTTACATATGGCTTGACATATACAGTACACTATAAAAGTGTGGTCATATATGTTAATAGTTGTTTTCAATTATATTATATTGTAGCAACACTTATAAAGTGTAAGTTATAACATTATAGAGTACACTTTTTAATGTTGTCAATATAAAGAATAGCTAAAAGCTAAAAACTTAGTCTACGTTTTGCAAGCGTCCCCAAAAACATTTAGGCAACACTTTGCAATTGTTGTCCAGAATTAGGGTGGTTGTAAGCCTAAAATTGTGTAGTGTAAGTTTGTTGAGGAGAAGTAGTTTCCTACCTAAACCTAACTAAGCATGGTAAGGTTGGGTATGACCCTCAGGGATCTTTCCCTAACTAATAAGAATCCATTGTTAACCTATTTGACTCAACTCTATATACATTGAAGTATGAGTGCCTAACTGTTTCATGAGCGTTGTTTAATCTTCCTAAGTGTGACTTGAATGTCGTTGCATAATAAGATATTAATGAATTGAAATGTAGATACCATGTTATGATTAGGAGAAGGATGTTCCTTCTATGAACATGATAAGAGCCTATGTATTTGATGCATAAAAATGTGAGGGAATAGAGGTTTTGCTTGCTTGTCTTGCATTAGGTGCTATGTGGCATGAAAGTTGGTGTTTATTGTATGTTTTGCGAATTTACTTCTTTGTGAGTATGTTTTTAATGTGTTGATCTGCTGTATGGGTTAGTGAAGTGGTTGTGTTTCATGTGTTCAAAGCGTTATTCGAGGACGATGTTCCCAAATAGGGGATACTGTAAGACCCCAAAATGAGTGAAGGTGTCTAGAGACTCACATGATTATAAAAAGGATTAAAAAATGTTAATTAATTGTTTTATAGTATGAATGCTTTATTTTAATTCATTTGGAAATCAAACGTTCAAGAACGTCCAAGACGTTCGAAAGTTAGCCCTTGAGAAGTGCATGTGTGTCTTGTTGTGTCTTCACATGTTTTACATATTCGTTTTTGTTGAAACTTATATTGAAGGTCCCTAACATGTTAATTAATGTACTAACTTGTAAACGTTTGGGTACGAATCCCCAAGGGCCCCACTAAAGACCCTCAATGAGGACTCAAAGTCTGCCCAAACACTACCTTTACATTATCTACTAATGCCTTGAAAACGATAGCTAATAGGTGTTATGACGCCTCGTCGATGGGTGGGTGTCGTTCTAAATTAGTCTAGGAGTCAAAGCAACCAATTCCACGCCTCAGACCCAAAAGACGGACAAAAGATCGACCACTCGATTGGCCTAAGGGATGTAGGTTGCTCCATCGATGCAGGGTACAACATGAAGAGGTTCCATATCTAATTCACAACCCAATCACATTACACCGTACCAAAGAGGATCCACTAATGCTATTTACAATGATCAAGAGGATAGATTAATGACTTTCCTAAGAACTATTTGATGTCGTTCCAGCCAATCAACCCAATGTCCACCATTCCCACAAGAAGGATACCATTACGACTTTCAACTTCAAGGATATCATAAACTTCAAACTAGGTTAAATGTTCCTGATGTAAGACCCCGAAAATGAGATAAGGTGTCTAGATCGTAACATGTTTTTCTTAAATTTCTTATTTCCTAAGTATGATTAAAATAAAGTATATAGGCAGTAGCTAAAATATTAGAGGTATTGGAAGTCGAACGTTAAGGGACGACTAAGACGTTCAACGACTAAGTCACCTAGATGCCTAATATGTGGTTGCATGTGTTTATGGTTGTTTCATGATTTTATAAGGTCCTACAATGTCTTATTATATTGTTTAGAGTCAGTGTACAATGTTTTAAGTGATTTAGAAGTCGAACATCAAGGGACGACAAAGATAACTAGCCGCTTATGTCCTCATATGTCTATGCATGCATAAATCTGTATTAAATGATTCCAATTAAGTCTTTAAATGGTTAAAAATTATTTTTAATGGGGTTATACGAAGTTTCGTGAATTTTGGAGGTCAAACCCCTAAGAAAGTCCAAGGCGTTCTAATGATAGCCCCTAACATGTTTATCGTATGTCATGTTGGGGCCAAGGCTGTTTGGACGTCTTATAGGTGTTTGTTTTGGATGAAATTTATGTAGAAAGTCTATAACTTGTTAAGGGTTATAATAACATTGCAAACGTCCACGTACAACATCTAAAGGGCCACACAAGAGTCCCCAAAAGAAGGTCCCAAAGCTGCTAACACACTGCCTAGGTAGTGTCCATTGACGGACCCAATGACGGATCGTTGATCCACAAACGGCCCGTTGAGAAGGTTTAGTGGATGGGGACTTGAATTGGGAAGGTTTAAATGCAATATTTTGCTAAGTACCCAACAACGGAGGCCAGGCACGGCCCCGTCAAGGCCTCGACGCCCTGTCACTACCATCTTCGCAGGTGGCCTGCAACTGGCTGCCTGCGTCTGTTTCATTAAAGGGGTGAATGGGAAATTAACACCACGTAATAACGTGACAGTAATAGATTTATTTAGCTATTTTTGGGATCATAAACGTGATCACCGAATTCTAGAATCCTCTCACAAGATTGAAACCATTCCATCCAAAAAATACTCTCTCTAGAAACCACTATTGTTGGTGAAGCTTAAGAACAAATTCAAGCTGGGTTTTCCATGTATGAATCATAATGTTTAAGAGGTTTTCAACTAGACAAAGGTATGTTGATCTTCATCTCTGTAAAAACCCTAAAATTTGATAAGATAAGTAATGCTTAATGATTCTAGAATGCCTACGATTAGACTAGGGTTCACACGGATTGATGCACGTAGAACCCTGACAACAGAAACCTAAATTCAGCCAAGCCAACTAAATTGGGGAGTTATTTGAGCTTGGAAAGGTTGGTTCCAACCATGTAGGGCTCTCGAATACGAAGATTTACTCGAATGAGTCTTTACCGGAGTTAAAAAGGGAAAATCATTGTTTTGGAGGGTCTAGGGTAAAATGGTCTTTTTTCATGCTAAGATAGTATCATAATTACTCTAAATATATAATTAATTATTTAATTAATAATATGTAGGGGCATTTTGGGGAGAGAGGGCCAAAAATGGGCTCTTGATGTGAAGTCTTGCTCCACCCTGGGTTCGAACCTAGGTGGAAGAAATGAATTAAATTTGTTTTTAATTTAAGTTGGTAAATTAATGAAAAATTAATTTATATTTATTATTTATTATCTTATTTAAAATAAAAGTAAATAATATATTTAATAATTATATATAACCTTATTTGACTATGTCCTAAACTAAACTCTTAAGCCTAAGAAAACTTTTTTCTCCCACGCTCATCTCTCTCTCACGTCTCTATTACTCTCATTCACGTTCTCTCTCTGACAAAGAAAAGTTCAACAACAGAAAAATTAATTATGTTATTCACACTTCAATACTTCAAACAAAATCACAAGAAAACAAACGTTAATCACATGATAGGCAAAGGGAGGTTGTTCGTCAAGTGGTGTTGACATTGAGGGGACTTGGACGTGTTCTTGGGTGATGTTTTTTGGCAGCAAGTTGAGGGTTTAAATTCAAAAAGGTATGGGTTCTCTTATCTCCTTATCCATTTCCCAAGAGACCCCTAAGATTCACACGAATCTATTACGAAAACTAGGGTTGTTCCCCGTTGCATGTATCTTCCACTAGCTCCCATTGAATCATAGGTCGGTTATGTGTGCTTGTAGAAAAATAGTTTATGAAACGTGTTTTTGTGATGATTATGTGTTTATATGTATGTTCAGAATTATGTTACTTATGTTGATGCTTTTCTGAAATTATGTGTAAGTGTGTGTGCAATGTGAACCGTATCTATGTGCCTCGGGTTAAGGCTTTAAAAATTTCATGTCATGTTTGTATTTCATGTACAAATGATTATGTAATTGGTGATGTTCATATGATTTGAAATGTGGCTGATTTGAGCGATAGTCTCTTGGCTAAACGAATCCATGAAAAATGCACCTAAGAACGTATTAAATGATCTACGAATTACCTTATGAATTCACGTGTAAATGTTGAAGGAAGTGAGATAAAAAATGTGAAAAAATTTCCAGAAAATTACAAGTTAGTTTCTCCTAAACATAGATTAACAAATCTGTAATTTTAAATGAGTATAAATTAGGTGAGGTCATTAGGAATCGAACCCGCGACCTTACCCGTGAAAAGCACTAAAAAGGTGAATAGAGAAATGGGGCTGAGGGGGGTTCGAACTTGGGTACTCCTGGCTGGAAATTAATATATGAAATTAAGAATTGAGAGGGGTGGGATTCTAACACACAACCTCTCAATCAAAACATAAGGAAAAATGAAAAGAAAATAATTGTGAGGCATGGGAATCGAACCCACGACCTCAAGGCGGTAGAGGAGAGTAAGAGAAAATGAAAAGAAAGAAATGTGAGGCATGGGAATTGAACCCATTACCTCAAGGCAGTAAAGGAGAGTTAAGAGAAAATGAAAAATAAAAGAAACGTAAGGCGTGGGAATTGAAACCACGACCTCTAGGCAGTAGAGGAGAATTTAAAGAAAAATAAAGAGAGGCTGTGGGGGTTTGATCCCACAATCTCATGGTCAACTCGAGGTGGTAAAGGAAAATGAATAAGATAAATAAATAAATAAATAAAAGGGGCTATTGGGGTTTTAACCCACAACCCCTCGGCCAAGAAAGATAATTTTCAAAGGATAGAAATGAAAAGGAAGTGGTGATATTAGGGATCGATCTAGGGTCCCACTGTCTTGTGGACTAAATAAATAAAAATAAAAATGTTAAGTGTTGTCCAAGGGATTTGAAACCGGGTTCCCTTGCCCAAATTCTGTATTGATACATAAGACAGGCATAAATTAAATATTCAAGAATAATGCTGCCTACATAGATCGAAATCGAGATCTTAGCATACATACAAGATGCATAAGTCTTGTACCACATAATATTAGGAAGATATGAATCACTTAAACGAATGATGAATGAAGCCTCATGGCTTGTATGTATAGACCCAAAAGTCTAGCATACACTTAATAGTAAATGAACCTAAGATGTTTGTAATGAAATGATGTAACCTTAGAAGGGTTAAGCAAGAGTGTAAAACACACTAAATGCCAAAGTGTATTGACACATGATGAAATAAACATTGAAATGATGAAATGAACAAAGAAATGATAAAATGAACAGAGAAATGAAGAAATGAACAATGAAATGATGAAACCCTAGAAGGGTTAAGTAAGGGTGTGAAACACACTAAATGGCCAAGTGCATTGGCATATGATGAAATGAACATTCACGTTAAATGGGATGAGTAATTATGAAGAGCAAATGTGCTAATGTTAATGAATATGGTGATAACATGAAATGAGGCTAATCTAAAAGATGAGAGCAATCTCAAATGAGCCTAAGTAAATGTTACCAAAACGTACTCACCTGCGAGAGTGTAAATTTAATGAAGAAGCCAGTCTCTATGAACACTCTAATGAAAGTAGTGAGATTAACACATTTAATACTAATTATGAGATGAGAAATCATCTATTGAGCTATGATGTCCTCATACTAAAGGCCAGCTTCCATGACGTATGAGTTTAATGTAATGGAACTTTATACTGAGCACCGATAGACTAGTTATGAGCACTGATGCCTTCTTTCGGGAAGGGCGGAGGTTCACGTAACTCTCATGAGATGAGACTATCCGACATGTCGGGTATGGGTCTCCTTATATCTCCTAGTCTTTGAACCTGTACTGCCAATATAGGGATTTGGCAGGGTTCAATTCCCATGTACGCTAGCATGTTTTGAGTAACTTTGGCAGTTGATTCCACATCTTTTACATGTAGGAAAGACATTGGATATCATGATGGTCACGTGATCTATGTAGGTTAAAATTAAAGTTCCCCATGAATGAATGAGGCCAGCCTCAAACAATGCACATAATGAAATGAATGATACTAAAGGTGTTAGGATAGGATAATCAAGAGATGAGCTAGACATAAGTAATGACACTAGGTCATTCTTGAATATTGCACAGCGAACCCGATGAAAGTCTTATACTCCATCCTAGGTATAGTTGGTGTTTACACTAGCGTATGAATGAAATGAAATGAAGTATGTATGAATGAATGAAGCAGACTCTGTGTTTGCAAAAGAAGGCTCCCTAGTTGAGGTCCCATATGTTGATACCACATTGTTGGTAAGTCTTGATGTCAAGTCTATGATTCCAAGGTCTCATGCCATATGAACGAATGATATGAAAAAAGTTGTGTTATATGCAATATGTTATGTGCTATGTGTAAGATGTTATGTTTTGTGTGCAGTATGATAAGTATGATGATGCATATTACACTCATGGCATGACTTTCCTAATCCAAATTATGAAAGTTCACTCACCTTTCTAATCCAAATTTGAAAAGCTCACTAACTTTCCAAATCCAAATTTGGCAAGTCCACTGGCTTGACATTCCATAATGATGTTGTTAGGAAAGAGCTATTCTTACTCATTAATGTCCTTGGTGTGTGCTTGCATATACCAATACTTAGTACAAGTGTGTACTAACCCTATACAACTCTATAATTTTAGGTGCAGGCACAGGTGGACGCTAGAGCTACAGTTGACGCTAAAACTATCCGGACATGGTAGGCCCTCATGCTTTCGAGGATGCTTGCCCATTATATTCTAGATTAGTTATAGTATTTATCTAGTTGAGTATGTTCCACTAGCATTTCTTTCCGTTTTTTTTCAGACATTCTATTTGTGTCATTTGGCAAGTATACATTTAATGTTATATTAAACTATGTCTTTCATTTGATGATCTTAATGTTATATTGTATATGGTGAACGATTATGAATCTAATAGAATGATTATTATGTATGTTAACAAACAAAAAGTTTCAATTTTTTTCTAAAATTAACCTAGATGAAGTAAGATTGACATAAGTAGGCTTGTCAGCGACATCTGAGAGGTCAACGACGCCGATCTCGTCTGGGGGCTAGACTCTAGTCGTGAAAAAGTTGGTATCAGATCCGTAGTTAAATTCTGATGATAAAAAGTTCACATCAACCACATTGAGTAGCTTCTAGGTCATGGAAGTGAAGTGCACCACAATCCTTGATTAGAGACTGCATGATGCGTAGGAAAATTTCTCTTCTTCTGATCTTATTCTGCCTTTCCTAATGTCTGATTTTCTTGGTATTATGAGTGTGTCTAACATCAATCCCTTTTGTTCTCAAAAAATAAATACTAGGAGAACAATTGGTCAAAGGAGAGGAGCAGTTGCTGGGAACAATCAGGTTCCACCCCGGGCATAGTTGAAGGAGTGGCTATGCAAGTTAACCCTTCTTGGCTTACTGATGCTGAGGTGAGGGCATCTCTGGCCCAGATGGCATAGGCCATCACTATTCATGCCCAGGCCATGACTGAACTGTTCAACAAGCAAAATGCTTAGAGGGAGAACCCACCGGTTCGCAGTATGGCAGACAGGCTGAGAGACTTTACGAGGATGAATCTTCCTATTTTCACAGGGTCTAAGCCTTTGGAGGATCCTCAAGAGTTTGTGGATGAAGTGCATAAGATGTTGCACAGACTTGGTGCAAGATGTGGCAAGATAGCCAATTTTTGGGTAGAGTTCTGATCACTTGGGAGTTGTTTAAGACAACCTTTTTTGAGAGATTATTTCCCAGATAGATGAGGGAGGTCAAGGTTGAGGAGCTTATCATCCTTAAGAAGTGATCCATGACAGTTAGGGAGTATTCTCTGAAGTTTGCTAAGCCGTCCAGGTATGCTACTTCCCTTGTATCTAACCGCAGGGATGAGATGAGCAGATTCCTCACAGGAATCAATTGAGATCTCCATGCTCGACGTCAACTTAAGGATATGCATAGGCAATACACGAGGCGACAGTCCATGAAAAATATCGCCTGGCGATACCGGTTTTTGTTGGTTGATGCCATTTTCCTAAAGCACTAAGGCGTTGGTGGATGCTTACTGCTGTTAGACGACGTCGAAGTCACCCTGCCGATGCTCTCACGCCGCATCTGATGCATGCATGCCTTGGTTGATGTTGCTTGTGTATGACCAACATCGCTTTCTTGAAGCTAACAGATCCTTTTTGATGCTTCCTTACGTTGGCTAATGTTGCCTTCCATTGTTCGATGTCGCCTTGCCACTATGTGTAGCCTAGTACTGATGTCCATGAGTTGATGAACACGTGCCACGACTGGTATGTGCAGGCCTTTGTTGTGGCCGTCTCTTGTTGGCCGATGTCCCTTGGTCAATGCGCACAGACCACAAGTGATGTCTCTTTGTTGATGAACTCAACCAACAACTGAAATTACCCAGTCGATGTGCACACGACACAACTGATGCATGCAGGCCTTGGTTGATGTTGGCTTTCATTGGTCGGCGTCACTTGCTAGATGCACAGATGTCATGTCAGATGCATGCAGGCTAAGATACTTCTTACTATTGGCTGACGTCATTTGCTTGAAGAACACAAGCCTCCATTGCTGGTGCCTCCTATTGCGGATGTCGATGTCGCCAAGAAGATTCACACATTCCATGGGTTATGAATGCATATCCTTGGATGTTTCTTCATGTCGTCCGATTTTTCTTTCAAGATGTGAAGAAATCACGTCATATGTGTTAAGACCTTGGTTGATGCAGCCTGTCATTTGCTGACGTGACCTGGCCATTACATGCAGGCCACGACCAATGTCGCCAGTCGATATGCACACCCCACGTTTGATGCATACATGCCTTATATGATACTGCTTTACATTGAACGATGTCGCCATGTTGATGCGCAGAGGCCACGACTGGTGTCATCGAGTAGATACACACACGCCACGATTGATACGTCCAGGTTGTTGTTGCATGTCGTTGGCAAATATCGCTTAATCGATGCTCGCAGGCCACAACTGATGTCGCGTAACCGGTGTGCCCAGACCATGGCTGAATTCCCCTGACCGATGCGCACAACCTACACCGGACAATGAATGTGCAATGTGGACAAGCCACGATTGATGCAGGTAGTCTACAACAAACTTCAACGAAGCAGTGTGCACAATCCATAACTTATGAGGGTGATCCATGACCAATGTTGCATGGCCGATGTCTCATTATGTTTGCTGACATTTCTTACCCAAAGCATATCGGCCTTGGCTGATAGGTCCTGTGCACGACAATGATGTCCTTTATCCGATGCTCACACGCCAAAGCTCATGCATGCAACCCTTGGTTGATCCTTCCTATCGTTGTCCAATGTCGCTTGCCCGATGCCAAGATGCCTTGTCCGATGCCTGGCTCATGTGGAGTGTTTAATTCTATGGCACGAATTCTAACTTACTAGAGTAGACATTGTTTTTTCCAAAGATTTATATTGATCATGTACAACCTAGTTATGAACTTTCTAAAGTACAAACACATATTAGCTTCCACTAATAACTTTTTTATATAAAAAAAATTAGTTTCAATAATTTTTTTATTTTAAATATTTTTCGGTTAAACCCAAAAATGTGTAATTGATTAATAAAACATAGAAAAATATTAAAAAAATAATATCACCAAAAGTTCATAAATAAATATAGTAACCGTTAATTCAATAAATATATCAAATCTTTTGAATTTTTATTTTCGTTCAATAAATCCTGAAAATGAGTAATTGACAAATAAAAAATAGGAAAACTTTGAAAAAAAATATTAACTACAAAAATTCATCAATAAATATAGTAACCTTAAATTCATCAATTTCAACATTTGTTTAAATATTTAGTTTTGTTCGGTAAATCTCAAAAATTGTTAATTCATTTATAAAAAATAAAAAATTAACCCCAAAGTTTACAAATAAATATACAAACTTTAAATTAAAAAATTTCAACAATTTTTTTTATTTTAGTTTAGTAAATCTCTAAAATATGTAATTCATGAATAAAAAAAGAAAAAAATATTTTTTAAAATGTAAAATTAATGCCAAAATTTCAACAATAAATATTTTAACCATAAATTTAATTATTTCAACAATTCTGTATTTATTTTTTGTTTGGTTAATCTTATAAAAAGGGTAATTTATGAATAAAAATAGGAAAAATATAATAATAACCTAAAAAATTAACAAATATTTATAGTAACCTTAAATTCAATAATTTCAACAATTTTTTTGATATTTATTTTAGTTTGGTAAATCCGAATGTGGGTAATTAATTAGTGAAAAAAAAGAAAAAATCTTTAAAAATTAGAAACTTAATGCAAAATATTCATAAATAAATAAATCATTAAATCCAACAATTTCATAAATTTGAATTTTCAAAATGTGACATTAAAAAATCATAACAATATATTTTAAGAAATTAATAAAAGTCGGAAGAATATGAAAATTCTTTAAACTTCTAAACATGTGAAATAATGATACATTACATATTTTTACAAATAAAATATTTTCAATATTGTATGAACCGTAAATTGTATGTAATATGTAAAAAGAACCACGTGACGTGTTAATGTTTAAAATAAATAATGAAAATAGATAAATATGTTGTTATGCATGAATAACGTTTCACATTCTTTTGATTTTTGTATGGCATGGACATTTGCATGTTTTTTACTAGACCTTGCCTAATGTTGCATGCAACGTAGCTCGTCTAACAAGTGCAAGCCACAAAAGATGCAGGAAGGCGCATCTGACGTCAACTGACTGAAGTGTGTAGGCCACAATCAATGCAGCCAGGTAACTCTTACATCAGTACACCAATATGTGCAGGCTATGAACAAAGTTTGTTGGCTACGTCTGACGTTGACAGCCCGATGTGTGCAGACATGGAGGATAGGTGCAGCCCATGTCTAAAATCAGGTGACTTATGTATGCACGCCACAGATGATAGGTGCAGCTGATACGCTCAAACTTACTTCTCAAATAAGAAGTAAAGCGGTCGTATCAGGTAAAGAAACCAACTAATGAGGTTGGATCGTTCCCACGAGGAAAATAGTTCAGATTTAACTTCAA
This sequence comes from Solanum pennellii, assembly GCF_001406875.1. Classification (NCBI taxonomy): domain Eukaryota; kingdom Viridiplantae; phylum Streptophyta; class Magnoliopsida; order Solanales; family Solanaceae; genus Solanum; species Solanum pennellii. The sequence goes on along the minus strand of NC_028641.1, from coordinate 23,256,024 downwards.
TCTATTATTACTACTATTTAGTCAATTATTTCTTTCGAAAGCAAAGACAATAAAAAGGGGTTTTTTTTTACTTCTAAATGAATTAATATAACTAGCTAAATTAAAGGAGACAACTAACAGCTTCAAATGTTGGAGTTTAATCAGTTAATAAAAGTAACTAGGGTTTACTTGTTCCCCACAGGTTCATAACTTGATAATTCTAACTATAACAATTATTTCCTAGTATCTTGCATGCAAAGTGACAAGTTATGTATTTCTAAATCCTTGGTCCGGCATCTAGAGAATTTCGCTCCGCACCTTGGTCAGGCTACGTGTGTTGCTATATTAACCCTTATCTTTACCTCATATTAAACATCATATTCAAAATTTGACAAAGTTATTACCTCGTACCAATCAATACTAGCCTATTAGATAGTATACACTAAATATATGTTGATAATTCTTTTTCTATTATCTACCTTCTTGGTCCGACAAGTAGCATTAAGGCGAGTTCTAACGTTAGCCATCCGTTAAAAAGACTTCTAAGCGAAAGAATTATCAATACATGCAAGACACTATTCTAGAATTGTTATTTTTGTTAGGTTTTACCGCATTATTCGCCTATGGTTACCACAACCCTAGTTATGGAGTTTAGTTACCCATAGCCATTATCACAATATTCAAATATGTAATATAAGAATTCATTCACTTACTTCAATGAGAAAGAATAAAATCCAAAAGTTCACTTCATTAATCAACAAAAGTCACCAACAATCAATTACTGAAATTAATTGAAGACTAAAGATTCTCCAAAAGTGTAACAATAATCACCAAGTCTAATCCACAAAGAAGCTCAAATAACCAAGAGTCTAACAAAGAGTCAAAAAATAATCAAGAGTCTAACAAAGAGTCTAAAAATAACAAAGAGTCTAACAAAGAGTCTAAAAATAATCAAGAGTCTAACAAAGAGTCTAAAAATAATCAAGAGTCTAACCCCAAAAACGAGGTTTTTTGAACTATTTATAAAATAAAATAAAAACCTAATTAAATAAGGACTCTATTTGCTGGAAATCTATCAAAATGCGGCTAGTTCGACGGACCTCGCGAGATCGTCGTGGTCATGACGGGCCGTCATGGATTCCCTCGTCTCATACTTGTGCACTTTCTTCTGCTGCTCTCTTCATTACCCTCGACGACAGGTATGATGTACTGTAACAGGCACAACAGTCCATCTAGGGTCTCCGTTCCAATACACTTGAACTCTTTGAATTTGGGTCCTGCGGCTACTTCTCTGATCTTCATGACGAACCAGCAGGATGGACCGTCATGGCTACGATGGTCCGTCATGCACACCGTAACCCCACACTTGGTCAGAATTCCCCATCTTCCTTCAGCAGCAGCACTACGATGCCACCTACCGACCGTCACAAGCACGACGAGCTGTCACAAGCTCCGTACGTGGTACTTTTCTGTATTTCTTGCTCAAAAACCTCCGCATTCATCTTTTAGACAGATTAAATTCGTTGTTTGTCCTCAAGCGATGCACTATGACTCAATACAAAATCTTTATACAATAGTATCCATGTTTTATCTTTCTCAATCATTTGGCTATCAATCCCGATCAATCTCATCATATTTATGCATGCTATCACTTTTACGCTAGAATTATGCGGAATCAGACCATGGCACAAAATCACCATGCACTAACACATATCCTCTTTAATTTCTCACCGAGGTTCTAATATTTCCAGTTTTGCAACTAGTGTCCTCACTTCAAAAAAAAATCCTCATTTTTCACACAATGATTTCAGTTTAAGTATAAGGATTACTTTTCAACACTCACTCTTAGAACAAATTCACACTCATTCATACATATTGCCATAAGCTTGCCCTTATTTTCACTACTTTAATTTCGTTATACAACTCTAAGGATCACGATAAGACTTTCATAGTTCGTAACATAGGCTCAGGGTCAGGTAAGGTATATTTAGGTATACTTTAGTGACTTTTTGCCCTCCTTGACATATCGGCTAAACATACCACTTTTTATCATTTTATTTCACCCAGTTTCTCATATTCTTCCACCTTGCTATTTTCCCTTCTTTCTTCATTTGTGTAAGTGACTATCTTCTTTTCGTGCTTGTATTTCTTGTATATATTTTTTTCACTTTTCTTTCAACTGATTCTTGAGTCACTTTACTTTTGTTCTTTCTCTCTTTTTGTTCTTTCAACCCCACTTTCCATACATTCCTCATAATAGCTACCCTCAACTCGTGGCTTTGCCATGAGTCAAAGTACACAATACCTAAAGTTGGGTCAGGGCCATAAAAAAGTGTTGTTTACTTCATTAGCCACCCTCAACATATGCTTTTGGCATAAGCTGAGGTGAACATGCCCAAGGAGGGACCAGGGCTAACACATTATTCCCAGAAAAGATCAGTTGGGGTGAAAAAGAAAGGTCTAATTTAAGCTCAAATCATTTGGATCAAAAAAAGATTAAATTCATTTGATTTTCTTTTATTTAGGCTATAAATGGGCTACATTGAACAAGGGCCTATGATCCTTTCTTAATTGTCTATTACATGTTACTTTTAGCAGGACTAACCAGGCAAGTTCTAGCTCAGTACAAATAGTGGACTATTCAAATCTTCCTCACATTCACTTGATATCTCATTACTCTACCAGATTATCAGACACCTAGTTCGAATTTTAGACTTAAGGTCATGCAGTGGTATTCCTCTATGTCATGCTTAGAGCAACACATTTATCAATTACAATGCCTAGTCATGAATCATTTTCATTCTATCAGGATATCATTTTAGCCATCATGCATTAGAGTTGAACTATGTAAGCAAGATATAGACATGCCGGTTCAATAGAAAAAAATAATCAGTCTCTTGGGGTAAAAGAACACAGGCAAGAAAACCCCAAAAGAGGATAGTGAATTGCGCTACTCAGACTTCACATAGCACTCACTTTCCATGTACCCCACCCCCAACAAAAAGACATGCAATTGTCCCCAATGCATAAAAAAAATGAAATACAAGAGTGGTAGGTGAAGCAAACCTGGGGCGCAAAGCGTCGACTATCAGCAAGCTGGTGGGTCCGGTTCCCCGGAACCCACTACCTCTATAATCTAGACACCTCAGTAGTGTCCAGTGCATCAACAACACAATCAGCAGTGCCTCCCACTTTATCCACATTTCTGTTGCTAGACGCCCCAGCAGCTAACTCTACTGCCCTCATCTGACGCGCCTCCTCATCTACAAGTGAGGCTCTCCTCGCAGCCTCCAACTCACGGCGCTCCTTCATCCGTGCTCGAGCCTCATCCTCCTCTTTACCCCTACGCCTCTTGGCATTCTCTCGAGGGGGAGGTGGTGGAATCTCAGAAGTGGCGAATAAGGCTGCCATCACTGTGTCTTCAGCAGGCTCTGCAGAAGGGGCCTCAGACTCAGGAACCCTAGCCTCTAAGATCATATCGACGACTGCGCAAAGACTATCGACCGCAGCCTGAAGGGTCGAAACATCCACCGGAGGGTCTGGCCATGCTAGCACCCGCTACTCAAAAGCGTCCAAGCGCTGATGAACCTCAGCAATCTTCCGCTCTGTGTGCTGGACCATTCTCTGCTCCAAGCGCACTTTTGCCTCAGCAATAGACCTCTGCATCCAAGGCTGGATGTGATACAAAAGTGTAGCCATTTGTGCCTCTTATTTCTGGACACTAGCAAGCTGGTCCAGAGCGGGTAAAGGGGCTGAGAAAAAGGAGCTCGGGGCAGTGCTACTACCTGGGATAGACTCGACCGGGGTAGTGTCAGTGGAAGACGCCTGTGTAGCTGTGCGGGCCTGTGCTATTGTATCAGCCAGATTGTCACCAAGTGGATGCAACTCTAGACGGGGCCCTCTGCTTAAAGCCAACTCATTGGCCTCATCACTGATGAGGCCGATATAAACAGTGCACAGCGGGGTCTGGAGCTGATCAACGTGCCATAAAGGCACACCTGCGGACCTTCATAGAGAATGGTAGGCAGGGAGATATAAACCTTAATACCATATACTCGGACATGCTCCAGTGGTGCCTTTTTGAAGGGAGCAGCCCGCCTATCAATCTGTGATCTGAGAGTAGCCACGTTAGAGGCGTAGAACTCTGTGACAAACTCTTCACTATACGTCCCAACGAACGCGCTGTCCACTCAAGTCGATGTCTGGTGAAGAGATAGGCGATCTATGGCATAGTCGGGAGACTTCGCGTAAGGACCCGCCGCTCCAATGTAAGTGTCCGTGTCATGACTCCTTTGTCATTCAGGAACTTTGCGTCGAAATAGACTTGATACTGCCCGTCGACACACCACCGATTGCGATGGTCGGCAACCGGGATGAGAGCACGAGGCAGTGAACCAGGTGTGATTTTAAACTGTCAGCCTCATCAAATGAGGCAAATTGTGCAGCGGTGAGGGGTGCAAGGACCTCAGCAGATCCGGAGGCTTCCTCCAACCACGAAACTCCTAAGGAGCCAGACGCTCCTTCTTCATTAGTAGCTGAACCAGAAGCTATGCCAGTCAGTGTGCGCTCCTCATCAGACTAGATGGCAGTGACTACACCGGACAACACCTTTTTGGGTGTGGCTCTGGCTGCACGTGCAGCTCGGGATGGGGTGGAAGTGCCGGGGGGGGACATACTTTGGGTCACACTCATCATGAAAGCCAATGACTAGGCGGGCAGATGAGGCGACAAACTTTGATCGCCCGCGTGCGTAGACTGGATCTTGTTTAGGTGCCATTATAGATAGTACATGTAAAGAATCATTATTAGTACTTGAAGAAGCAAACAAGACAATCAAAACGACACAAAATAAATAAAAGAGTTAAGATGTAATGACATTTCTATAGTAACAGTGAAACACGACGGACCAGGTGACGGCTCGTCGTGAATATGACAGACTGTCCTGGGGTCCGTCATGTCTTACTTAAACTATATTTATATGGAGAACCCTGAAGGAAAGTCTCTGACAAGTATGACAGTATATGCAGGACAGACCATTGTGATTATGAAAGTCCATCGTCGATGTCCGTCGTGGGGTACTTAGAAAAAAATGGGGACCTTTAGAAGAGGGGTCTCTGACCGTCATGACGGTTATCCTGATGAACCGTCGAAGGTATGACGATACGTCGTAGGTGTCCGTCAGAGGATACTTGGAAAATGTATGGAGACCCTTAGGAGAGAGGTCTCTGACCGTCATAACGGATATGCAGGACGGACCGTTGAAGGTATGACGGTCCGTCGTAGATATCTGTTGGAGGACACTTAGAAAAAGTGAGAGACCCTTAGGAATAGAGTCTCTGACCGTAATGACGGTATGTGCTGGACGGACCGTCTTGGAAATGACGGTCTGTCCCATGTGTCCGTTGAAGGACACTTAGAAAAAAGTGAGAGACACTTAAGAACAGGGTCTCTGACAACCAGAACGGTTGTGCAGGACGGACCGTCGTGGGAACGACGGTCCGTCCGCATTTGTTCGTTGGTGGACACTTGGATAAAATTGGACAGTGGGGTGTTAGGGATGTTGGAACGGACCGAATGACGGTCCGTCGTGGGTACGACGGTTCATCATCCGAGTCTAGTTCCGTCATTCAGTGACAGAACTGGGGATGCCCCATTCATCCCCTATGACCCAAATGGAACTGGTAGTGTTTTAACCTACATTTGTCTTACCCAACTACCTAGTAAACTGGCAATGCTAAAGCACCTATTTCTAGAGTTTTAACACTACAATTTTGAGGATTCTCAACTTAGGTCAGACAAAACTTTATTAAAGAATGAACCCATCAAGAAGAACTAGGCTAATACTAATTGATAAACAAAAATGCAATGTAAATGGGTAGAAATCACAGACACATACCTGAGAATTTGAGAAAAACAAGGAAGGAAGGTACTTGGTGATCAAGTAAAGAACCACTGCAGTAGACTCCGACTAGTAGATAGTGAATTTTAGGAATTGGGGAATTTGGGAAAATGATCGGTTATAAGAAAGGGGGGTTATGAACTTGGAAGTTTAAAAAGGAGGTAAATGGGAGGAAGAGGGAAGGAAATGGGTGAAATGAAGGGGGTGGGGTTTTTAAATGTTACGAATTTTTAAAACCCCCATCGAGGTCTGGTCGGGTACGCTTCATTAATGACGTGACGAGTCCCCGACGACGGTCTATCGCAGCTGAGACGGTCCGTCATTTGTTCCGTCGTGTGTGCCCTAGATTTGAAAATAACAGAAAGACGTACATAGCACGACGAATTCATGCAACAGTCCGTCGCGTTCGTGATGGTCCGTCGATCGGTACGTCAGTGAATGCTGCAGAGTGCTTTTCTACAGAATTTCCTGGTGATGTGCCTGCAAATTGAAACCCATTAGTAGAAAATGCTACCATTACTAAAAAGAAAAAAACTATAAGTATTGGGTTGCCTCCTAACAAGCGCCTGATATAACGTTGCGGCACGACTGAGGACACTTGATTACTCAGCCTTCATCAAGATGGAATGCCACTATCACTTCATTCACCGATGCAATATGCCCAAAATAGAGTTTTATTCATTCTCCATTCACCTTAAACCGCACTCCCTCCTTAGTTTCTAACTCAACTGCTCTATGAGGGAATACTTGGGTAATCAAGTAAGGGCCAGTCCGTTTGGACTTGAGCTTGTCCGGAAGCCAACACAACCTAGAACTGTCTAAAAGCACCAAATCCCCAACCATAAACTCTCTTTTTTCACTTTTTAGATCATTATCCTTATTCATCTTTTCTTTGTGGGATATGGCAGATACCGATTGGAGCTCGCCACTCTGCCTCATGGACCTACAAATGTTGAAGGTTGCTCCTTCATTGTTCAACCGAAATTTCATCTGCCCTTTTCCATACCAACTAAGCTTCTACCCGTAGCAAGGAATGGCCTCCAAATAATAATAGGCGCTTCAAAATCGACTTCACAATTAAGAATAATAAAATCTGTCGGAAATGTGAATGACTCCACTTTTACTAGCACATCGTGAAGTATCCCTATCGGCCTTTTCACTGTTCGATCGGCCATCAGTAGCCGCATTGCAGTGGGCTTTGGGTCAGCCAAACCCAACTTCTTTTCAATCGAGAGAGCCATGAGATTTATTCTTGCCTCAGATCACATAATGCTTTCGCAAAATGTAATGACTCGACTTTACAAGGAATAGTGAACGCACCCGGATCTCTTTTCTTTTGTACGAGAGATCTTGTAGCAATAGCACTACAATGTTGCATTCTATCATCATCCTCGAAAGTGACCAATCTTTTTTTTGTAACCAGATCTTTCATAAACTTGGCATAACCGGGCATGTATTCTAGAGCTTCTACCAAAGGGACATTGATAAAAACCAGCTTCAACATTGTTATAAAATGCCGATATTCACCATTCTCAGTCATTTTCACTAATCTTTGAGGAAAGGGTGGTGGTGGTCTAGGCATGGGAATTACCTTTATAGGGACTTCTGCATCTTTTCCAGTGCCATCTTCTGCTTCACCACTACCCTCTACCACCTTGTTATTTTCCTTTCTCACCTTTTCCTCATTAGACGGCATAGGTGAGTCAATGGTTTGCTTACCACCCCGAGTAGTGATTGTCATACAGTGTGCATCATTTTTCAGATTTTGGACAGTGTAGCTAGTAAGAGTGCCTGATTGCCTTGTGTTCACAGTCGCAGATAATTGGGCCATTTGACAACTCGATCTGCTTAATCGATATTGCATGTGTATCGACTTTTTGCCGAATACTCGCTAAATCACTCCTTAACTCTTTAATGTGCTCTTCATTAGCATCGAACCTCCTCATCATTTTGTGCAACATATCCTCAACTCGTGGCATACTATCTCCACCATCCCTAGGAGTAACTTCACGATTTTGAGGAGGGACATAGGGCCCATTTCTATCATTTCTGGTACCATAGTTACCCTTAATGAAGTTGTTGTCGCAGCTGTAGTTTCCATCTCAGACATAATGACCCTCACGGTTATAGTTACCATAGATTCGACCTTAGTTCCCTTGACCTTGGCGCCAATTCTCCTGATTAGAGCCTTGGGCACTCGGTCGGAAACCCCCCGTCTGCTCGTCTACCGCATAGGTCCGCATAATAACATTCATCATTTTGTGGTGGTGGTTTAGATAAGTAGTTAACTGCATTTATCTTTTCTGCACCCAGTGATATGTTTTAATACCAACCCAAGCTCAGTTCTCATCTGAGCCATTTCTTCACGAATTTCATCTGTGGCTGGGTTGTGAGTGGACTGCACTGCGAAGGTATTTCTCCCGGTATCTGACTTCCTAGTACTCCAAGCTTTATTCTTTCGGGAGATTTTCTCTAACTTTTCAGCAATCTTTGCATAAGGACACTCCCCATAAGATCCACCTGCTATAGTGTCAAACACCGCTTTATTATTATCATCCTATCCCCGATAGAAGTATTCCTTCAGTGACTCATCATCTATACGGTGATTGGGGATGCTTCTCAAAAACGAGGTGAATATATCCCAAGAACTACTAACTAACTCTCATGGTAGTGCCACAAAGTTGTTCACTCTGTCTTTGTTGTTTACTTTCTTGGAGACCGGGTAGTAGCGTGCTCAGAAAACGTCCCTTAGTTTTTTCCAAGTGAAAATTGAGTTATACAGGAGCTCAGTGAACCAAATAGGAGTATCTCCCATCACTGAGAGAGGAAACACTCTTAGCCCTATTACATCCAAGTCTAAGTCAGGCCTCCCTACACAGCTTTTACATACTGCCCTTACCTTAGCTATATGGGCATGTGGATCCTCATAAGGTAGCGCTGACAAAAACCCTATGGCAGTGAGCATTTGCATCAGGCTACTAGTTACCAGAGAGGTGTGGCCTGGTGGTAGAGGTGGCAAGACAAGTGTCCCATCGGAGTCTGCTATATTGTCATAGCCTCTGTAGTATTCTTGGGGCCGTGTAGCGGAATTGTGTCCCCTCTGTTGGTTTTCACCCGGAGCATCGAGTAACAATTGACCATTAACTTCAATCGGAGCTGGGATGTTCTTGTTTGGATCATCATCATTAAATCCCAAGTTTCGATTCATGTTGCGTAGTGTACGCTCTAATTCGTGATCGTAGGGATACAAGGGTTCTCTTCCTCTCCGTGTATTTGGCATACAAGGAGGATGGTTCTGCAAAAATAAAAAACAATAAAACAAAGTAAAATAAAGAATGACTAAACTATTGTAATAAGTTTAAGTTAATCCAAAAGCTACTTTCCCCGGCAGCGGCGCCAAAATTTGATACGCTCAAAATTACTTCTCAAATAAGAAGTAAAGCGGTCGTATCAAGAAAAGAACCCAACTAATGAGGTTGGGAATGTTCCCACGAGGAAAATAGTTCAGACTTAACTTCAGTCTATTATTACTACTATTTAGTCAATTATTTCCTTGGAAAGTAAAGACAATAAAAAAAGGGTTTTTTTTTACTTCTAAATGAATAAAAACAACTAGCTAAATTAAAGGAGACAACTAACAGCTTCAAATGTTTGAGTTTAATCAATTAATTAAAGTAACTAGGATTTACGTGCTCCCCAAAGGTTCATAACTTGATGATTCTAACTATAACAATTCTTTCCTAGTATCTTGCATGCAAAGTGAAAAGTTATGTATTTCTAAATCCTTGGTCCGGCATCTAGAAAATTTCACTCCGCACCTTGGTCCGGCTACGCGTGTTGCTATACTAACCCTTACCTTTACCTCATATTAAGCACCGTATTCGATATTTGACTAAATTATTACCTCCTACCAATCAATACTAGCCTATTAGATAGTATACAGTAAATATATGTTGATAATTCTTTTACCATTATCTACCTCCTTCGTTCGGCAAGTAGCATTAAGGCGAGTTCTAATGCTAGCCATCCGTTAAATAGACTTCTAAGCGAAAGAATCATCAATACATGCAAGACACTATTCTAGAATTGTTATTTTAGTTAGGTTTTACCTCATTATTCGCCTATGGTTACCACAACCCTAGTTATGGAGTTTAGTTATCTATAGTCATAATCCAATATTCAAATATGTAATATAAGAATTCATACACTTACTTCAAGAGAGAATAAAATCCAAAAGTTCACTTGATTAATCAACAAAAGTCACCAACAATCAATTACTGAAATTAATTGAAGAATAAAGATTCTGAAAAAATGTAACAATAATCACCAAGTCTAATCCACAAAAGAATCTCAAATAACCAAGAGTCTAACAAAGAGTCTAAAACTAATCAAGAGTCTAACAAAGAGTCTAAAAATAATAAAGAGTCTATAAAAGAGTCTAAAAATAATCAAGAGTCTAACAAAGACTCTAAAAATAATCAAGAGTCTAACCCGACAAACGAGGTTTTTTTAACTATTTATAAAAAACAAGAGCCTAATTAAATAAGGACTCTATTTGCAGGAAATCTGTCAAAAGCGGCTGGGTCGACGGACCTTGCGACGGATCGTCGTGGTCATGACGGGCTATCATGGATTCCGTCGTCCCAAACTTGTGCACTTTCTTCTGCTGCTCTCTTCATTCCCCTCTACGGCAGGTATGACGGATCGTCACTGGCAAACGGTCCGTCGAGGGTCTCCGTTCCAAAACACTTGAACACTTGCAATTTGGGTACTTGGACTACTTCTCTGATCTTCATGACGAACCAGCAGGACGAACCGTCATGGCTACGACGGTCCGTCACGCACTCTGTAACCCCACACTTGGTCATAATTCCCCTTCTTCCTTCAACAACTGCACTATGATGCCACATACGGACTGTCACGAGCACGACGAACCGTCACAAGCTCCGTAGGTGGTACTTTTCTGTATTTCTTGCTCAAAAACCTCCGCATTCATCTTTTAGACAGATTTCCTGCAAATAAAGAGAAACTTACATAAAAATTAGTACAAAAAGGCTTTTGGACACACTAAACTTAAGGAAAACACATTAAAAATACCGTGAAACCACGGTATATCAACAGCCCATGTCCCACATCGGCTGACCGTTGTATGAAGGATGTGTTCGAATTCGGATGAACTTTGTGCGTAGACGAAAAGGCATCCGCTGGATGTTATGTACAGCCCAAAGGCGATATGTAAAGGCCACGCTCAATGTTTGTTGACCAATGTGCAAGCCAAATGTTCAAGGGTTAGGCACTTTTCGATGTTCGTTGACAATTGTGTAAGTTGTATCCAGGCTACGAACGATGCGAGAATCACTTGTCCGATGACGGCTAGCCATTGTTTGCATGTCAAGGGCGATGTGCGAAGTCCAAGCCCTAAGAGTGAAAAAGGATGTACAAAGACCATGGTCGATAAAATAGTACCATTCCCAACATCAACTAAGCGATATGCACACACCACTATCGATGTAGCAGTCCACGACTAATGTCGCTTGTCCCATGAAGATTTCTGCTGGAAGATGTCTCTTGCTTAAAGCATTGAGTCCTTCGCTAATAGTTCATCTCGTTAGCCCATGTTGATATTGCCGTGTCGACGCGCTCACGCCACGCCTGATGCGTAAAAGTCTTGGTTGATGATAATTGTTATTGGACAACGTTGCTTGCCCAAAGTGCACATTCTTTGGCTGATGCTGCATGACGTTGGTAATTGCGAAACTCGCCCAACTGATGCACAAATGCCGTAACCGATGTGTGAATGTTTTGGCTGAGCTTCCTACTGTTGGTTGACATCTACAAACCGATGTGTGAAAGCTATAGACGATGCTAGCAAGGCATGTTCAATGTCGGGAAACCAATAACTGCAGGCTACAGATGATGCTGGCTAGATACGTTTTAAAATCGGCTTACTAATGTACGCAACCCACAGATGATAGTTGCAACACACGTCCGATGTCGCTTGACCGTTTTGTGCATGCAAAAAGTGATACGTCCAATGTAGACTAACTATTATGTGTTGGAAAAAGACGATACAGGAAGGCTACGTTGATTCTAGTTGTCCATTTTTTGAACACAGAATGCGATGCATAAAGGCCACGCATTGCGTCGACTGATCGTTGTGTACGCCAAAGGTGATGGGGGCATGAAATGCCCGAGATCGCTAACCGTTGTTTGCAGGCCAAGGTGTATGCAGATAATCCATGCTCCAAGACGGATCAGTAATGTGCATAAGACATGACCTATACGCGCAGTCTACCACCGATGTTAGTTGCGCAATGTGAAGGATATTGCCGATGTAGTTAGACCACGTTTGACGCCGGCTGTCTGTTTTGTACTCTCCAAGGGCAATATGGGTAGGTCAAGCTTGACGACCACTTACTGATGTGCACACTCCATGACCGATGTGACAGGTCCGCGCTCGATGTGAACTTAGCCATATGCATAGGAAACGGATGATGTTATAGTCTAATATCAATATCGTCTAGCTGATGTTGCTTGTCGTTAGCCCATGTCATTCGCCCAATGCTTAGAGGCCTTTGTTGATGCTTCCTACCATTGGTTGATGCCGAAGTCACCTTGCCAATGAGAACACGCCACAGCTGATGTTTGTTGATGCTGCTTGCCTGAAGCAAATAGGCCTTGGCAGATGCTGCCTAACGTTGGCCAATGCAAATAGCTCCCAGATGATGCACACACGCCCTTTGCTGATGTTGCATTCTTTCAGCAAACATCACTTTCCATATGTGCACATGCCATCTAGTATGCATGATGTCCTTGGATAATGTTGCCTATTGTTGGACGACATCGTTACTAGAAGCGCACAAGCCTTGGTTGATGGTTCCTCTCGTTTGGTAACTTCAATGTCATTTAGTTGATGCACACACTTCACAGGTTATGTCTGCATGCCTTGGATGATGCTGCATGTCGTAGTCTGACATCAGTTGCCAAATGCACACAAACCACTCTACATACATGAAGACCTTGGTTGATACATCCGGTCGTTGGCCGATATGACCTAGCCAAAGCATGCATGCTAGGACCTGTATATCCAAACCGATGCTAAGATGCCTCGGATGATGTGTGCATGCCTTGGGTGATGCTGCCTGCCATTAGACGATGTCACATGGCCACTGTGCGTAGCCCATGATTGATGTCCATGAGTTGATGCGCACTCGCCACAATTGATTGGTGCACACATTTGTTATTGCTGCCTATCGGCTGATGTCACTTGGTCGATGCACATATTCCATAGGTGATGTCTCCTGGTCAATGCACCCAAACCACAACTAAAATAGCCTTGTCAATGTGAACACAACATAACGAATGCGTGCAAGCCTTATTTGATGTAGCATGTCATTGGTTGATGTGGCTTTCAAGATGCACACATGACACATCTGTGCATGCATGCTTCATTGATGTTACATGCCCTTGTCCTATGTTGCTTTAAAAAAATGCACATTCCACGGTCGTGCGCACAGGTGTTTGTTGAAGCAGCATTCCATTGGTTGACCTCGCTTTCCAAATGCACACATGCCACGTTAGATGCATTCTTGCCTTGGTTGATGTTGTATATCATTGGCCAACATTCGTAGATTGATATTTGTAGGAAATATAGAATGCTAGAAAGCCATATTTGACATTGATAAACCAAGTTGTGTATGCTACAAATGATGTTGATAGGCCACGTTCGATGTCGACACACCGATGTGAGGCTACGTATGATGTTTCTGGGACACATTTGATGTTGACAGACCATTCTATGCAGGCTAAAAACGAGCAAGCAGACCACGTCTGACCTTTGTGTGCACGCCAAAAGCGATGCGGGCAGTCCACACATGATGTAGTCTGACCATTCTGTGTAGGCCAAAGGAAAAAGCAATTCGTAGTCAATGCTTGATGTCAGCTAATTGTTATAGAAGCCAATGTCTATAGGGGCTAGCATCGCTTGATGTTGCCTGACCGATATGTGCAAGCCTGTGGTGATGTGTCTAAGCCACGTTTGACGTCTAAAATCGATGTGTGGAGGATAGAGACTATGCCAGGAGGCCACACCTGATGTCGACTGAATGATGTGTGTACGCCACGGAAGATAGGTGTATCCCACGTCTAACATTGACCAATCGTTGTGTGCACGAAAAAGGAGATCTGTGGAGGCAACGTATGACATTAACTGACCATTTTATGCAGGCCAAAAAAGATGCAAGAAGTCCACGTTATATGTAGTCTAACCACTGTGTACACGACAAAGGAGACGAGGGAAGGACACACTCGACGTTCAATGATTGTAGTGCTGGCCAAAGGTGATTGAGGTAGGCAATGCCTGATGTTTGCTGACATTTGTGTAGGACAAAGTTAATGGAGGCATGCCACACCTTATGTTGCCTAACCATTTTTTCGGCGGTCAACGCCTGACACTAGCTAAGTGATGTTGACAAATCACCGCGGATGCAAGCAGTCCATAGACAACTATGCTTGAGAAATGTGCATGATATGGACAATGCGGGTAGACCACGTCTGATGTCAACTGGTAATTTGTGTAGGCCAATAGCTATACGAGAAATCCAAGCTTGATGATTGTTCTGTGATGTGCACATGCCACAGACAGTCCACGCCTATGTCTCTTGTGTGATGTGCACAAGTCACGGGCAATGCGACTATCTACAACCAATGTTGCCTAGCCAACGCATCTTTATGTTGGCCGATGTGTCTTTCTCGAAGCAGATAGGCCTTGGCTGATGCTACTTTTTGTCAGCCAACGCCGATGTCTCCGTGCTAATATGCACAAGCAACGGCTTATGCTGCCTACTGTTGTCCAACATCGCTTTCCCAAAGCGCACCTTCCTTGGCTGATGCAGCCTGACGTATGAAGATGCAATGGTCGCCCTTCCGGTGCATACACACCATGACCAATGTGTATATGCCTTGGCTAATGTTGTATTCCAATGGACAACGTTTTTTTCCAGATGTATACATGCCATGTCAGATGCGGGCATGCCTTGGGTGATGCTACCTGCCATTGACCGACATCGCTTGCCAAAACATACAAGCCTTGGCAGATGGTGCCCCCTATATCTACGTCGATGTCGCCTAGCAAATTTACACACTCCATTGATAATGTGATCATGAGTGGAATGATGTTGCATGCCGTTGTCAGACGGGGCGTTCCAAATGTGCACAAACAACATCAGATTCATGAAGACCTTGTCTAATTCTCTCTGTTGTTGGCTAATTACACCTGGCCAATGAATACATTCCACGATCAATGACACCCATTCGATGTGCACATGCCATTGTTGATGCGTGCAAAGCGTGGATGATGTTGTCTGCCATTGGTCGATGTTGTCTGGATGATGCACAATGTTCCCAAGTCGATACGCACAAGGATGATGCATGCAATCCATGTCTGATGTCGCCTGACCATTGTGCAGGCGAAAGTCGATGGAGGCAAACAACGCCTTATGTCACCTACTGATATGTGCAGGCTAGAGGTGATGCGGCCAAGGCACGTTTAACCAAGGTAGACCGATGTGTGTAGGATACAGTTATGTAGGCAGGCCACATTTGTTAGAGACTGGCTGATGTGTGTAGACTACGGACTATGATGGCAGGCCACATGTGACGTCGCTGAACGGAGTGTGCACTTCATGAATGATAGGCAAAGCCCACATGCGATGTCGGACCACCTTTCTGTGCAGGCAAAACATGATGCTGGTAGACCACATCCAACATCGGCTGTACATTTTTTGTAGTAAAAAGACGATATGGGAATGCCACGTCCGACATTGGTTCATCATTGTATTAAGGCCAAAGGTAACTCGGGAAGGTCATTCTTGACGTCGGATGACCGTTTTGCGGGCAAAAGGTTATAGGGGTAAGAAACACCCAACATCGATTGATCGTTGTGTAGGACAAATTCGATGGGGGCAGGAAACACCTAATGTCTCTTGAACGTCGTTTACAATCCACGAGCGATGTTCGCAGTCCATGCTCGACGATGACAAAGCTATGTGCCCAAAACACGATTGATGTAGGCAGTCCACGGCCTACGCACACAGAGCAATGTGCATGTGACACCTCTAAAATGACTTTGTTGAAAATAGAGCCTAACATGTTGTTCATGAAGTTCTCTGTCCTAAAATGGTTTATAATGAGGTAACGAGGCATTGCCTAAAGATTTTGTTGCATTGGAAGTCAAACGTCAAGGGATGACCAAGACGTTCGACAACTAGTCACCTATGTGCCTCATGTGTTTTTATGTTAGTATATGTGTGTTTCATGAAATTATGAGGTCCTTATATGAGTTATAATAGTGTTCATAGACAGTATGTCAAGTTTCATAAGGTTTGGAGGTCAAGCGTCCAAAACGTTCGGGAACTAGTCGAAATTGAACTATTGTGTCATAGTGTTTTGTAGTGATGTCTTGGAGGATGGTTTGAGGGTGAAATTGAGTATGGAGTTCCTGACATACAAAGGTTTGAAACTTCTGAGAACGACGCCTCGGGGACCATCAAAAGGGTCTCCAAGGAGGACCCAAACTTGGACTGCCAAGCTACTGCGCCAGCCTGTTTAAGGTAGTGGTTGCGTATAGTGTAACTGTGATGCAGTGGGGAAAAGTCTTTCCCTATGATGCGGGGCTGTCACGAACAATTCTGTCCAAAACCTCCATTGATAAAGGTTTGAATCTCCACGTAAGAAGACTGATTTTCTTAAGTTTTCTCCATAAATTTTGTGGGATTTTTATCAAATTTCAAGTATGTTTATTCATCCTTTAAATCCCTTCCGTTAAGGAGTCAATTCCAGTGATTTTTCAAAGATGATAAAAACATGAATTCTCCAATTTTATGATCTATACATAAGTTATTGCATAAAACTTTGAATCATTGTTTGTGAATGGAATTGATGTTAATTTGATGAGTTTAACCTAAAATATTCATAAACCCATGGAAAACATAATCTCTTAAAAATTGGCTATCTTATGGAAGTTATGATCTTATCTCAATGCTTATGAATTCCATTGTAGTTTTCTGTGGTCATTGAATGATGTCAGAATTGTATTTAATTGATTTATAGCCTATCTTAGATTGATAAATCTGTATTTAATTGAACTAGATTTATTGAGTATTTTGACTTTTTGTACTAAATTGATGATCATGGCAATGGGTAAGGGGCCTTATGGTATTGAGTTGGATGATTTATATATGGATTGAAGTGGTGAGAATGGATTGGTTGTATGCTTCCGTAATTCTCGATATATTAAGTAATTTATCTCTTGGATTATGTTGTGAGTTGTATGGTCCACTTATAGTGGTGGTGTTATGTGAATGATGTGGCCTTGTCGGTGTTACTTTATGTATTATAATGATCATGAACTTGTCTGTATTAATTGATATATTCTGATGATGTATGTAGTTAATTATGTGAGGCATGTCCATATTCAGCTACTTATGATTAATGTTAAAGTATATGTTGCTTGTGTTGATATTAGGTTATCATGTTAGACAATGACTATGTTCTTATGTGTGAAGTCTCAGAGTTGATGCATGATTATTCCTACTTGACTATATGAGTCTATGATGATTATATTGATTATGGAATAGTGGTGCATAAAATTATTTATATATGATAATGGTTATTCCTATGTGCTTCTAAAATTATATGCAATATCTGCTAAAGTAAAGTATGTTGTGTCTTGTCTTGGTAAACTTGTGTCCCTTACTTGATACATGTATGAATGTGAATATGAGATGTCTTGACATAGGATGCTAAAACCTCTTAGTCTTGTATGTATGAATGATATGAGACCTTCAATGATTCTAAGAAGGTCACTTATGTGTAACCTTGAACCTAGTGCTAAGGTTGTGAACCTTGAAGTCGAAAGTCTTTACCGTATCCTTCTTGTAATGAATGATGGTCTTAAGGTTAGTTGGCTAGAATGAAATCATATCATCGTTAGGAAAGTCATTAGAGTTATCTTTGTCGCCATTGAAGGCAGCACTAGGGGACCTTTTTGGTAGGGTGAATGTGATTGAGTTATGAACTACATATGGAACCCCTTCGTATAATCCTTTAATGTAAATTACTTTATTATAACAAAGGCTAGCCCCGACTGAGTATGTCTTGGGAAGTGGCTCTAGTAAAGAACGAGACTAGAGTACAAAGTAATCCGTTCATATTTTTTATCCATGTGCCTGAATGGGATGTATCCAAGGTCTACCATTGGCAAGTAGAACACCCTCCATCAGGTTAAAACTCAGGATTCCACGCTTTGCTACCATGGTCTATGTCGGTTATCGCCTATTCTCATCATATGTGATCCTACTTGTATTGGAGAAGTTCTATAAATTTTAGGTTTTGGTATGAGACTTTATCTAGACATTGCACAATAGACTTTGAAGATGTTAGTGAGAGTCCCTAGGTCTTCTCCAAGACCATTACTTGAATATTCTTATGTGATGAAGGCCATTGTGTGAAGGCCAGGTACGACGTCGGAAAACCATTGTGTTCAAGCCAGAAATGATGTGGGAATGCCTTATCTAACATCAGCTGACCATTATGTACGTGCCAAAGGCGAGGTGGGAAGGCCATGCTTGATGTCTTCTGACCAATATGCAAGCCTAAAGCGATGTGGTAAGGAAATGTTCGACGTTGGTTGACAGTTGTGCTGGACAAAGGCGATGAGAGAAGGCAACACAATATGTTGCCTTATTATTGTTCGCATGCCAAGGGTGATGCAACATTCCACGACCTATGACGGGTAAGAGATGTTCATAAGGCACGGAGGATGAGGGCATTGCACGACTCGCTTCAGCTATACAATGTGCAGGCTACGACCGATGCGAGTAGACCTTGTACAAAAACGGATGTACATTGTTTGAAGGACAAGGGCGATTCCATAGGGACAAGATCAAAGACTGCTAATAGAAATACACATGACACGGTCGGTGCAGCCGCTCCACGCCCGACGTGAGTGAAGTGATGAGCATATGTAACGAACGATGCAAAATCCACAACGAATGTCGCTTGGACGATGCCGATTGTCATTGTTCGATGTCTCTTTCTTGAAGCACACAAGCCTTGTATAATGCCTCATGTCATTTGCCGATGCTAATTTTGCCTTCAAATTGAACACAGGCCACAACGGATGCGTGCAAGCCTTGGCTGATGCTACCTGGCGTTCACCAATATCGTTTTCCAAAAGTACACGTGCCTTGGATCATGTTTCCAGACAATGGTCAATGCAAATATCGCCCAACCGATGCATAGACTCCATATTCGATACATTCAGGCCTTGGCTGATGTGCCTTTCATTGGCCAACATTTACAGACCGATGTGCGCAGGCCATGTTCAATGTCAGCAGACGGATGAGTGTAGGCTACGAATGATGCTAGAAGGTCACTTTGACGTAGCCTGACCGATATATTTAGGCTACAGATGATAGGCTCAGGTCATGTCCGACGTTGGCCAATTGTTGTGTGCATAAAAATGGTAATGCGAGCAGTCCACAATTAATGCCGACTAACCATTTTGTGTAGTCCAAAGGCGATGCAAGAAGGCCACATCTGACGTCATCTGTCTACTTTATGCAGACCAAAGGCGATGCAGGAAAGTCACGCCTAACGTCGGCTTACTCATACGTAGGCTAAAGGTAACATGTGTAGGCTAATCCTGATATCGCTAATTGTTTCTTGTAGGACAAGAGTTATGCGGCCAGTCCATGCTCGATGACAGCTCAACAATGCACTCAAGCCATGGTAGATACAGGCAGTCCATGACCAATGTCGTTTCAGAAATGCATAGGTTACATCAAAGGTAGACAACCATGTCTAACACCGACTAGCTATTGTGTGTAGGCCAAAGGTGATGTGGGAAGATCAAGTTCGACGGCAACTGAGTGATGTGCACAGGCCACGACTGATGCGACAGGTCCACGTCAAACTTCAGCTTAAGGAGATGCATAGGCAATAGACGAGGCGATAGTCCATGACCAATATCGCCTAGCCCGATGTTGGTTTTAGTTGGTCGATGCAATTTGCCGAAGCACTAAGGCATTGGCGGATGCTTCCTGCCGTTGGCCGACACCGAAGTCACCCTACCAATGAATGCACGCCACAACTGATGCATGCATGCCTTAGTTGATGTTGCTTGTGGTTTACCAACATCGCTTTCTTGAAGCTAACAGATCTTTGTCGGTGCTTCCTTACAATGGCTAATGTTGCCTTCTTTTGGTCGATGTAGCCTTGCCAATGTGTGTAGGCTAGTATTGATGTCCAAAAGTTGATGAATACATGCCACGATAATACGTGCAGGCCTTGGTTGTGGCTCTCTATCGTAAGTCGATATCCTTTGGCCAATGCGCACAGACCACAAGTGATGGCTCCTGGTCGATGTACTCAACCAATGAATGAAATTACCAGTCGATGTGCACACAAGAGAACTGATGCGTGCAGGGCTTGGTTTATTCTGGATTTCATTGGTTGTCATCGCTTGCTAGTTGTGCAGATGCTATATCATATGCGTGCAGGCTATGTTACTTGTTACAGTTGTCTGACGTCACTTGCTTGAAGGACACAAGTCTTCGTTACTAGTGCCTCCTATTGCAGACGTCGATGTCGTCAAGACGATTCACATATGTCATGGGTTATGAATGCATATCCTTAGTGCTGCTTCATGTCATTGTCCGACTTTTCTTTCAAGATGTGCAAAAACCACGTCAGATGTGTTAAGACCCTTGTTGATGCAACTTGTCATTGGCCGACTTTGCCTGGCCAACGCATGTAGGCCACGACCAATGACGCCTACTCGATGTGTACATGCCACATCTGATTTATGCATGCCTTATATGATGTTGCTCGCCATTGAACGATGTTGCAAAGTTTATGCGCACAGGCCACGAACGGTGTCGTCGAGTAGATGCACACACGCCACGATTTATGTGTGCAGCCTGTCGTTGCATGTCGTTTGTCGATGTTGCTTACTCGATTCTCGCAGGCCACAACTGATGTCTCCTAAGCCGATGCGCTCAGACCAAGGCTGAATTCCCCTGACCGATGCGCACAACATATACCCGACAATGAACGATCGATGTGCACAAGCCACGATTGATGGAGGCAATCCACGTCAAATATTGATGAAGCAATGTGCACAAGCCACGACTTATGATGGCTATCCATGACCAATGTTTCATGGCCGATGACGCATTATGTTGGCCGATATTTCTTTCCCAAAGCACATAGTCCTTGGCTGATGGTTCTTATCACACGATAGCGATGTCCTCCAGCCGATGCTCACACGCCATGGCTCATGCATGCAACCCATGGTTGATGCTGCCTGTCCTTGGCCAATGTCGCTTGCCACATGGCAACATGCCATGTCTGATGCCTAGCCCACTTGGAGAATTTAATTCTATGGCACGAATTCTGACTTACAAGAGTAGACATTGTTTTTCTGAAGAATTATATTGAACATGCACAACCTAGTATGCACTTTCTATAGTACAAACACACATTATCTTCCACAAATAACTCTTTTATATATAAAAACAGTTTCGACAATTTTTTATCTTAAATATTTTTCGGTTAAACCCAAAAATATGTAATTGATTAATAAAACATAGGAAGAATATGAAAAAATCTAATAATAACGCCAACATTTTTAAATAAATATAGTAACCTTTAATTCAATAAATATAATAATTATTTTTAATTTTTATTTTCGTTCAGTTAATCCTTAAAATGAGTAATTGATGAATAAAAATAGGAAAACTTCGAAAAAAGTCTATAAAATTAACTCCAAAAATTCACAAATAAATATAGTAACCTTAAATTCATCAATTTTAACATTTGTTTAAATATTTACATTTGTTCGATAAATCTTGAAAATTGGTAATTCATTAGTAAAAAATTTGAAATAAAAAATAAAATATTAACGCCAAAAATTCATGAATAAATATACAAACTTTAAATTCAACAATTTCAACATTTTGTTTTTATTTTAGTTTAGTGAATATGTAAAATAGGTAATTCATGAATAAAAATAGGATTTTTTTAAAAAAAATGTAAAATTTATGCCAAAAATCAAAACAAAATATTGTAACCATAAATTCAACAATTTAAACACTTTTTTTTAATTTATTATTTGGTAAATCTCGAAAAAAGTGTAATTTATTAATAAAAATACGAAAAACATAATATTAACCCCAAAAATAAACAAATATTTATAGTAACTTAAATTCAACAATTTTAATAATTTTTTTGATATTTATTTTTGTTTGGTAAATCAGAATATGGATAATTAATTAATAAAAAAATAGGAAAAATCAAAAAAAAATATAAATTTAATGCAAAAAATTCATAAATAAATGAGGCATTAAATTAAACAATTTCATAAATTTAAATTTTCAAAATGTGAAATTTTAAAAATCGTAAAAATATATTTTACACAATGAATAAAAGTCGGAAAAATATTGAAAATTCTTGTAAATACTTCTAAACGTGTTAAAATAATGATACATTGCATATTTTTACAAATAAGAGATTTTTCAATATCGTACGAACCGTAAATGTTATGGAATTGGTAAGAAAGAACCACTTGAGGCTGAAATTTTGAAAATAAATAATGGAAATAGATAAATATGTTGTTATGCAGGAAGAGTGTTTCACACTCTTTTGTTTTTTGTACGGCATGGACATGTGCGTGTTGTTGACTAGACCTTGATCAATGTCGTTGCATGTAACGCAGCTCGTCTAACAAGTGCATCTGCCATCAGCTAACTGAAGTATGTAGGCCACAATCAAGGCAGCGAGGTAACTCTTACATCGGTACACCAATATGTGCAGGCTATGAATAAAGTTGGTTGGCGACGTACGACGTTTGAAGCTCGATGTATGCAGATCATGGAGGATAATTGTAGCCCATGTCTAACATCAGCTGACATATGTATGCAAGCCACAGACGATAAGTGCATCCCATGTCCCACATTTGCTGACCATTGTGCTAAGGATGCATCCGAATTCGGATGACCATTGTGTGCAGACCAAAAGGCGTCCTCTGGACATTTAAAATAGCGTAAAGACAATATTGAAAGGCCACGCTCAAAGTTTGTTGACCAATGTGCAAGCAAAAGGTGCAAGGGTCAGGCACTTTTCGAAGTCTATTGACCGTTGTGTAAGAAGTATACAGGCTACGACCGATGCGAGCATCCCTTGTTCGACGACAGCTAGAAATTCTTCGCAGGCCAAGGGCGATGTGTGAAGGCCAAGCACAAAGTCCTCTAAAGGATGTATACAGACATGGTCGATACTATTGTACCATGCCCGACGTCAACTGAGCTATACGCACAGACTATGGTTGATGTAGCAGTCCTTGACTAATTCACTTGTCCGGTGCCAATTTTTGTTGCAGATATCTCTTGCTTGAAGCCCACAGGCCATGGCTGATAATTCATGCTGTTGGCCGATGCCGATATTGCCATGTTGATGCGCTCACCCCACGCCTGATGCGTACAGGTCTTGGTTGATGATAAATATTATTGGCTAACGTTGTTTTTCCTAAGTGCACATTTTTTGGCTAATGCTGCCTGACGTTGGTCTTTGCAAATGTCGCCCAACCGATGTACAAATTCCATAACCGATGTCTGAATGTCTTGGCTGAGGTTCCGGCTTTTGGTTGACATCTACAAACCTATGTGTGAAAGCTACAGAAGATGCTGGCAAGTCGCGTTCGATGTTGGGAGACTGATGAGTGAAGGCTACAGATGATGCTGGCAGCCTACGCTTACATTGGCTTACTAATGCATGCAACCCACAGATGATAGGTACAACACACGTCCGATGTCGCTTGATCATTGTGTGCATGCAAAAGGTGATACGTCAAATGTCGGCTAACCATTTTGTGTAGGCAAAAGACGATACAGGAAAGCTATGTTGATGCTAGCTGTCTATTTTTTTTTTACAGAAAAAGGCGTTGCACGAAGGCCACGCCTGATGTCGACTGACCATTGTGTAGGACAAAGGTGATGGGGGCAAGCAATGCTCGATATCGCTGACCGTTGTTTGCAGGACAAGGTCTATGCGGATAATCCATCTACGACCGATGTTAGTTGAGCAATGTGTAGGATACTACCGAGGTGAGCAGACCACATTTAACGTTGGCTGTCTGTTGTGTAAAACCAAGGGAAATGTGGGAAGGTAATGTTTGACGACCGCTGACTAATGTGCATAGGCCACGACCGATGCAACAGGTCCGCGTTCTATGTGAACTTAGCCATATGCATAGGAAATGGACGATGCGGCAGTCCAGTACAAATATCATCTAGCTGATGCTTAATGTCGTTAGGCGACATCATTTTCCCGATGCTCAGAATCCTATGTTGATGTTTCCTACCATTTGGCCGATGCCGAAGTAACCTTGCAAATGAGAACACGCCACAGCTGAGGCGTGCATGCCTTTGTTGATGGTGCTTGCCATTGGAAAACGTGGTTTGCCTGAAGCAAATAGGTATTGGTAAATGATGCCTAAAGTTGGGCAATGCAAATAGCTCCAAGACGATGTAAGCATGCCACGACAAATGAGCGTAGCCCTTGGGTTATGTTGATTTTTATTGGCAAAAGTCACTTGTCATATGTGGACATGCCATGTAGTATGCGTGATGGCCTAGGATAATGGTTCCTATCATTTGCCGACGTTGCTTACTCAAAGTTCATAGAACCTGTCGTTGGCTAGCGTTAATGTCGTTCGGTCGATGCACACACTCCACTGGTTATGTGTGCATGCCTTGGTTGATTCTGCATGTCGTAGTCCCTTGTCGGTTGGCAGATGCGCAGAAACCACGCCAGTTGCACAAAGATCTTGGTTAATGCATCCTGTTGTTGGCCAATGTCACCTAGCCAAAGCATGCATGCTATGACCAATATCTCCAAACTAATGCAGACATGCTACAAATGATGCGTGCAGGCCTCGGGTGATGTTTCCTTCCATTAGACGATGTCGCATGGCCACTGTGCATAGGCCATGTTTAATGTCCATGAGTCGATGCGCACACGCCAAGACTGATGCATGCACGCATTTGTTATTGTCGCCTGTTATTAGCCGATGTCACTTGGTCGATGCACACATGCCATAGGTGATGTCTCCTGGTCGATGCACTCAAACCACCACTATAATAGCCTTGTTGATGTGCACACGACATAACAAATGCGTGGAGCTCTTAGTTCGTTGCTTTCAAGATGTTAACATGCCACATCTGTGCATGCATGCTTCGCTTGTGTTGAATTTCATTGTCCTACATTGCTTTCAAGATATGCACATTCCACGTCCATGCGTCCAGGCGTTTGCTGATGTCGCATGTTCTTAATTGACGTCGCTTTCTAGATGCGCATATTCCACGTTAAATGTGTTCTAGCCTAGGCTTATGCTTTATGGTGTTGGCCAACATTCGTAAATTGATATTTGTAGGTAATGTACAATTCTAGAATTCCACATTTGACATCGATAAACCATGTTGTGCACGCTATAGCTGATGTTGGTAGGCCACATTCGATATCGACACAGCGATTTCAGGCTACGATGATCTTGTCGGGCCACATTTGACGCCGACCGATCATTTTATGCAGGCTAAAAGGGAGACAGGCATAACACGTCTGACCTTTGTGTGGAGGTAAAAGCACTGGGGTAAGGCCTCAACTGACGAAGTCGGACCATTGTGCGTAGGCCAAAGGCAAAAGCGATGTGCCTGATGTCAGCTAGTTGTTGTAGAAACACAAGTCGATGGGGGCTGGCAACGCCTGATGTCGCCTGATCGAATGTGCAATCAAGGTGATGTGGCTAAGCCATGTCTGACATCTGCAAACCGATGTGTGGAGGATAGAGACTATGCTGGGAGGCCATGTCTGACGTCGACTAAATGATATACGTAGGACATGAAAGATAGATGTATACCATGTCTGATGTTGACCGATCATTTTGTGCAGGAAAAAAGCGATGCGTGTAGGCAACGTATGACATCAACTAACCACTGTGTGAAGGTTAAAGGCAATGCATAAAGGCCACGTTCGATGAAGGCCAACCATTGCGCACACGACAAAGGCGATAAGGGAAGGCCACACTCAAGGTTGACTGATCGTTGTGATGGCCAAAAGTGATGGGGGTAGGCAATGTCAGACGTCGGCTGACATTTGTGTAGGACAAAGTCAACGGAGGCAGGCAACACCCTATCTTACCTAACCGTTTTTTGAAGGTTGAGGCTGATGGAGGCGGTCCACGACTGACAATGGCTAAGTGATGTGCACAAACTACCGCAGATGCAAGTAGTGCATAGCCAACAATGGTTGAGAAATGTGCATGATACGGACAATGCGGGTAAACCACGTCTGATTTCAACTGGACATTTTTTGCAGGCCAAGGGCTATTCGATAAAGCCAAGCTTGACGGTAGCTCCGTGATGTGCACATGCCACAGTCGGTCCACGCTCGACATCTCTTGAGTGATGTGCACAGGGTCACGGCAAATGTGACTATCTACAACCAATGTTGACAACCCAACGCGTCTTCATGTTGGCTGATTTGTCTTGCCCGAAGCAGATAGGCCTTGGCTGATGCTACCTTTTGTCAGCAAACGTCGATGTTTCTCTGCCGATATAAACATGTAACGGCTTATGATGCCTTTTGTTGGCCAACATCGCTTTGCAAAAGCGCACCTGTCATGGTTGATGCTGCCTGACGTAGGAAGATGCAATTGGTCGCCCTGCCGGTGCACACACACAATGACCAATATGTAAATGCCTTGGCTGATGTTGCATTCCAATGGACAACATTGCTTTCCAGATGTGCACATGCCATGTAAAATGTGGGCATGCCTTGAGTGATGCTACCTACCGTTGACCAACATCGCTTCCTCAAAACATACAAGCCTTGGAAGATGATGCCTCATATTACTACGTCGATGTCGCCTAGCCGATGCATAAACGCCATTGATAATGTGATCAAGATTGGAATGATGTTGTATGCCGTTGTCAGACGTCACTTTCAAAATGTTCAGAAACAACATCAGATGCGTGAACACCTTGTCTCATTCTATATTTTGTTGGCCAACATCACCTGGGCAATGAATGTAGGACACAATCAATGCCACTCATTCGATGTGCACATGCCATTTCTGATGCGTCCAAACCTTGGATGATGTTGTCAACCATTGGTCGATGTTACATGGACGATGCATGCAGGCCATGAATGATGTTGTCGAGTCGATGCGCATAATCCGCGACTTATGCATGCAAGACTTGGTTGATATCTCAAGCCTAAGGGCGACATCGCTTGCCAGACAGACACATTCCACGTTTGTGTGTGTAGTCCTTCGCGGATGTTGTCTACCATTGGCCTACATCTATAGAACGATATGTACCAGCAACGAACAATGTTAGCAGGCAACATTCGATGTTGGCTAACTTATGTGTTTAGGATATGGACGATGCTGACTTAGCACGTTTGATGTCAACAACCAAGGTGTTTAACTTAAAGACAATGCTATCAAGATAAGTTCGATGGCAACAGACTAATGTGTGAAGGCTGAGGACAACGCTGGAAGATCACGTCTTACGTCAGCTAACCATTATGTGAAGGTCAATAGCAAGGAAGCCAGATTGTGGGCAGGTCAAAGGCGACGTAGGCAGGCAATGTACGACGTCATCTGACCTTGTGTGTAGGCTAAAGGCAATACATGCAGGAAATGCTAAAAGTCAGATGACTGTGTTCTGTAGGACAATAATGAAGCATGCAAGCCATGTCAGACGTCGGCTTACCATTGTGCAGGCCAAAGTCGATGGATGAAGGCAATGCCTGATGTCTCCAACTGATATGTGCAGGCTAGAGATGATGCGGCCAAGCCACGTTTGACTAAGGTAGACCGATGTGTGTAGGATATAGATGATGTTGGCAGGCCACCTTCAATATCAGCTGGCTGATGTGTGCAGGCTACAAACAATGCTGGTAGGCCATGTGTGACGTCATTGACCGGTTTGTGCACGTCATGAACGATAGGCAAAGCCCATGCGACGTCGGACCATCTTTGTGTGCAGGGAAAAGGCGATGCGAGTAGGCCACGTCCGACATCCGCTAACCATTGTGTGCAGGAAAAAGGCGATGCAGGAATGCCACGTTCGACATTGGTTGACCATTATATTTAGGCCAAAGGCAACTTGGGAAGGTAACGCTCGACGTCGGATGACCATTGTGCGTGCAGTAGGTGATGGGGGTAGAAAACTCCCAACATCGGTTGATCTTTGTGTAGGACAATGTCGATGTGGGAAGGAAACACCTTATATCTCTTGAAATTTGTTTGTAGTCCATGATCAATGGTCGCACTCAATGCCCGATGACTAAGTTATGTGCACAAACCACGACCGATGCAGGAAGTCCACGACCGATGCGAGCAGAGCAATGTGCATGTGACACCTGTAAAACGACTTAGTTGAAAATAGATCCTTACATGTTTTTCATGATGGTATATGGTCCTAAATTGTTTTATAATGAGAGAATGAGTCAGTGCCTGAAGATTTAGTTGCGTTGGAAGTCAAACGTCAAGGGACGACCAAGACATTCGACGACTAGTTACCTATGTGCCTCATGTGTTGTTATGTGTGTATGTGTGTTTCATGAACTAGTTGAAATTGAACTACTGTGTCGTAGTGTTTTGTAGTGATGTTTTGGGGGATTATATGAGGGTGAAATTCAGTACCGAGTTCCTGACATACAATGGTTTAAAACTTTTGAGAACGACGCCCCGAGGACCATCAAAAGGGTCCCCAGGGAGGACCCAAACTTGGACTGCCAATCTGCTGCGCCAGCCTATTTTAGGGAGTGGCTGCGCGTCGTGCAACTATCACACAGTGGGGAAAAGTCTTTCCCTGCGAAGCGGGGCTGTCACGAAAGATTCTGCCCAAAGAATTTTTCAACAAATAAGATTTGAAAGTGCCTCCGTGACACGCAGTAATGTCTGAGATTTCGTTGCGTCATTTTTATATCAAATTTGAGTTGGTAAATTTTTCCAATAAGTAGAGGGGTCTTTTTGGTAATTTAAGGGTGAATTATTGACGGTTATAGGGCCTATTTAAACACCTAAACTCACCAATCAAAGCTAAAGCCCTCATACAAAAAAAAACCTCTCCATTTTTCTCTCCAAAACCTCCATTAATGAAGGTTTAAAGATCCAAGTAAGAAGACTGATTTTTTAAAGTTTTCTCCATAAAATTTGTGGTCTTTTTTCCACACTTAATGTATGTTTATTCATCCTTTAAATGTCTTACTTCAAGGAGTCAATTCCAATGAGTTTTCAAGGACTACCAAAAAACATGCATTCTCAAATTTTATGATATACCCATGAGTTATTGCATAAAACGTTTTGAATCATTGTTTATGGATGGAATTAATGTTAATCTCATCAGTTTAACCTAAAATCTTCATTAACCCATGGAAAACATAATCTCTTCAAATTGTCTATCTTATGGATGTCATGATCTTGTCTCAATGCTTATGAATTCTACTGTAGTTTTATGTGGGCTATTGAATGACGTAAGAATTGTATTTAATTTTTTTATAGGCTGTCTTATATTAATAAATTTATTTTTAATTTGCCTAGATTCATTGAGTATTATGACTTTTTGTATTGAATTGATGATCATGACCATGGGTAAGGGGCCTTATGGCAATGATTTGGATGATTTAGCTATGGATTGAAATGGTGATAATATATTGGTGGTATGCTTCCCTAATTCTTGTTATATTAAGTTATTTAGCTCTTGGCTTATGTTGTGATTGGTATGGTCCACTTATAGTGGTGGTGCTATGTGAATGATGTGGCCTTGTCGGCGTTACTTTATGAACTATAATGATCATGAACTTGTCTGTATTAATTGATATATTCTGATGATGTATGTAGTTGATTATGTGAAGCATGTTCATATTCAGCTACTTATGATTAATGTGAAAGTATATGTTTCTGCTATTGATATTAGGTAATCATATTAGACTATGACTATGTTCTTATGTGTGCAGTCTCAGAGTTGATGCATGATTATTCCTACTTGACTATATGAGTCTATGATGATTATATTGATTATGTAATAGTGGTGCATAGAATGATTTATAGATGATAATGGTTATTCCTATATGCTTCTAAAATTATATCAAAATATCTGCTAAAGTGAAGTATGTTGTGTCCTGTCTTAGTAAACCTGTGTCCCTTACTTGATACATGTATGAATGTGAATATGAGATGTCTTGACTTAGGATAATAAAACCTCTTAGTCTTGTATGTATGAATGATATGAGACCTTAAATGATTCTAAGAAGGTCACTTATGTGTAACCTTGAACCTAGTGGTAAGGTTGTGAACCTTTAAGTCGAAAGTCTTTACGATATCCTTCTTGAAATAAATGATGGACTTAAGATTGGTTGGCTAGAATGAAATCATATCATCGTTAGGAAATTCATTAGAGTTACCTTTGTCGCTGGTGAAGGCAGCCCTAGGGGACCTTTTTGAAAGGGTGAATGTTATTGAGTTATGAACTAGATAGAAACCCCTTCGTATTATCCTTTAATGTAAATTACTCTATGAGAACAAAGTCCCGCCCCCAGTGAGTATGTCTTGTGAAGTAGGTCTAGTGAATAACGAGACTAGAGTACAAAGTAATCCCTTCATATTCCTTAACCATTTGCCTGCATGGGATGTGTCCAAGTTCTCCCTTCATATTCCTTAACCATTTGCCTGCATGGGATGTGTCCAAGTTCTACCCTTGGCAAGTAGAACACCCTCCATCAGGTTAAAACTCAGGATTCCATGCTTTGCTACCATGGTCTATGTCGCTTATCGCCTATTCTCATCATATGTGATCCTACTTGTATTGGAGAAGTTCTATAAGTTTTAGGTTGTGGTATGGGACTTTATCTAGACATTGCACAATAGACTTTGAAGATGTTAGTGAGAGTCCCTAGGTCTTCTCCAAGACCATTACTTGAATATTCTTATGTGATGAACGTCTCATTAATGAACTAATGGAGTAATGACTTATGTTAGAAAGAATATGAATTAATGAATACCTAATCTATAGTAACTTTAAGGATTTCTTAGTTAAAGTGTGGAGGGGGCATAAAGGATGATCTATTCATGTCTTACCTAGGGAAATCTTGAGAATGACTCTAGTTAGGGAAGCTGGTTGATACCTTAGACATGCTCTAATCGTTGGTAGTCTTAAGGATTATTTAGGTAACCTTTAAGAGGGTATATGGGCGTTCTCTTCTAGAATTACTTTTGTAAGTCTTTTGATAACATTGCTGAGGTGAATCTCATATCATAGATGTTATGTTTTTGGTGTACTGTAAGTGTATTTTCTCACCATAGGTAGCCTTGAGGATCATTTTTGTGTGCTTAGAGAGGGTGTATGGGTGGTCTCTCTTTGACTTACTTAAGTGAGTCTTAGGATAACTTTAAGTGAGAAGGATTCATACTAAATAAGTTCACTGTAATGTTTGAAATAGTTCAGTATATCATTTTCTAATTCACTGTGATGTTCATTAAAATGTGATAAAATGTTTATGTGACGTCTTATGTTTTTCTAAGATGTTAAATGTTGTTCTTATGCTAATACTATGAGGTTTTAATCAAAAAGACCATATTTCCATTATATGTCCATTTTCATGATTTTTTTTATATTATGACATACTTAGTAAATGAATTTGTACTAATTTCATGCTTTTATCATTCTCTAAAATGATTCATAGGGGAAGGTGCTATCGGAGCTAAGCTTGGATTACATGATCATTTAAGAAAGTTGAAATATGTGCTCATTTGACTTGAGGGCATAGATGTCTTCTATTTCTCTTATTGAAGCTTTGTAATAGACTTAGTAGTACTATATTTCTATTGTATATGGGTCGTGTCCCAAGTACTCTTGTGTCTAAGACTTGATGATATGAGACTTTGTATTTCTTATGGATTTTATATGAAAGAGATTTTAAACACTATGCAAATGTTTGTGAAGCGTTTTAATTCTGCACTACTTTTCATTATGTATATGCGATGAATGATACTAAAGGGATTGTACAAAACCTCCAAGAGCTCGAGTACGCTAGTTGAACTCCAAGAGTGCCATATTTTCTAGTGTGTCCTCTCGGGATGCGACAGTGCAGGCTACGCCCCATGCGGGTGCCCACGTCTGACGTCGGATGGTCTTGGTGTGCACTCCAAGGGTGATGCGGGATGCCAAGCCCGACGACTACTGAACGATGTAAATAGTCCATCACAAATGCATCCAGACCACATTTGACGGATAAGCGCAGTCCATGTCTGATGCAGTGGTCTAAGGACTATGTTTCCTGGAAAATGCTGGTTGTCGTTAGTCGATGTCGCTTTCACCAAGCAGATATGACTTGGCTTATGCTGCCAAATATCAATTGACGTTGATGTCTCCCTGCCAATCCGCACAAGCCATGACAATTACGTGCAGGACTTGCTGATTCCACTTTCCTTTAGCCAAGTTTTCTTTTTATACTCGGACATGCCATGTTAGATGCGTGAAGGCTTTAGCTGATGCTGCCTATCGTTAACAATGCACAAAAGCCTTGGCTAATGGTGCCTCTTATTTTCGACGTCGATGTTGCAAAGATGATGCACACACTCCACGGGTGATGCCTGCATATCCTTGAATGATGTTGCATGTTGTTTTACAATGTTGCTTTCCACATGTGCACAAACCACATCCGATATGCAAACACTTTGGTTGTTGCAAACTATCGTTGGCCGACGTTGCTTGGTAGATGCGCACAGGCCACAACTAATGTCACCTGACCGATGTGCTCAGACCATGATGAAATTCTCCTGACATATGCGCACAACCCACACTCGACAATGAATGGGACAATGTGCACAAGCCACAACTAATGCGGACAGTGTATGACCTACATCGACAAAGCAACGTGCACAAGCCACGACTATTGCGGGCGATCCACGGCGAATGTCACATGGTCGATGCTGCTTTCCATTGGTCGGCATTTCTTGCCCAAAGTACATCGGCCTTATCTAATGGTGCCTATCGTTGCATGACTCTGATATGGCCTAGCCGATGTGTACACTCTATGACTCATGCGTGCAAGCCTTGGCTTATGCTACATGTCGTTGGCCGACGTCGCTTGCCTGATGCCAACATGCCACGTCCGATGCATGGGCCACTTGGAGAGTTTGATTCTATGTCGCGGATTCTTACTTACTAGAGTGGACATTGTTTTTTCCAATGATTGATATTGAACATGTACAAACGAAATATGCATTTCCTAAGGTACAAACACACATTAGCTTCCACAAATAACTTTTCTATATATATATATATATATATATATATATATATATATATATAAGAAGTTTTACATAGTTTTTTTTTTTTAATGTTTTCCGTTAAATCCAATAATGTGTAATTAATTAATAAAACATAGGAAGAATATGAAAAAAATAAAATATAACACCAAAAGTTTACAAATAAATATAGTAACCTTAAATTCAATAATTTTAACTATTTATTTTGTTTTTTTATATTTGTTCGATAAATCTCAAAAATGAGTAATTCATGATTACAAAATAGGAAATCTATGAAAAAAATTATAAAATTCACAAATAAACAATGTAACATTATAATCAATAATTTTATCCATTTTTTTAATTATCATTTTTGTTCGATAAATCAGGAAAATGGGTAATTCAGGAATAAAAAAATATGAAAAATAATAAATTAATGCCAAAAATTCATAAATAAATTTATTAAGGTTAATTAGATCATATTCAACATTTATTTTATATTTATTTTTCTTCTATAAATATCAAAAATTGGTAATTCATTAATAAAATAAAATTTAATGCCAAAAATGTACAAATAAATATAATAACCTTAAATTCAACAATTTCAATATTATTAAAGAAATTATTTTAGTTTGGTAAATCTCTCAAATGGGTAAATCAAAGAATAAAAAAAATAGTAAAATACTTTTTTAGAAATACGAATTTAACATCAAAAATTCCAAAATAAATATAGAAACCATAAATTCAAAGATTACAACAATTTTTTTATTTGGTAAATCTCGAAAAAGGGAAATACATTAATAAAAAATAGGAAAAATATAAAATTAATAAATAAATATGGTAACCTTAAATTCAACAATTTGAACATTTTTTTATACTTATTTTTGTTCATTAAATCCCGAAAGTGGGTAATTAATTAATAAATTTAACGGAAAAATCTGGAAAAAAATTAATGCAAAAAATTCACAAATAAATCTAGCATTAAATTCAACAATATTAAAAATTTAATTTTTAAATGTGATGTAATAGTAAAATAGAAAAAAAATTCAAATAATCAATAAAAGTCGGAAATAAATGAAAATGCATGAAACTACTTCTAAAAATTTGAAACTAATGATATACTACATATTTGTACAAATAAAATAATTTTCAATATCGTATGAACCGTAAACATGATGAAATTGGTAACAAAGAACCACGTCAGGTAGAAATGTTGAGAATAAATGATGGAAAATAGATGAATATGATGTTATGCAGGAATGGCGTTTCACACTCTTTTTATTTTATTATGATAGGGTCATCCGCATGCTATGAATTAGACCTTGATTAATGTCGCTGCATGGGACGTCACTCATCTAACGAGTGCAAGCCAAAAACGATGTGGGTATGTACATCAGATGTCGAGGGACCGAATTGTGCAGGCCACAGGCAATGTGGCCAGGTCAATCTGACTCGGTAGACCGATGTTTGCAAGCTTTGGAAAAAGTTGGCAGGCAACATCCTAAATAAGAACAACGATGTGTGCAGGCCATGGACAATAGGTGTTTCCCATGTCCAACTTCGGTCGACTAATGTACGTAGATCACATACAATAGGTGCATTCCATGACTTATCCAATGTCGCCTGACCATTATGTACAGGAGAACAACAATGTGGGAAGGCCATACTGGAGGTCGGCTGATAAATGTGAAAGCCTAAAGTGATGGGTTAAGGAAACGTCCGACATCAGCTGACCTTTATTCTTGCTAAAGACGATGAGGGAAGGCAATGCCCGATATCGCCTTACCATTATTTGCACGCCAAGGGTGATGCAGGCAGTTCACACACGATGAAAAGTGAGCTATGTGCACAAGATGCAGAGAATGCAGGCAGTCAACGACCGATGTCTCTTGCTCAAAGGACACAGGCCTTGGTTGATGCTTCATGCCGTTGGTTGACGCCGATGTCTCCTTGAAGATGTGCACACGCCACGATGGATGCATGCACACCTTGGCTGATGCAACCTGTTGTTGGCCAACGTCGCTTGCCCGAAGTGCACATGTCTTAGCTTATGTTGCCTGACATTGGTCAATGCAATTCGCCATACCGATGCATAAACGCCATAACGAATGTGTGCATACCTTGGCTGATGTTCCTGCCATTGGTCGACTCCTACAAATGATGTGTGCAGGATATGAAAGATGTTGGCAGTCCATGTCTGATGTTGGTAGACTGATGAGTGAGGGTGACGGATGGTGCAGGAAGTCCATGGAGTATGGGTTCAGACCACGTTTGACATCTCTTGACCATTGTGTGCATGTAAAAGGCATGCGGGTAGTCCACGTCTGATGTTGGCTAAGAATTGTGTGTAGGACAAAAGCGATGTGCCAAGCCCATATCTGACGCAAGCTATCCGTTTTGTGCACACCAAAGGCTATGTAGAAATTCCACGCTCGACGTCGGCTGACAATAATGCACGAGGAAGGCGATGTGGGTAGACAATTCCTGATATCTCTGATCATTATTTGTAGGAAGAAATCTATGATGGAAATCCACAGTCGATGTCGAATAAGAAATGTGATGGCTTCTGCCGAGGAGGGCGTCCCATGGATGATGTGACAGGTCCACGCACGACGTCAACTTAGGGAAACACATTGGCAACAGCCGATGCGGCATTCCATGACTAAATATCCCTTGCCCGGGCAGCTAGTCATTGGCTGATGTCATTTTCCCGAAGCATAGAGGCCTTTTCTAATGCGGAATGTTGTTGACAGACTCTGAAGTCTCCCGGCCGATTCGCACATGCCACGGCTGATGCATGCATTCCATGATTGATGTTAATTGCCATTGGCCAATGTCGTTTCAAGAATCTTACACGCCTTTGGTGATGCCCCTGATGTTAGCCAATGCAAATAGCACCCTGTCGATGGACACATTCCATGACAGATGCGTGCAACTCTTTGCTGAGTCTGCCTACCATTGGCCGATGTTTCTTACTCAAAGAAGACAAGACTTTCTTTATGGTGCCTATCGTTGATCGACATTAATGTCGCTCATCCACTGCACACACCACATAGGTTATGTGAATGTGCCTTGGATGATTCTGCATGTCATAGTCCGATGTTGGTTGCAAGATGCACACAAACCACGTCAGATGCATGAAGACCTTGGTAGATGGTTCTTATCGATTAC
The DNA here is from genome assembly GCF_001406875.1 of Solanum pennellii. NCBI lineage: Eukaryota > Viridiplantae > Streptophyta > Magnoliopsida > Solanales > Solanaceae > Solanum > Solanum pennellii. The sequence continues at coordinate 23,219,599 of NC_028641.1, read as the reverse complement.
TGACGTTACATGGCCAAAATATGCAAGACAACCAATGTTGCCCAGCCGATGCACACAAGACAAGAATGATGCATGTAGGCCTTAGCTGATGTTGCCTTCCATTTGTCAATGTCGCCTAGCCACGGTGCGTAGGGTAGGACTGATGTCAATGAGTCATCATACACACGCCACGACTGATGCATACATGCATTAGTTGCTGATCCTTATTAATTTACCAATGCACACAAGCCTCAGGTAATGTCGCTTGGTTAATGCACTCAAACCACGACTGAAATTGCACAGTCATTATGTGCACGACAAAAGTGATGTGTGCAAGCCTTAGTGATGTTGCATGTCGTTGGCCGACGTTGCTTTCCAGATGCGCACATGCCATGCCCGTGCATGTATGCTTTGATGATGTCGTGTTTCATTAGATGATATCAGGTACAAGATATGCTTATTCCTTGTCTGTGCGTGCAAGACTTGGACGAAGGCGCATGCCATTGGCCGACTTCGTATGCCATATGTGCACATGACATGTCCGATGCGTGAAAGCTTTGGCTGACGCTTTATGCCGTTGGCCAAAATATTTTGAGACATTTCTCTAGGCTACATACAATGCTTGTAGGACACATCCGACGTCGGCACATGAATGTATGCAGGCTACAGACGATGTTGGCAGGCCACGTTTAACATCGACATACCTTTGTGTGTAGGCCAAAGTCAAGGCAGAAAGACCACATGTGACATCGGTTGACCATTGTGTGTAGGCCAAAGGCAATGCGGCAGGCCACACTCTCCATTGGCTGACTATTGTGTGTAGGCCAAAGGCAATGCATGCAGGCAATGCTCGACATTGGCTGACTGTGGTGTGTAGCACAATGGCGATGCGAGCAGTCCACACCCGACGTCGGCTGATCATTGTGGAGGCCATTGTCGATGTGGAATCAATGTGGAAGCCGATATTTGTAGACCAATGAGTGATGGATACAGACAATGCTTAGAAGAAAAGTTCTACATCAACAGACCGATGTTTGCAGGCTAAGCCTTTACTGAAGATGCATTCCATTGGCTGACTTTGTTGCGAGATTCACACATGCCACATCAGAGGCGTGCAAGCCTTGACTGGCACTTTATGTCGCTTGACGTCATCTGTTGACCGATATTTGTAGGCGACGTACAATTCTTCTACAGGCTAAAGTCGATGGGGGCAGCCAAGGCCTGATGTCGCTTGACCATTATTTGCAATGCAAGGCTAATGTTCGCAATCCTTGCCTGACGATGACTAAGTGATGAACAAAAATCACAGTCCACAACCGACGTTGGTAGAGAAATGTTGGGGCTACGACCCATGCGGGTAGCCTACGTCCAACGTCGACTGGACGTGGTGTTCACGCCAAGAACGATCCGGGAATGCCAAGCCAGATGACTATTAAATGATTTGCACAATCGACGGGCGATGCGATCAGTCCACGCTTGACCAATGCGTACAGGACATGTATGATGCGATTGTGTATGACTTATGTAACCTTGCCAATGTCGCTTTCGTGAAGCAGATATGCCTTTAATTATGCAGCAGCTATAATCTGACATTGATGTCGCCCAACCGATCTGCACAGGCCACGACTTTTGTTGTCTGCCATTGGGAAACATCACTTTCTGATGCTACTTATTGTTGGCCGATGTCGTCTTTCCTATGTGCACAGGCCACAGAGAATGCATGCACGTATTAGCTGATGCTACTTGTTGTTGGCCAACGTCGCTTGCCCAATGTGCACATGTCTTGGCTTATGTTGTCTGACGTTTGTCAATGCAAATTTAGCCATACTGATGCATAAATGCCTTAACGAATGTGTGCAGGCCTTGGTGGATGTTCCTGCCATTGGTCGACGCCTATAGAGGGATGATTGCAGCTTACGAAAGATGCTTGCAGGCCATGTCTGAAATCAGTAGACTGATTAGTGCAGTTTACGAACGGTGCTGGCAGGCCACAAGTATAGGTTCAACCCACACCCGACATTGCTTGACCATTATGTGCATGCAAAAGGCAATGTGGGTAATCCACATTCGATATCAGCTAACAATTGTGTGTAGGCCAAATAAGATGTGAGAAGTCATATCTGACATTAGCTATTCATTTTTGTGCACACCAAAGACGATGTAGGAAGGACACGCCCAACATCGGTGGACACTTATGTAGGCGAAATGTGAAGTGGGTAGGCATCACCTTGTATTACTTATTGTTATTTGGAGGCAAAAAGCTAAGGGAGTAGTCCGGTCGATGTAGACTAAGAAATGTCCAGGCTTCCGCCGAGGCGGGTAGCCCATGTTTGACGTCGAATAACCGTTGTGCGCAGGACAAAGGCGATGCATCAAGGTCAAGCTTGATAGCCACTGATTGATGTGCATAGGCCATGGATGATACGACAGGTCCACACCCGACGTCATCTTAGGGATATGCATTGGCAAAAGTTGATGCGACATTCCATGACTAATATTCCCTGGTAGGGGCCGCTAGTCGTTGGCCGATGTCATTTTCCCAAATCACAGAGGCCTTGTCCAATGCATCATGTGATTGACGGCGCTGAAGTCTCCCCGCCGATATGCACACGCCACGACTGATATATGCATGCCTTGACTGATGTTGCTTTCCATTGCCCAACGTCTCTTTCTAGAAGCTTACATGCCTTTGGTGATACTCCCTGATGTTAGCCAATGCAAATAACGCCCAGTTGACGCACACATGCCATGATAGATGCATATAGTCCTTTGATGATTTTCCCTACAGTTGGCTGATGTTCGTTACCTTAAAGTGCACAAGCCTTAATTAATGGTGACTATCATTTGTCGACATTAATGTCGCTGAGCCGATGCACATACCACGTATGTTATGTGAATGTGCCTTGGATGATTCTACATGTCGTAGTCCGACGTTTGTTTCAAAATGTTCAAAAACCACGTCAGATGCGTGAAGACGTTGGTTGATGGTTCTTGTCTTTGGCTGATGTCACATGGAAAAAACTTGCAAGCCACGATCGATGTTGCCGAGTTGTTGCACATAAGAAACGACTGATGAGTGCAGTCCTTTGCTGATGTTGTCTTCCATTTGTAAATGTCGCCTGGACACTCTGCGTATGCTAGGACTTATGTTAATGTGTCAACGTACACCGCCACGACTGGTGCATGCATGCATTGGTTGTGGCTCCATGTTGTTCGCCAATGTCATTTTACTGATTTGCACATGCCTCAGGTGATATATCCTGGTTGATGCACTCAAACAACGGCATAAGTGCACAATCAATGTGCACACAACACAATTGATGCGTGGAAGCCTTAGATGATACTGCATGTCATTGGCCGACGTTGCTTGCCAGCTGCGCACATGCAATGTTTGTGCATGGATGCTTGGCTGATATTACATTTCATTAGCCGATGTGAGTTCCAATATATGCACATTCCTCGTCCGTGCGTGCAATTCTTGGATGAAGGCGCATACCATTGGCCGACTTCTTATGCCAGATGTGCACATGCCACGTCAGATGCATGCAAGCCTTGGATGACCCTTTATGTCGTTGGCCTAAATCTGTTCACCGATATTTGTAGGCTACATATAGTGCTTGTAGGCCACATCTGACGTCAAATGATTAATGTGTGCAGGCTAAGGACTATGTTGGCAGGCCACGTTCAACATCAACAAACCTTTTTGTGTAGGACAAAGGCAAGGAAGGAACACCACGTCTAACATCGGCTGACCATTGCGCGCCGGGAAAATCGATGCAGAAGGCCACACTCTATGTTTGGTGACCATTTTGTGTAGGCCAACGAAAATGCGTGAAGGTAATGCTCATTGGTTGATGTTGGCCTGTATCCCAAGGGTGATGCAAGTAGTCAATACTTGACGTCGGCTGATCATTGTGGAGGCCATAGTCAATGGGGGCAGGCAACGCCCCATGTCGCCTAATCAATATGTGCAACCTTGAGGTGATGCTGCAAGGCCACATAAGATATTTTCAGACCACTGTGTGATGGATAGAGACAATGCTTAGAGGACACGTTCTACATCGACAGGACGATGTGTTCTGGCAAAGTACAATATTGGGAAGCCATATCTCACGTTGGAAAATGAATGTCTGCAGGCCACAGCCGAGGAAGGCAATCCACGTGTGACATTGACAAGCCACTGTGTGCAGGCCAAAGGGGATGCAGGAAGGTTAACCTTGATGGCCACTGAGTGATATGCACAGGCCACGACTAATGTGACAGATCCACGATCGACGACATCATAGGGATATACATCGGCACCGTCGGTGTGGCAGTCCATGACCAATGTCTCCTCGCCGAGGCTTTTTATCAATGGGAAATGTCATTTTCCTGAAATACAGAGGACTTGGATGATGTTGCCTGTCGTTAGCCGACGCCGAAGTCTCTATGCCAATGTGCCCCTCCCACGGCTTATGTATGTATTCCTTGGTTGATATTGCTTGGAGTTGAAAACCGTTCCTTCCCTGAATCTGATTGGCCTTTTTTTATGTTGCCTAACATGACCAATGCAAATGGATCCCAATCGATGAACATACGCCACGAGAGATGTGCGCTGGTCTTGGCTAATGCTACCTGTCGTTGGCCGATGTTGCCTACTCAAACAGCACAAGTGTGTTGTGATGGTGACTATCATTGATCGACATCAATGTCGCGCAGTCGTTGCACACACCCCATAGGTTAGGTGTACATGCCTTGGATGATTGTGAATGTCCTAGTCCGAGTAGGTTGCAAGATGCGCACAAACCATGTCGGATGCGTGAAGACCTTGGATAATTGTGCTTGCCGTTGGCCAACGTTACCTATCCAAAACTTCCAAACCACGAGCGATGTCACCCAAACGATGCAAACATGCCACGACAGATGCGTGCAAGCCTTGGGTGGTGTTGCCTTCCACTGGTTGAAGTCGCCTAGACACTATGCTTAGGCTAAGACTGATATACATGAGTCATCGCGCAGACACCATGACTGATGCGTGCAGGACTTGGTTGTTAATCCCTCTCATTGGCCGATGTAGCTTTGCTGATGCACACAGGTAACTGATGATATTGCCTGGTTGATGCACTCAAACCACGACTAAAATATCCTAGTCTGTGTGCACGCCACACAACTGATGCATGCAAGCCTTAGTTGATATTTCATGTTGTAGGATGACGATGCTTGCTACATGCGCACATGCCATGTACGTGCATGCATGCTTGGATGATTTCACATATCAATGGCCGACGTCGGTTGCCAGATAAGTACATTCCACGTCCATGCATACAAGCCTTTGTTGAAGTCACATTCCATTGCCCGACTTCGTTGCAAGATGTGTACATGCCACGCAGAGGCGTGCAAGCCTTGGCTGATGCTTTAGGCGATAGGCTGACATCTGTTGAACGGTATTGTAGTCTATCTAGAATGCTTGTGCGGGCTACAAATGATGGAGGCAGGAAACGCCTTATTTTGCTTGACCATTGTTTGCTATGCAAGGTCAATATTCGCAATCCATGCTCGACGACGACTAAGTGTTGCAAAACCCACAGTCGATGCGGGCTGTCCACGACAGACGTCGCCAGATAAATGTTCAGGCTATGGCCGATGCGAGTAGAACTTGGTTCGTGCAGCCTGTTGTCGGCCAACGTCGCGTGGCCAATGCATGAAGGCCATGACCAATGTCACCCACTAGATGCGCACACGCCGCGTCTAATGCATGCATGCCTTATATCATGCTGCTTGCCATTGAATGATGGTGCCAAGTTCATGCACACAGGACACGACCGTTGTCGTCGAGTCGTTGCACACATTCCACGATTGATGCATGAAGGGTGTTCTTGCATGCCATTGGCTGATTTCGCTTGTTTGATGCCTGCACGCCACAACTGATGTCGCCTGACCAAGGTTCTCAGACCATGTCTCAATTCCCCTAACCGATGTTCCCAATCTACTCCCAACAATGACTGAGCGATGTGCACAAGCCACGACCGATGCAGGCAGTTCAGAAAACATCGACGAAGAAATGTGCACAAGCCACAAGTGATGATTGCAATCAATGACCAATGTTGCATGGCCCATGCCGCATTCTGTTGACCGACATTTCTTGCCCACATAGGACTTGGTAAATGGTGCCTATCGCACGACGCAGATGTCCTCCAGATGATGCTCACACGCTACGCCTCATGCATTCAGCACTTGGCTGATGTTTGCTCATCGTTTGCCGACGTGGCTTTCTTGATGCCAACATGCCATGTCCGATGCATGGCAACTTTCATAATTTAATTCTATGGTGTGGATTCTGTCTTACTATAGTAGACATCGTTTTTTCCAAATATATATACTAAACATCTACAACCTAAATATGCACTTTCAAAGGTACAAACACAAATTAGCTTCCACAAATAATTTTTATATATATAAAAAAAAAATTCCACATTTTTTTCATATTAAATATTTTTCGGTTAAACCCAAAAATTAGTAATTGATTAACAAAACATACGAAGAATATGAAAAAAATATAATAATAACGCCAAAAATTTACAATTAAATAGAGTAACATTTAATTCAATAAATTTAACAATTTTTTTTAAATTTTTATTTTCTTTCTAAAAATCTTGAAAATGAGTAATTGATGAATAAAAAATAAGAAAACTTTAAAAAATATATATATAATTAACTCCAAAAATTCAAAAATAAATACAGTAACGTTAAATTCATCAATTTCAACATTTTTAAATATATTTAGTTTTGTTCGATAAATCTAGAAAATTGGTAATTAATTAATAAAAAAATTATAATTAATGCCAAAAATAGGAAAATATATTTTAGTTTAAGTAATTCTTTAAAATGGGGAAGTAATGAATAAAAATAGGAAACTATTTGTTAAAAAATATAAAATTAATTCAAAAAATTCAAAAATAAATATTTTAACAATAAATTCAACAATTTCAACATTTGTTTTTTTTTTTGGGAAATCTCAAAAAAGGGTAATTTATTAGTAAAAATATCAAATTAACCCCAAAAATTAACAAATATATGTAGTAACCTTAAATCAAACAATTTCAACAATTTTTTTGATATTTATGTTTGTTTGGTAAATCCATAATATGGGTAATTAATTAATAATAAGAGGAAAAAATATTTGTTTTTAAATTAATGCGAAAAAATTACAAAAAAATAAGGCGTTTAATTAAACAATTTAATGAATTAGAATTTTTAAAATGTGACGTAAAAACCCCGTAAAATATAAATTTTTAACAATGAATAAAAGATGGAAGAATATGAAAATGCTTTAAAATACTTCTAAACATGTGAAATAATGATAGATTATATATTTTACAAATAAGAGATTTTTCAATATCGTACGAACTATAAACATGATGAAATTGTTATGAAAGAACAATTGATGCGGAAATGTTGACAATAAATGATGGAAAATAGATAAATATGTTATTTTGTAGGAAGAGCGTTTCACACTCTTTTGATTTTTGAAGGGCATGGACATCTGCATGTTGTTGACTAGACCCTGATCAATGTTGTTGCAAGCGACGTAGCTCATCTTACAAGTGCAAGACACAATAAATGCGGGAAGGCGCATCCAACGTCATAAGACTGAAGTGTGCATGCCACAATCGATGCGGCCAGGTCACTCTGGCATCGGTATACCGATGTGTGCAAGCTATGAAAAAAGTTGGGAGGCGACGTCTGGCATTGGCAGCCCGATATGTGCATGCCACGGATGATAGGTGCACCCCATGTCGCACATCATTGATGACCATTGTGTGCTACCAAAAGGTTATGCGGAAAGGTCACGTCTAGTGTCAGATGACCGTTACGTACAGTCCAAAGGCGAGATGGAAAGGCCACGCTCAACTTCTGCTGACTAATTTGCAATCCAAAGGTGCAAAAGCCAGGAATTTTCGACGTCGGCTGACCGTTGTGCTAGCCAAAGGAGATGAGGGAAGGCAACACCTGTTGTCACGTGACTATGAATTGTAGGACAAGAGCAAAGCAGGCAGTCCATACTCGAAGATGGATTAGAGATGTGAACAAGACATGGAGAATACGATTAGTCCCTTACAACGTCAGCTATGTAATATACAGGGTATGACCGATGCGAAAGTCCCTTGTCCAACGATGGCTAGTCATTTTTAGCAGGCCAAGGGCGATGCCAAAGAACAAGCTCGATGACCGCTAAAGAATGTACACAGGCCACGGTCGATACAGCCGTACCACTCCCGACGTTGCCTGAGCGATGTGTACCATCCACTTCTGATGCTGCAATCCACGACTAATGTGTCCTGATTGATGCTAATTTCAGCTGGAATATGTCTCTTTCTTTAAGAATACATGCATTGGTTGATGCTTTGTGTCATTTGCCAACGCCGATGTTGCTCTGTCGATGCGAACACCCCACGCCTGACGCGTACAGGTCTTGGTTGATGATAAATGTTGTTGACCAACACGCTTGTCCGAAGTACACATTCTTTGGCTGATGTTGCCTGACATTGTTCATTGCAAATGTCGCCCAATAGATGAACAAACACCAAAATTGATGGGTACAAGTATTGGCTGAGTTTCCTGTTGTTGGTTGACATGCACAAACCAATGTGTGCAAGCTACAGAATATAGTGGTATGGCATGTTTAATGCATTAAATCGGCTTGCTAATGTATGCAAACCACGGATGATAGGTGCAACACATGTCCGATATTGCTAGACAGTTGTGTGCATGCAAAAAGTTATACGTCCGAAGTTGATTAACCATTGTGTGTAGGCAAAAGACGATGAGGCAATGACATGCTGAGGCTAGTTGTCCATTTTTTTGCAGACCAAAGGCTTTATAGGAAGGCCATGCATGACGTCGACTGACTGTTATGCAGGCCGAATGTAATGGGGGCAAGCACACCCGATATCGCTGACAATTGTTTGCAGGCCAAGGTTTATATGGTAAGTCCATACTTGATGGCGGCTCAGTAATGTGCATAAGCCACGGGTGATGCGCGCAGTCTACAACCGATGTCGTCTGAGCAATATGCAGGCTTCTGCCGAGGTGGGCAGACGACGTCTGACGCAGACTGTCTTTGTGTCTAGTTTAAGGGCAATGTGGGAAGGTCAAGCTTGACGACTGCTGAGTGACGTGCACAGGACACGACCGATGTGATAGGTCAAAGCTCGATCTCAGCTTAGCTATATGCATAGGAAACGGCCGATGCGCCAGTATAGTACCAATATTTTCTGGCCAATGGTTTTTGTGGTTTATGATATCATTTGTTCCGAAGCGCTGAGGACTTTGTTAATGCTTCTTGTTATCGTCCAAGACCGAAGTCACCTTGCCGATGCACATATTCCACGACTGATGTGTTCATACCTTTTGGTAATGTTGCTTGTCGTAGGTTAACATCGTTTGCTTGAAGAAAATCGGCCTTGGAAGATTATGCCTGACGTTGTCCAATGCAAATAGCGCCCAGTCGATGCACACACACCACAACAAATGTACGCAGGCCTTGGCTGATGTGGGATTCTATCGGCAAATGTCACTTTCTATACGTGAACATGCCATGTAGGATGCATAATGTCCTTGGATGATATATCCTATCGTTGGCGAACGTCTCTTACTCGACACGCATAAGCCTTGGTTGATGGTGCCTATCATTGCCTAACGTCAATATCATTCAGTCTATGCACACACGCCACAGGTTATGTGTGCATGCCTTGGATGATGCAGCATGTCATAATCTGATGTTGGTTGCCAAATATGAACAAACCACATCAGATGCGTGAAGACCTTGGTTGATGTACTCTGTTGTTGGTCGATGTCACCTATCCAAAGCATCCATGCCATGGCCGATGTCTCCCAACCGATGCATATATGCCTACCATTGGACGGTGTCGCATGGCTAATCTGTGTGGGCCATGTTTGATGTCCATGAGTCGATGCGCACACACCAGGACTGATGTCTGCACACATTTGTTTTTTCCTCCTGCCATTGGCCGATGTCACTTAGTCAATGCGCATATGCTATATGTGATGTCGCTTGGTCGATGCACTCAAGCCACAACTCAAGTAGCCTTGTCGATGTGCATACGACATAACAGATGTGTGCAAGCCTTAGTTGATGCTTTATGTTGTTGGTTGATATTGTTTTCCAGATGCGCAAATGCAACATCTATGCATGCACGCTTCGTTGATGTTGCATGTCATTGTCCTACGTCGCTTTTCAGATGTGCATATTCCACGTCCGTACATGCAGTTCTTTGCTAAAGTCGTATGCCATTGGCTGATGTCGCTTTCCAGATGCGCACATTCCACGTTAGATGTGTGCTAGCTTTGGCTGATGCTATATGTCCTTTGCCAAAATTTGAAGAACGATATTTGTAGGGTACGTACAATGCTGTAAGGCCATATCCAACGTCGACAAACCAATATGAGCATGCTACAGACAATGTTGGCATGCCACATTCAACATCGACAATTTGATATGACTAGGATACAGATATGCTGTTGTTGGGACATGTTAGACGATGACAGACCATTCTATGCAGGCCAAAGGCGAGGCAGACAGACCATATTTGACATCGACTGACCTTTGTGTGCAGGCCAAAGGCGATCCATATAGGCCACACCTGACGTACTCTAACAAATATGTGTAGGCCAAAGGAAATGCAAGCAAGCAATGGTTAAAATTGGATGACCCTGATGTTTAGGCCAACGACGATGTGGGAAGTCCACGCATGATGTCGCTAATCGTTTTACAAGCCAAAGTCAATGGGGGCTGGCGAGACCTTATGTAGCCTGCTCGATCAAGCCTCATGTAATGTGTCTATGCCATGTCTGACATCTGTAGACCGATGTGTGGAGGATAGAGACTATATCAGGAGGCCATGTCTGATGTCGCCTGAATGATGTGTGCAGGACACGGAAGATAGGTGTATCCCACGTCTGATGTAAACCGATCGTTGTGTGCAGACAACAAGCGATGCGTGCAGGCAACATCTGATCTCTATTGACCATTGTGTGTAGGTCAAAGGTGATGCAGGAAGTCCACATTCGACGTTGGCTGACATTTTTTTACATGACAAAAGAGATAAGGGAAGGCCACACTCGACGTTGGCTGATCTTTGTGCAGGCTAAAAGTTAAGGGTTAAGGCAATTCCTGACGTCGGCTGACATTCGTGTAGGACAAAAGCGAATGAGGCAGGCAACAACCTATGTTACCTAAACATTTCTATACAGGCCAAGGGCGATGTGGGCAGTCCATGCCCGAAAACAAATAAGCCATGTGCATAAATCACTGCGGATGCAGGCAGTCCATAGCCAACATTGGTTGAGAAATGTGCATGATACATACAATCCGGGTAGACCATGTCCTATATCGACTTTCCATTTTGTGCAGATCAAGGGCAATATGAAAAGGCAAAGCTTGACAATCTGTCACTGATGTGCACAGGATATGGCTGGTCCACGCCTATGTACAACCAATGTCACCTGGCCAACGCCTCTTCGTGTTGGCCGATGTCTCTTACCCAAAGTAGATACGCCTTGTCTAATGCTACCTACTATTAGCCAATGCCAATATCGCTTTGTTGATATGTACATGCAACGACATATGCTGCCTTCCGTTGGACAACATCGTTTTCCTAAAGACAACGTGCCTTGGCTGACGCTGCCTGAAGTAGGAAGATGCAATGGTCGCCCTGCCAATGCACACATGCCATCACCAATGTGTGTAGGCATTTGCTGATGTTGTTATCCAATGTCCAACGTCGCTTGCTATATGTGCACATGCCATATCAGATGGGTGCAGGCCTTGAGTGATGCTACCTTCCATTTACCGACATCGCTTGCCCGAAGCATATAAGACTTGGAAGATGGTGCCTTTTATTACTAACGTCGATGTTTCCTAGATGATGCACACACACCATTGATTATGTTAGCATGAGTGGAATAATGTTGCATGACGTTGTGAGACGTCTCTTACCAAATATGCACAAACAACGTCATATGTGTGAGGATCTTGGCTTATATTATCTGTTGTTGGCCAAACCTGTCCAACAAATGCAGGACACGATTAATGACACCCATTTTATGCGCACAACCATGGATGATGATGCAAAACTTGGATGATGTTGTCTACCAATGGTCGATGTTGCCTGGCCGAAAAGTGAAGGCTATGAACGTGTTGCCGATTCGATGCACACATGTCGTGACTTATGCGTGAAGAACTTGGTTGATATCGCAAGCCTTTGAGCGATGTCTCTTTCCAAACACTCACATTCCACATTCGTGAGTGTAGGCCTTTGCAGATGTTGTCTTCCATTGACCGACATCTTTAGCCCGATATGTGTCGGCAACGCACCATGCTGACTGGCAACATTCCATATCAGTTGACTGATGTTTGCAGGCTACAGACAATGCTGACATACCATGTTCGACATCCACATCCAATGTGTGTAGGCTACACAAAATGCTATTAGGACAAGTTCGATGACGATAGACCAATGTGTGCAGGCTAAGGACAATGCTGGCAATCCACATCTAATGTCATCTAACCATGCACGCCAAAGGCGACGCAGGTAGGTAACGTACGACGTCAACTGATCATTGTGTGCATGCTAATGGCAATATAGGCAGGCAATGCTAGAAGTCGGATGAACGTGGTGTCTATGCCACGGATGATGCATGCAATCCACGTTGGATATCGGCTGACCATTATGCAAGCCAAAGTTGATGGGGGCAGGCAACACCTGACATCGCCGATTAATATGTGCAGTCTAATGGTGATATGTTTAGACCATGTTTTACCAAGGTAGACTAATGTGCGCAGGATACAGATGATGCTGGAAGGACACGTTCGATATCAGCTGGCTGATATGTGCAGGCTACGGACAATGCTTGCAGGACACGTGTGACATCGCTGACTAGTGTGTGCAGAGGAGGAACGTTAGGTACAACCCATATAAGACTCGTCCGACCTTTGTGTGCAACAAAAAGGCGATGCGGGTAGGCCACATGTGTCTTCGGCTAGCCATTGTTTGCAGGTCAAGAACGATGCAGGAATGCCTCGTCCTATATTGGATGACCATTGTATTCAGGCCAAAAGCAACTCAGGAGAGCCACTCTCAACATAAGATGATCATTATACAGACAAAGGGTGATGGGGGTAGAAAACACCCGACGTTGGTTGATCGTTGTGCAGGCCAAAGTGAATGTGGGCAGGCAACACTTGATGTCGCTTGAACATTGTTTGTAGGCCACAGGCAATATTTGTAGTCCATTCCCGATGATAACTAAGAGATGTACGCAAACCACGGTCGATGTGAGCAGTCCACGACCGACGCAGGCAGAGTAATGTGCAGGATATGGCCCATGAGGGAAGCCCACGTCTGACGTTGGTCGGCCGTGGTGTGCACGCCAAGGGCGTTGTGGGAATTTAAAGCCCAACGACTACTAAATGATGTAAATAGTCCATAACCGATTCAGCCAGTCCACATTTGACCGATGTGCACAGGCCACGTCTGATGCGGTAATCTATGGCCTAAGTCGCCTGGCAAAAGCCGCTTGTCATTGGTAGATGTCGCTTTCCCGAATAAGATATGACTTAGCTTATGTCTCCCTACCAATCCGCACACTGCATGACTTATGTTCCCTGCCATTGGACAATGTCGCTTTCCCAAAACACACCATCCTTGTCTAATGCCACCAAAAAAGGCCGATGCATAGGCCACTCTATCGATGCACATTAGCCACGACAATTACGTGAGGATTAGCTGATGTCGCTATCTATTAGTTGACTTTGCTTTTCAGAAGTGTATATGCCATGTAAGATGCGTCCACAGCTTAGATGATGCTGCCTACCATTGGCCGATGTCGCTTGCCTGAAGCACACAAGCCTTCGATGATGGTGCCTCTTATAGCCGACGTCGATGTTGCAAAGACGATGCACACACTCCACGGGTTATGCATGCATATCCTTGGATGCTGCTGCATGTTATTGTCCAATGTTGCATTCTAGATGTGAATAAACCACGTCAGATGTGTGAACCCTTTGGTTTATATAGACTATCGTTAGCCAATGTCACCTTGCCAATGCATGCAGGCCATGAACGTGTCATCGAGTTTATGCACAGCCACCAAGATTGATATGTGTAGGTTTTGGCTGTTGTAACTTGCCATTGGCCGATGTCTCTTGGTCGATTCGTGCAGGCCAGAACTGATATCCCTTGACCGATGCATTAATGCCACAACTGATATCACCTGAACAATGTGCTCAGACCGTGAAAAAATTTTCCTGATGGGAGCGCACAACCCATACTCGATAATGAATGAGACGATGTGCACAACCCACAACCATTCAAGCAGTCCACGACAACCATTGACAGAGCAATGTGCACAAGCCACGACAAATGCGGGCGATCCACGACTAATTTCACATGCCTAATTCCGCTTTCCGTTGGCCGACATAGCTCGCCCAAAGCACACCGGCCTTGGACGATGGCGCCTATCGTAGCGCGACACCGATATCGCCCAAACGATGCACACACGCCTGACTCATGTATGCAAACCTTGGCTTATGTTGCCTGTCGTTGGCCGACGTCACTTGTGTTATGTCAACATGCCACATTCGATGCATGGACCACTTGGAGCGTTTGATTATATGGCGCGGATTCTTACTGAATGGATTAGACATCATTTTTCCAAAGATTTATATTGTACATGTACAACCAAAATATGCACTTTCTAAGGTACAAACACAAATTAGCTTCCACATATAACTTTTTTATGTATAAAAACAATTTTCAACAATTTTTTCATTTTTAATATGTTTTGTATTTGTCCAAAATGAGTAATTGATTGATAAATAATAGTAAGAATTTGAAAAAAAAACATAACGCCCAAAATTTATCATTAAATATAGTAATCTTAAATTCACTAATGTTAACAATTTATTTATTTTTTATTTGTGTTCGATAAATTTCAAAAAATGAGTAAGTGATGATAAAAAAAATACAGGTTTTCGATGATACAAATTTAAAATTAACAAAAAAAATTAACAAATCAATAAATTAACCTTATAATCAATAATTTTAACCATTTTTTTAACTATTATTTTTGTTCGGTAAATCCCAAAAATGGGAAATTCGTGAAATAAAAATATGAAATATATCAAATTAATGCCAAAAGTTCATAGATAAATATATAAACTTTAAGTTCAACTATTTCAAGAGAATTTTTATTTTTATTTTAATTTGTTAAATCTATTAAAAGGGTAATTAATGAATAAAAATAGGAAGCATAATTTTTTTAATTCATAAAATTAATGCCAAAAATTCAAAAATAAATATTGCATCCATAATTTCAACAATTTAAACATTTTTATTTTTTTATTTTTTATTTGGTAAAGCTCGAAAAAGGTAATTTATTAATAAAAATTGGAAAAATATAAAAGTAACCCCAAAAATTTACAAATATATATAGTAACCATAAATTCAACAATTTCAATTATTTTTTTGATATTTATTTTTTTGGGAAATCTCGAATATGGTTAATTAATTATAAAAAAAGGAAAAATCTAAAAAAACTATAAAGTTAATGCAAAAAATGCACAAATGAATAAATCATTAAATTCAACAATTTCATAAATTTGGATTTTTAAAATATAACTTTAATAATCGTAAAGATATACTTTAAACAATGAATAAAAAGTTAGAAAGATATGAAAATGCTTGAAACTACTTGTAAACATGTGAATAATGATAGATTACATATTTTTACAAATAAGCGAGTTTTCAATATCGTATGAACCGTAAATGCGATGAAATTGGTAAGAACGAACCACGTGAGGCAGAACTGTTGAGAATAAATAATGGAAAATAGATAAATATGTTGTTATGTAGGGAGAGCGTTTCATACGCTTTTCATTTTTATACAGCATGGATATCTGCATGTTGTTGACTAGACCTTCATTAATGTCATTGCATGCGACATAGTTGGTCTAACAAGTGCAAGCCACAAAAGGTGCGGGAAGGCACATCCAAAGTCGACTAAATGAAGTGTTAGGCCACAATCGATGCAGACATGTCACTCTTACATTGGTACTCCGATGTATGAAGGCTATGACCAAAGTTGGCTACCGACGTCCAACGTTGGCAGCGCGTTGTGTGTAGACCACGGAGGATAGGTTCAAACCATGTCTACATCAGTTGACTTACGTATGCAGGCCACTAACGATAGGTGTAGCCCATTTCCCACATCGGCTGCCCGTTGTGTAAAGGATGCATCCAACTTCGAATGACCATTATATGCTGAACAAAAGGCGATGCGGGAAGGTCACGTCCAGCGTCGGCTGGCGTTGATGGAAAGGCCAAAGGTGATATGCAAAGGCCATGCTCAACATGTGCTGACCAATGTGCAAGCCAAAGGTGCAAGGGTCAGACACTGTTCGACGTCGGTTGACCGATGTGCTGGCCAAAGATAATGAGGGCATGCAACGCCTGATGTTGTGTGACTATGAATGACAGGCCAAGAGAAAAGAGGAAAGTACACACAATTGATCATGTATGGGAAATGTGAACAAGCCACGAAGAATACAATCAGTCCACGATCGTGGTCGATACATCCGTACCACTTCTAACGTCAGCTGAGCGATATGAATAGGCCACAACCGATGTGATAGTCAACGACTAATGTCGCCTGTCCAATGCTGATTTCTGTAGGAATATGTCTCTTACTTGAAACATACATGGCTTAAGAGATGCTTCATGTCGTTGGCCGAGGCCGATGTTGCCCTATCGATGCGCACACCCCACACCTGATGCGTACATGTCTTGGTTGATGATAATTGTTGTTGTCCAACACCTCTTTCCCGAAGTGTACATTCTTCGATTGATGCTGCCTGATGTTGGTCATCGCAAATGACGCCTAACTATTCACAAACACCATAACCGATGTGTGCAAGTTTTGGCTGAATTTCTGATGTACCGTGGTTTCACGGTACTTTCAATGTTTTTTCCTTAAGTTTAGTGTATGTCTAAGGTCTTTTTGTAGTAGTTTAAATGTATTTTTCTCTTTATTTGCTGAAAAACTGGCCAGAATGAAAAAGCGGAAGAACTATGCTGAAATTGCAGAAGTGATGACCTACGAAGCCATCGACAGTCCGTCGACACCTCGACAGTTAGAATGTGGAAATTGTTTCTAAATAAAATACTGCTGAAGAAAGATCCGGTAGTTCTTACCATGTGTAGGGCTACGGAAGCTATCAACGAATGTCATCTCCACGATGAACTGACCCGCATATCCGTTATTGCTAATAGAAAGTAGCTTAGTACCTGTCTTGAAAAGATTCTCTGTGTGGAGAAACGGAAGCCATCGACAAACCATAGTGCACTCAATGAACCATCATCATGGTCCGTTGATGGCAACAGTGAGGTGGAGAAGAAACCATTTGAAAAAGATTCTAATTGCAAAACGACGGGTGGCATCAATGGTCTGTCGTGGCTCGACGGTCCGTCAGTCCAGTTGTTGACTCAGACTTTTTTTGGGAAGATTTTCCTTAAATAGATTTCCTTTTTATGTTAGCACTTCATTATTATAAATAGTTGTAAAAACTTTGTTTTTGGGGTTAGATTCTACGGTATTTTTAAGTTTTATTATCTTAGTTGTTGAAGTTGAGATTTTGGGAAATATTCTTCTTGCTGGAATTGATTGTTGCAAGACTTTGATGTATTCGAGTAATTTTATGGATTTTCTTCAATCTCATCAAAGTAAGTACATGGATTCTTGTCTAATCAATGTGATTTGTGTGATTGTTAACATGGGTAACTAAATCCATAACTAGGGTTGTGGGAACCATGGGTAAATAAGAAGGTAAAAACTAGCTAAAATAATAACTCTAGAATAGTGTCTTGCATGTATTGATAATTCCTTCGTTTGGAAGTCTTTTTAACTAGTGTACGCATTAGAACTCACCTTGTTGCTACTTGCCAGACGAAGGAGGTGGATAATAAGAAAAGAATTATCAACTTAGATTTAGTATACACTATCTAATAGGCTAGTGAAAATTGGTGCAAAGTAACAACTAAGCCATACATCGTTTATGATGCTTTATATGAGGTAAAGCTAAGGTTTAGTAAAGCATACACCCGTAGCCGGACGAGGTAGGTAGTGAAATTTCCTAGTTGGTAGACCTTGGAATAAGGGATACATACCTTACCACTTTGCATGCAAGATACTAGGAAAGGATTGTTATAGCTAGAATTACTGCGTTATGCATCTGTGGGGAACACTTATGCCCTAGTAAATCTCATCACTTGTTAAATACTAAATATTCATACTTGCTACTTGTTTACATAGAAATATTTAATTCCTTTTTTTATTTTAAACCCCCATTTTATTACCTTTTTTCGGATAGGATTTGCTTAAATAAAAGTAATTGTAGGTCAAAGTTAAGTCTAAATCATTTTCCACGTGGGATTGACCCCAACCTCATAGTTGGGATTCATTACTTGACATGACCG
Organism: Solanum pennellii; assembly: GCF_001406875.1. Classification (NCBI taxonomy): domain Eukaryota; kingdom Viridiplantae; phylum Streptophyta; class Magnoliopsida; order Solanales; family Solanaceae; genus Solanum; species Solanum pennellii. The sequence continues at coordinate 23,201,087 of NC_028641.1, read as the reverse complement.
CTTATACTTCTATTCGAGAAGTAAATTTGAGCGTATCAAATTTTGACGCTGCTGCCAGGGATAGTGGCTTTTGAATAAGTTTAATCACATTATTGAAGTTTAGTAAAAAATTTAGTAATTTTACTTTTTCTCTTTGTTTTTGTATCTTTCAGTTCTAACTTCATTGTATGCCAAGTACACAGAGTAGCGGAGAACCCATACTCTCTCCCGTCCCTAAACTCAACCGTACACTGCGTTGAATGAACCGAAATATTGGTAATCTTGATTGTGAGTTCAACCGGGAAATTCCACCATCGGTTGAAGATCATGATTAATTATTAGCTGAAAATCGTGGGGAAGGTGAAATAAGGAGGCAACCTCCTGCTCCACTCCCTCAAGACTAATATAGGAGAAATGTAAACATCACTGACTCTGACGGTCCACTTGTCCTATCTCCTCTACCACAGAGTCATAATTTTTTTATAACTAGTAGTCTGATGCAAATGCTCACAGCTAGAGGTTTGTTTTCGGGATTATATTCTAAGGACCCACATGCTCACATCACCAAAGTGAGGTGTGTGTGTAAGAGTTGTGTGGGGAGGCCTGATTTGATCATGGACGTCTTTGGGATAAGAATGTACCTCTCTCACTGACGAGAGAAACTGCTATATGGTTTACCGAGCTCCCCAATTACTCAATATATACTTTGAATCCATTAGGGATGTGTTCTTAGTACGTTACTACCGAGTGCCTAAGAAGCTAAACCACAAAGATAGGGTGAAAAACTTTTGTGGCACTACCAGGAGAATAAGTCAGTAGTTCTTGGGATAGGTTCACTTTGTTCTTGAGAAGTGTCCCTTATCAATGCGGTGAACTACTTGTCTAAACCACCACCACCGACTGATGAGCATTACTATGAGAAGGACTCTTATGCGGTAAATGAGCAGACGGGGGGTTTCCGACCAAACGCCCAAGGCTCCAATTAGGAGAATTGGTGCGAAGGTCAAGGAAATCAAGTTCAGAACTATAGTAATTACAATTGAGAGGGTCATTATGTCTGAGATGGGAAATACAACCACGACAACAACTTTAAGCGGCATAACTATGGTAATAGAAATGATAGGAGTGGGCCGTATGTTCCACCTCAAAATCGTGAGGTTGCTCCTAGGGATGGTAAAAACAGTATGGCGCGAGTTGAGGATATGCTGCAGAACATGATGAGGAGGTTTGATGCTAGTGATGAGCACACTAAATAGTTAAGGAGTGACTTAGCGAGTATTGGGCAAAAAGTTGATGCACATGCAATCTCGATCAAGCATCTTGAGTTTCAAATGGACTAATAGTCTTCGAATGTGAACCCATGCCATCTGGGCACTCTTCCTAGCAACACTGTCCAAAATTTGAAAAATGATGGTCTTTGTATGCTAGTCACAACTTGTGGTGGTAAGCAAACCATTGACCCAGCGATGCCGTCTGGTGTAGAAAATGTTATAAGAGGTGATGATGAGGTAGTGGAGGTTAGTGCTGAGTTAGGAAACAAAACGGGGAAAGAAGCTGAGGTACCTCAAAAAGTGACCCTCATGCCTAGACCACCACCTCCATTCCCACAGAGGTTAGTGAAAAAGACCGAGGATGGTAAATACTTACATTTTATTACTATTCTCAAAAAACTTTCCATCAATGTTCCTTTAATAGAAGCTCTTGAACAAATGCCCGGTTATGCCATGTTCATAAAAGATATGGTCACTAAGAAAAGATCAGTGAGTTTTGAGGATGATGATAGAATGCAACATTGTAGAGCTATTGCTACAAGGTCTCTAGTGCAAAATAAAGAAGATTCGGGTGCCTTCAATATTCCCTGTACAATGGGGTTATTACACGTTGCGAAAGTATTATGTGATCTTGGTGAAAGCATAAGTCTCATGCCTCTCTCTATTTATAAGAATTTGGGTCATGGTGACCCAAAGGCCACTCCGATACGGCTACTGATGGTCGATCAAACGATGAGAGGCCTATTGGATACTTCATGATGTGTTAGTAAAGGTGGAGTCAATCATATTTCCTACCGATTTTGTGATTCTGGATTGTGAGGTCAATTTTGAAGGTGCCTATTATTGGTGGTAGTCCATACCTTTCTACGGGTAGAGCCTGAGTTGATATGGAGAAAGGGCAAATGAAATTTCGATTGAACAATGAAGAAGTGACTTTCAACATTTGTAGGTCCATGAGGCAGAGTAGTGAGCTCCAAACGATATCTGCCATATCTTACACGGTTGAAAAGTCATCTGAGGTAAAAATAGAAGACCGTCTGGGTGTAGAAGCACTAGCGGTAGTGATCATGAATTTTGATAGTGATTGCATTGAAGAGTTTGGTAAGTGGTCGTGGCACTTGATCGAGGTGATGTTCGGTTTAAACCGAAGAAGTTGGAGTTACATATGAAGCATCGCAAGTCTCCACCCGCGAAACCATCTATAGAGGAGGCTCTTAAAGAATAACTTAAGGCTCTACCACCTCATTTGAGATTTGTATTCTTGGAAAAATGTGACACTTTAAAGGTAATTATCACATCAATTTTAATGTGCATCATGTAGAGAGCTTGGTGGAGGTGTTAAAAAGGTTCAAAAGAGCTATTGGGTGGACATTGTGGATATTATAAGGATCCCTCCCGGAATTTTTCACATAAATTTCAACTAATGCACGATCATAAGAAAAGTATTGAGCACTAGAGACGTTTAAATCCACCTATGAAAGAGGTGGTGAAGAAAGAAATTATTAAGTGGTTTGATGCTGGAGTGATATATCCAATCGCCGATAGTAGTTAGGTATGACCTGTTCAGTGTGTTCCTAAGAAAGGGGGAATGGCTGTGGTCCCCAATGAGAAAAATTAGCTTCTCCCGATGAGACCAGTGACTAGATGGAGGGTGTATATAGATTACCGCAAAAGAAAAAAAATGTTCACCTTGATGAACAGAGGTTTAACGGGTTGAATGAGCTTGATGAATTTCGCTTGAAGGCATATGAAAGTTCAGCCCTCTACAAAGAAAAGATGAAGAAGTACCATGACCAATAAAATTGAGAAGAGCGATTTTTTTTAATGATTCGGTTCTTTTGTTCAATTCTAGGTTGCGATTGTTCTCGGGAAAACTCAAGTATAAATGAACTGGTCCCTATTTGATACTATTCTCTCATGTTGCGGTTGAGTTGGAGAACAAGGAGGGTGTAAGGTTGAAGGTGAACAGGCAACGAATCAAAATCTATATAGGGCATGCTGAAACGGCGAATGAAGTGATCGAGGCATACCATCTTGATGAAGTCTTAGTAATCAAGAGTCCTTCGTGTTGCCGCGACGTTAAATGAAGCGCTGATTGGGAGGCAACCCAATGTGTATCCTCTAGCCAACTATGTCACGTCTGAATGTTCTTTTATTTTTTTAGAAGTGTTGGCTAGAGCGTAGAGTAGGGTCCGTGTTAAAAAAAGTGCCCTGAAAACACAAAAACATTACTTAATGGGTGTTAAATGTTCAAGGACTAAAACACCAGAAATCTGCAGAAAATTTGTCTGGTGCACCCATCGACGGACCGTCATCCCTTCGACGAATCGTCGTAGGATCCGTTGTGCCTAGGTATGTTCCTTAATTTTTTCTTAGTGAGGGCACTATCGACGGAGGGGTCAGCATGTTGATCATCGCCGCTTTGCGCGGTTTGCTTCACCTATCACCCTATTTTATATACTTTTATGCATTGGGGAAAATTGAATGTCTTTTGTTATGGGCGGGTTAAATAGAAAATGAGTGCTAAGGTGAAGTCTGAGTAGCCCAACTAACGATCCTCTCTTGGGGTGTTCATACCTTTGTTCTTTAATTTATTGTTGAATCGGCTTGTTGGTATCTTTTGTACTTAGTATACAAATGGAACCTAAAACATGATGGTAAACAAAATGATATATTGATTTAAAGAAAATGTTGCATGACTAGGCTAACTGATGAATGTGTGGCTCTAAGCATGACATAGAGATACACCACTGCATGACCCTAAATCTAAAACTCGAACTAGGTGTCTGATAATCTTGTAGATTAATAAGATGTCAAGTGAGTGTGAGAAAAATTTAAATAATCCACCATTGGTACTTAGCTAGAACTTGCCTAGTTAGTTCTGCTAAAAGCAAGATGTAATAGACAATAGGAAAGGATCATAGGACCTTGTTCAAGATAGACATTCTTTAGCCTAGATAATAGAAAACCGAATCAAAATAATCCTTTCTTGATCCAAATGATTTGAGTTTAAAATAGACCTTTCTTTTTCACCCAACTAATCTTTTCTGGGAACAATGTGTTGGCCCTGGTCTCTCCTTGGACATGTGCACCTCAACTTATGCCAAAATTATAAGTTTAGGGTGGCTAATGTAAAAACCAACCTTGTCGTGACCCTGACCCAACCTTTGGTAATGTATACCTTGACTCATGGCAAAACCTTTGAGGGTGGCTAGTTGAGGAATGCTCCGAAAAGTGGGGTTGAAAGAATAAAGAAAGAGAAACAACAAAATAAAATTGACTCAAGAATAGTTGAAACCAAAGTCAAAAATTTTAAAAAAAAATCACTTACACAAAAGGATAAAGAAAGGACAAAAGTAAGGGGAAAGAATATAAAATAATTAAGAAATAGGGCGGAATAAAATGATTAAAAGGTAGCAAACTTAATCGTTATGTAAAAGAGGGCAATAAGTAACTAAAATACATCAAAATTTATCCTACCTGACCATGAGCCTATGTTACAAGCTAAAAAAGTCCTATCGTTATCCTAAGAGTCTATTATGGTGAACTTAAAGCAGTGAAAATAAGGGTAAGCCTATGGAAACAAGTAAAAATGAGGTGTGAAGTTATTCTGAGAGAGAGTGTTGAAAAAAATAAATCCTTATACTCAAACTGAAATCATTGTGTGTGAAATAAGGATGTGAGTACACTAGTTTCAATACCGGAAAATTGGTACCTTAGTGAAAGATCAAAGAGTATAGGTGTTGGTGCGTGGTGAGTCTATGTCATGGTCTGATCCACACGTGTGAGCGTAATAGTGATAGCATGCATAAACATAATGAAGATAATTGGGATTGATAGCCAGATGATCGCGAAAGCAAATATAAGGATACTCTTGTACAAATGTTTTGCGGTGAGTCATAGTGTGTTGCTTGAGGACAAACAACGAATTTAAGTTGATGGTGATGATGTACCATGGTTTCACGGTACTTCCAATGCATTTTCTTTAAGTTTACTGTGGTTTTAGGCCTTTTTGTAGTAGTTTTAATGAATTTTTCTCTTTGTTTGCAGAAAAATTGTCCAGAATGAGAACACAGCAGAACCGTGCAGAAATTGCAGAAGTGATGAACCATAGAGTTATCGACGGTCCATCGACATCTCAACTGTCCGTAGGTAAAAAACTTCTTCTGAAGAAAATACTGCTGAAGGAAGATCGAGGAATTCTGACAAAGTGTGGGGCTACAGAAGCTATCGACGGACCGTCATCTCCATTATAGATCGTCCTGCACATCCGTTATTGCTACCACAAAGTAGCCCAAGTACCCATATTGAAAAGATTCTAAGTGTAGAGAAATGGAAGCCATCGATAGACTGTTGTGCACTTAACGGACCGTAATCCTGGTCCGTCGATGGTAACATTGAGTTGCAGAAGAAAGCAACTAAAAAAGATTCTAAGTGTGGAACGACGGGAGGCCTCGATGGTCCGTCGATCCGCTCGTCGACTCAGACGCGTTTTTGGGCAGATTTTCCTTAAATTGATTTCCTTTTTATGTTAGGACTTCTTTATTACAAATACTTGTAAAAACCTCATTTTTTGGGTTAGGCTCTTGGATATTTTTTTTTATTATCCTAGTTGTTCAACTTGAGATTTTGGGAATTGTACTTTCTGGAATCGTTTGTTGCAAGACTTTTAGTTATTCAAGTAATTTTCTGGATTTCTTCAACCTCATCAAAGTAAGTACATGAATTCTTGTCTAATCAATATGAATTGTGTGATTGTTAACATAGACAACTAAATCTATAACGAGGGTTGTGGGAACCATGGGTAAATAACAAGGTAAAAACTAGCTAAAAAAATAATTCTAGAATATTGTGTTTCATGTATAGGTAATTCTTTATTTTAGAAGTCTTTTTAACGAGTGCACGGGTCAGAACTCGCCTTGTTGCTACTTTCCAGACAAAAGATGTAGGTAATAAGAAAAACATTATCAACATTGATTTAGTATACACTATCTAATAGGCTAGTGTCGATTGGTGCGAAGTAACAACTAAGCAATACATCGATTATGATTCTTATTATGATGTAAAGGTAAGGTTTAGTAAAACATACACACGTAGACGGACCAAGGTACGAAGTGAAATTCCCTAGTTGCTGGACCAAGGAATTAGGGATACATAACTTACCACTTTGCATGCAAGATACTAGGAAATGATTGTTATAGCTAGAATTACCGCGTTATGATTCTGTGGGGAACACTTATGCCCTAGTTATTCTCATCAATTGATAAATATCAAATATTCATACGTGCTACTTGTTTATTTATAAATATTTAATTCCTTTAGTTATTTAAAACCCCCATTTTATTACATGTTTTCAGAAAGTACTTAATTAAATAGATGAAATTTTAGGTTTAAGTTAAGTCTTAATAATTTTCATCGTGGGATCGATCCCAACCTTATAGTTAGGTTCTTTACTTGATACGACCGCTTATACTTCTCTTCGAGAAGTAAGTTTGAGCGTATCAGTTTAAGTTGTGGGTTGACATCTATAAAACCGAAGTGTGGAAGCTATGGAAGATGGTGGCAGGGCACGTTCGATGTAAGAAAATAGATGAGTACATGCTATGGATGATGCTGGAAGGAGGCATCTTACATTGACTTACTAATGTATTCAACCCACGGATGATAGGCGCAATGCACGTCCAATGTTGCTTGACCATTGTTTGCATGCAAAAGGTGATACATCTGATGTCGGCTAACCATTTTGTGTAGGCAAAAGACGATTTGGGAAGGCCACGTTGATGCCAACTACCCATTTTTTTAGACCAAAGGTGATGCAGGAAGGTCAATCCTATGTCGAGTGACCGTTTTGTAGGCCAAAGGTGTTGGGGGAAGGCAACACACGATATCACTTATCATTGTTAGCAAGCCAAGGTCTATACGGATAGTCCATGCTCGACGATGGATCAACAATGTTCACAAGCCACGGCTGATAATGCGTAGTCTATGACTGATGTTAGTTGATCAATGTGGAGGCTACTTCTGAGGTGAGTAGACCATTACTGACACCGAGTGTCTGTTGTGTACAGTCCAAGGTTGATGTGGGAAGGTGAAGCTCGATCATCGGTGATTTATCTGCACTGGCCACAAATGATGCAACATGTCCATGCTCTATTTCAACTTAGCGGTATGCATAGAAAAAGGCGGATGCAGCAGTCCAGTACAATTATTGTTAAGCCGATGCAACTTGTCATTGGCCGATGTCAATTGCCCGAAGCTCAGAGGCCTTTGCTGATGCTTAACGCCATTGGCCGTTGCTGAAGTCACCTTGCTGATGAAGATACACCACGATTGATGTGTGCATGCCTTGGTTGATGTTGCTTTCCATTGGCAAACATCACTTTCCTAAAGCAAACAGGCCTTGGCAGATGCTTCCGGACGTTGGCCAATGCAAATAGCGCCTAGTCGATGCACACACACCACAATAGATGCACGTAGGCCTTGGTTGATGTTGCATTCTATCAACAAAGGTCACACTCTATATGTGCACATGCAATGTAGGATGGGTGATGGACTTGGTTGATGTTGCCTATTGTTGGGCGATGTCGGTTACTCAAAGCGCACAAGCCTTGTTTGATGGTCTATGTCGTTGGCTAAAGTCAATGTCACTCAGCCGATGCACACACGCCATGTGTTATGTGTGCATGAGTTGGATAATACTCTATGTCGTAGTCCGATGTCGGTTTCCAAATGCGCAACAACCACGTCAGATGTGTGAAGACCTTGGTTGATGCATCCTATCGTTGTTCAATGTAACCTAGCCAAAGCATGCATGCCATGAACAATACCTCCCAACCGATGCACACATTCCACGGATGTTACGTGCAGGCCTTGGCTGATGTTTCCTTCCATTGGACGTTGTCGCATGGACAGTGAGCGTAGGCCATATTTAATGTCCATGAGTCAACGCGCACACGCAATGACTGATATATGCACACATTTGTTGTTGCCGTTTGTAATTGGCCGATGTCACTTGGTCGATTCTCTCATGCCATAGGTGATGTTGCCTAGTTGGCGCACTCAAACCACGACTCAAATAGCATTGTCTATGAGCACACGATATAATGGATGCTTGTAGACCTTAGTTGATGTTGCATGTCGTTTGTTGATGTTTCTTCCAAGATGCACACATGCCATATATTTGCATGCATACTTCGTTGATGTTGCATGACATTGTCCTACGTTGCCTTCAAGATATGCACATTCCATCTTTGTGCGTGCAGAACTTTGTTGAAGTCGCATGCCATTGGTTGACGTCATTTTCGAGATACACACATGCCACGTTAGATGCATGCTATCCTTGTCTGATCTTCTCCATTGGCTGACATTTCTAGATAGATATTTGTAGGCAGCATACAATGCTGGCAGGCCACCTCTGACGTCGACATGCCAATGTGTGCACATTACGAATGATGTTGGTAGACCACATTCCATGTCGACACACCGATGTAAGCAGGTCCCAGATGATGCTCCACGTTCCACATTGATTATACATTCTGTGCAGGGCTATGATGAGGATGGCGGACCACATCTAACGTCGGCTAACCTTTGTGTGCAGGCCAAAGGCAATATGGGCAGGCCATACCTAACGTAGTCTAACAATTTTATGGAGGCCAAAGGCAATGTAGGCAGGTAATTCCTGACATTGGATGAACATGATGTGTAGGCCAAGGAAGACGCAGGAAATCCTTGCCTGATGTCGGCTAGTCGTTGTACAATCCAAAGTCAATGGGGGTTGGCAACGCCTATTGTCTCCTGACCGATATATGAAAGCCAAAGGTGATATGTCTAAGCCACATCTTATGTTTGCAGATCAATGTGTGGAGTATAGAGACTACACCGGGAGGCCACGTCTGACGTCGGCTGAACCATTTGTGTAGGCCACTGAAGATAGATATATCCCACGGGTGACGTCAATCGATCGTTGTGTGCACGCAAAAGGCGATGTGTGCAGGCAACGCATGACATCAACTGGAATATTTGTGCAGGTAAAAGGCGATCAAGGAAGGCTATTTCGTCGTTGGCTAACCATTGTGAACACGACATAGGCGATGAGGTAAGGCCAGACGACGTCGACTGATCATTGTGCTACCCAAAGGTTATAGGAGTAGGCATTGCCTGACGTTGGCTGACATTTGTGTAGGACAAAGTCAACAGAGGAAGGCAACGATCGATGTTGCCTTACCATTTTTTTTGTAGGCCAAGGGCGATGCGGACGATCCACGTCCGACAATGGCTAAGTGATATGCATAAATCACTGTGGATGCAAGCAGTCCAGAGTAAACAATAGTTGAGAAATGTGCATGATACAGATAATTCGGGTAGACCACGTCTGATGTCAACTGGATATTTTTTTAGGCCAAGGGCGATATGAAAAAGCAAAGATTGACAATCGCTCCGTGATGTGCACAAGGAACGCCCGGTCCATGCTCGACGTCTCCTGAGTGATGTGCATAGGTCACAGCCAATGTGACTATCTACAACAAATGTCGCCTGTGTAACGCCTGTCTATGTTGGCCGACGTCTCTTGCTCGAAGAAGATAGGCCTTGGCTGATGCTACCTCTTGTCAGCCAACGCCGATGTCTCCCTACCGATATCCACATGCAAAGGCTTATGCTGCATTTCGTTGCCCAACATCGATTTCCCAAAACACATCTACCATTGCTGACACTTCCTGATGTAGGTAGATGCAATGGTCGCCATACCGATGCACACATCCTTGACCAATGCGTACAGCCCTTGGTTGATGTTGTATTCCAATGGCCAACGTTGGTTGCCAGATGTGCACATGCCATGTAAGATGTGTGTAGGCCTTGGGTGATGCTACCTTCCATTGACTGACATCCCTTGTCTGAAGCATACAAGCCTTGGCATATGGTGCCTTCTATTACTAACGTCGATGTCCCCTAGAAAATTCACACATGCCATTTATTATGTGAGCATGATTTGAATGATGTAGCATGCTGTTAGCCGACGTCGCTTGCATAATTTTCATAAACAATATCAGATGTGTGAAAACCTTGCCTAATGTTATCTGATGTTGGCCAACGTCACTTAGCCAATGAATGCAGACCATGAGCAATGACGCCCAGTTGATGTGCACACGCCATGGCTGATGGGTGCAAACCTTCGATGATGATGTCATCCATTGGTCGATGTCTCCTGGCCCGTGTGTGCAAGCCAAGAACAGTGTTTTCGAGTAGATGCGCACAAGCCACGACCTACACATGCGGTACATGGTTGATATAGCAAGCCTAATGGCAATGTCGCTTACAAAACATGCACATTCCACATTCGTGAGTGTAGCCCTTAGCGGATGTTGTCTGGAATTGCCAACATCTATTGACCGATATGTGCCTCGAACGCACAATGGTGTCAGCCAACATTCGATGTCGGTTGACCAATGTGTGCAGGCTAAAGACGATGCTGACAAACCATTTTTGACGTCAACAACCAATGTGTGTAGGATACAGACAATTCTATTAGGATAAGTTCGAAGATGACAGACCAATGTGTGCAGGTTGAAGACAATGCTGGTAGTCCACGTCTAACGTGAGTTAAGCGTTGTGTGAAGGACATTGGCAAAGCAGGAAGTTTGTGTGCAGGTCAAAGGCGATGCAGGCAGGCCACGTACAATGTCAACTGACCATTGTGTGCTGCATAAAGGCAATAGAGGCAGGCAACACAAAAAGTCAGATGACAATGGTTTGTAGGCCAAGGATGATGCATGCAATCCACGTCGGATGTTGTTTGGCCTTTGCGCTGGCCAAAGTCGATTGATGCAGGCAACGCCTGATGTCGCCAACTGATATTTGAAGGCTAGCGGTTATGCGGCCATACCGAGTTTGACCAAGGTAGACCGAAGTGTGTAGGATACGGATGATGTTGGTAGTCCATGTTTAATATCTTTTGGCTGATGTTGCAGTCTAAAGACAAATCTATCAGGAAACGTGCGACGCCAATGACTGGTATCTCCAGGACACGTGCGACGCCACTGACCGGTATGTGCATGCTATGAACGATAGGTAAAGACCACGTGCGACATCAGCCGACCTTTGTGAGCTGGCAATAGGTGATGGGGGTAGGCAATGTCCGACATCGACAGACCATTGTGTGCAGGCAAAAGGCGATGCAGGAATACCACATGCGACATTGGATGAGCGTTGTATTCAGGCCAAAGGATACGGGGGAGGTCCACGCTTGACGTCGGATGACCGATATGGATGCAAAGAATGATAGGTGTAGGAAAAGCCTAGCGTCAGTTGTTCATTGTGCAGGCCAAAGTCGATGGGGGCAGGAAACACCTTATGTCGTTTGAACAATGTTTGCAGGCCATAGGAGATGTTCGCATTCCATGCCTGACAATGGCTAAGCGAGCACCAACCACGTTCGATGCAGGCAATCTACGGCCGACACGGTCATAGAAATGTGAAGGCTATAGCCCATGCGGGTAGACCACGTCTGATATCAGATGGTCGTGATGTGTACGCCAAGGGCGATGCGGGAGCTCGACGACTACTGAATGTTGTAAATAGTCCATGGTCAATGCTGCCTGTCAATGCTTGACCGATGTGCACAAGCCACGTCTGATGCGGTAGTCTACGGCGTATGTCTCATAGCCAATGTCGCTTGCCATTGGTGGATGTCGCATTCCCGAAGCAGATATGCCTTGGCTTATGATGCCAGATGTTAGTTGACGTTGACGTCGCCTTGCCGATCTGCACATTCCACGACTTATGTTTCCTGCCATTGGGAAAGGTTGCTTGCTCGAAACGCACCATTCTTGGATAATGTTGTCTAACATAGGCGATGTGAAGGTCTCCCTGCCGATGCACACTCGCCACGACAATTACATTCAGTCCTGGTTTATGCTGCTTTCCGTTAGGGGACTTTGCTTTTCAGAAGCACATAGGCTAGGTTAGATGTGTGAAGGCCTTAGCTGATGCTGCCTACCATTGGCCGACATTGCTTGCCTGAAGAACACAAGCCTTGGCTAATGTTTTCTCATATTACCGGTCGATGTTGCAAAGATGATGCACACACTCCACGGATTATGCATGAATATCCTTGGATTATGATGCATGTCATTGTCCGCTGTTGCTTTTATGATGTTCACAAAACACGTCAATGCATGAATACATTGGTCGATGTAGCCTATCGTTGGTCGACATCACCTTACCAATGCATGCAGGCCACGAATGTGTCGCATAGTTTATGCACACACGCAAAGATTGATACGTCAAGGCCTTGGATTTTGTAACCTGTCATTGGTAGGTGTTGCTTGGTCGATGCGCTCAGGGCACAACTATTGTCACTTGACCGATGCGCGTAGCCACAACTGATGTCACTTGACTGATGCGCTCAGACCATGACAAAATTTTCCTGATTTATGCGCACAACCCATGCTCGACAATGAATGACATAATATGCACAAGCCACAACCAATGCGGGTAGTCCACGACCAACATCGACGGAGCAATGTGCACAAGCCACGACGAATGCGGGCGATCTACAACTAATTTTGCATGGCCGATGCTGATTTTTGTTGATAGACATTCCATGCCCAAAGTACACATGCCTTAGCTGTTGGTGCTTATCATTGCATAATGCTGATGTCACCTAGCTGATAAGCACATGCCACAACTCATGCATGCAAGCCTTGGCTGATACTGCATGTCGTCGGCCGGCGTCGCTTGCCTGCTGCCAACATGCCACGTCCAACGCATGGACCACTTGGAGTGTATGATTCAATGAAGCGAATTATGATTTTCTGGAGTAGACATCGTTTTGTCCAAAGATTCATATTGAACATGTACAACCCAAATATGCACTTTCTAAGGTACAAACACACATTAGCTTCCACGAATAACCTTTATTTATATAAAAAATAGTTATCAACAATTGTTTTTATTTTTAATGTTTTTCTTAAACCGAATAATATGTAAATAATTAATAAAATATAGGAAGAATATGAAAAAAAATAAAAATAACGCCAAAAATTTACAAATAAATGTAGTTACCTTAAATTCAATAATTTTAACAATTTGTTATGTTTTCTTTTTTTGTTCGATTATTCCAAAAATGAGTAATTGATGATTAAAAAATAGGAAATCTATGAAAATAAAATATTAAATTAACCTAAGAAATTCACAAATAAATAAAGTTACCTTATAACCAATAGTTTAAACAATTTTTTTAACTATTATTTTTGTTCGGTAAATTCCGAAAATGGGTAATTCTTGAATAAATATATAAAATAAATGCCAAAATTCATAAATAAATATGGTATCGTTAAATTCATCATATTCAACACATTTTAAATATTTTTTCTTCAATAAATCACATAAATTGGTAATTCATTAATAAAAAAAAATTTAACGCCAAAAATTCACAATTGAATATAATAACCTTAATTTCAACAATTTCAAATAGGAACAATATTTTTTTTGTTTTGTAATTCATGAATAAAAAAGAGGAACCATATTTTTAAAAAAATATTAAATTAATGGCAAAAATTCAAAAATAAATATAGAAACCATAAATTCAAAGATTACAATATTTTTTTTTTATGTGGAAAATCTCAAAAAAGGGTAATATATTAATAAAAAATAGGAAAAAATTAAAATTGATGCAAAAATTAACAAATAAATATGGTAACCTTAAATTCAACAATTTGAACTTTTTTTATATTTATTTTTGTTCATTAAATCCCAAAAATAGGTAATTAATTATTAAAAAATTGGAAAAATTATAAAATTAACGCAAAAAATTCACAAATAAATGCAACATTAAATTCATCAGTTTTATAAAATTTAAGTACTAAAATTAGATGTAAAATATAAAAACCCTAAAAAAGTTTCAAATAATGAATAAAAGTCAAAAAAATATGAAAATGCTTGAAAATACTTCTAAATATTTTAAATTGCTTATAGATTACATATTTGTACAAATGAAAGATTTTTCAATATTGTACGAAGACTAACGTTATGAAATTGGTACAAAAGAACTACGTCAGGTTGAAATGTTGAGAATAAATGATGGAAAATAGATGAATATGTTATTATGCAAGAAAGGCGTTTCACACTCTTTTGATTTTTGTACGAGATGGACATCCACATTCTATCGACTAGATCTTGATCAATGTCACCGCATACGACATCGCCTGTTTAACAAGTGCAAGACAGAGATGATGCGGGTAGCAACATCCGACGTAGAGAACAAATTGTGCAATACACAGAAAATTCTGTCAGCTCACTCTGACGTTGGTAGACCGATGTGTGCAATCTATGGATGAGGTTGGAAGGTGACTCCCGAAATTGGAAGACCGATGTGTGTAGGCCACGGATGATTGCTGCTCCCCATGTCCAATATTGGCTGACTATTGTATGTAGGTCACAGAAGATAGGTGCAGTGGATGTCCCACATAAACTGACCATTGTGTGAAGGCCATGTCCAATGTCGGCTGACCATTGTGAGCAAGGAAAAAGAGATGCGGAAGGCCTTATCCAACGTCGGCTGAGCATTATGTACAAGCCAAAGGCGATGTGGGAAGTCAACGCTCCAGGTCGGCTGACAAATGTGCAATCCAAAGGTGATGGGGTCAGGAAACATCCGACGTTGGCTGACCATTGTTCTTGCCAAAGATGATGAGGGCAGGCAATGCCCGATGTTACCTGACTATTATTTGCATACCAAGGACGATGCTGACATTCTACACCTGATGATAGGTGAGTGATGTACACAAGCTACGGAGGATGCAGGAAGTCGAGGATAGATGTCTCCTACTCACAGTACATAGGCCTTTGCTGATGCTTCATTTCGTTGGCCGACGCCGATGTCGCCTTGCCGATGTGCAAACGCCACGACAGGTGCATGCACGTCTTGGCTGATGCAACCTGTTATTGGCCAACGTCGCTTGCCCGAAGTGCACATACTTTGGCTTATGTTTCCTGACATTGGTCGATTGAAATTTTCCCTAACCGATTCACAAATGCCATAACCAATGTGCACAGGACTTTGGTGATGTGCTTGCCATTGGCCGACATCTAAAGACTAATGTGTGCAGGCTGCAAAAGATACTAGTAGGCGATGTCTGATGTCGATAGGGTATTGAGTGTAGGTTACGGATGATGCTGGCAGGCCATGGAGTATAGGTTCAGCATGCCCGACGTCGCTTGACCATTGTACGCATGCAAAAGGCAAGGCGGGTAGTCTACGTACGATGTCGGCTAACAATTATGTGTAGGACAAAGGCGATGTGGGAAGTCCATATATGACGTCAGTTATCCATTTTCTGCACACCAAAGGTGATGTAGGAAACCCACGCCCGACGTCAGCTGACACTTATGCAAGTGAAAGGAGATGTGGGTAGGTAACACGCGATATTAGTGATTGTTATTTACAGGCAAAAAGCTATGTTGGCAGTCTACACTCAATCTCGTCTGACAAATGTGCAGGCTTCGGCCGAGGCAGGTGGCTAATGTCTAACACCAACTAAGAGTTGTGCGTAGGCTAAAGACGATGCGGGAAGGTCAAGCTCGACAGCCAGTGAGTGATGTGCATAGTCTATGGCTGATGCGACTGGTCCATGCAAGATGTCAAATTAGGGATATGCATAGGCAACAACCCATGCAGCATTCCACGACCAATTTTTCTTGGTCGAGGCTGCTTTTCATTTGCCGATGTCATTTGCCTGAATCACAGAGGACTTGTTTGATGTGCCATGTCGTTGACCAATGCCGAAGACTCCCAACCAATGCACACATGCCACGGCTGATGCATGTGTGCCTTAATTGATGCTGCTTTTTATTGGCAAACGTCGCTTGCCAGATGCTTATAGGACTTTGGTGACGCTCCCTCACGTTAGCAAATGCAAATAGCGCCTATTTAATGAACACACGACATAGTAGATGGGTGCAGGTCTTTGTTGATTCTGCCTACCGTTGGCCTATATAACTTACTCAAAGCGCACAAGCCTTTTTTTATGGTGCCTATCATTGGCCGACATCAATGTCACTCTAGTGATGCATACACCACTTAGGTTATGTGAACGTGCTTTGGATGTTTATAAATGTCATAGTCCGACGTTGGTTGATGGATGCGCGCAAACAAAGTCAGATGCGTGAAGACTTTGGTTAATGGTGCTTGTCGTTGATGATGTCACATGGCCGAAACATACAAGCCACGACCGATGTCACCTGTTCGATGCATACATGCCACGGCTGATGTGGGCAAGCCTTGGCTGATGCTGCCTTCCTTTTGTAAATGTTGCCTGGCCACCATATTTAGTATAGGACTGATGTCAATGAGTCATCATGCACACTCCACGACTGATGGGTGCAGGACTTGGTTGTTTCTCCATGTCATTGGCCGATGTCACTTTGCCAATGCGCACATGCCTCAGGTGATGTCGCCTAGTTGATGCACTCAAACCACGACTAAAATGGCCCAGCAGATGTGCACATGACACAACAAATGTGTGCAAACCTTAGTTGATGCAGCATGTCATTGGAGGACGTCGCTTCTCAGATGCACATATGCCATGTGTGACATCGGGTCACTATTGTGTGCATGCCTAAGGCGATGCGGGCAGGACACACCCTATGTTGGATGACCATTATGTGTAGGCATAAGGCAATGCGTACAAGTAATGCTCGACATAATTTGACCGTGGCGTATAGCACAAGGGCTATGCAAGTAGTCCACCTGTGACGCCGATTGATCATTGTGGACGCCATATTCAAATGGGGTAGGCAACACCTGATGTCGCCTAACCGATATGTACAACCTTGAGGTGATGCAGCCAGGGCACGTTAGATATTTGCCTGATGTATGATGGATACATACAATGCTTTTAGGAAATGTTCTACATCGAAAGGCCGATGTGTGCAGGCTACAGACGATAATGGAAGGCCACGTCTAACGATGGCAAACAAATGTGTACACGCCACAGCCGAGGCAGGCAACCCACGTGTGACACCGACTAGCTATTATGTGCAGGCAAAAGGTGATGCAGCAAGGTCAAGTTTGACGGCGACTAAGTTACATGGACAAGCCATAACTAATACAGCAGGTTCAAGCCCGACATCATCTTAGGAATATATATAGGCAACGGTCGATGCAACAATCCACGACCAATGTCGCCCCGCCGAGGCTGTTTATCGATGGACAATGTCATTTTCTTGAAACCCAGAGGACTTGATTGATGTTTCCGGCAGTTAACCGACACAAAAGTGTCCATGCCGGTGTGCACCAGCCACGACTGATACATGCATGCCTTGGTTGATGTTGCTTGTTGTAGGCCACCGTTGCTTGCCTGAAGCTCACCGGCCTTTGTTGGTCTTGCTAGACGTTGTTCGATGCACTCACGTCACGGGAGATGTTTGTTGGTCTTGGTTGATGTTTCTTATCATTGGCCGGCGTTGCTTAATCAAAGCGCACAGTTCTTTGTTGATGGTGCCTATCCTTGGCTTATGTCAATGTCACTCAGCCATTGAACGCACCCATAGGTTATGTGTACATGCCTTGGATGATTGTGCATGTCGTAGTCCGATGTAGGTTGCAAGATGCGCACAAACCACATCAAATGAGTGAAGGACTTGGTTGATGGTGCTTTTCATTCGCCTACGTCACATGGCCAAAACTTCAAAGCCACGATTGATGTCGCCTAATAATGCACACATGCCACGACAGATGCGTGTAGGTCTTGGCTGATGCTTCCTTCTATTGGCCGGAGTCGCTTGGCCACTGTATGTAGGCTAGCACAGATGTTCATGAGTCAACACACAAACACCACGACTGATGCGTGCAGGCCTTGGCTATTGCTCTCTCTCGTTGGCTGATGTAGCTCTTTCTATGCGCACACGCCACAGGTGATGTCTCCTGGTTGATGCACCCAAACCACGGCAGAAATTTCAAGTTGATGTGCACACGACAAAAATTATACGTGAAGGCCTTAGTTAAAGCTGCATGTTGTTGGCCAACGTCGCTTGTTAGATGCGCACATGCCATGTCCGTGCATGCGTTCTTGGTGGATGTCGCATGTTATTGGCTTTTATCGATTGCAGGATAAGAACATTCCACATCCGTACGTACAAGCCTTGGCAGAAGCCGTATGCCATTGGCCGACTTTATTGCGAGTTGTGCACATGCCACTTCGAGGCGTGCAATCCTTGGTTGAAGCTTTATGCTGTTGGTTGACATCTGTTGACCTATAATTGTAGGTTACGTACAATGCTTGTGCAGGCTAAAGTTGATGGGTCCAGGCAAAGCCTGGTGTCGCTTGACAATTGTTTGTAATGCAAGGGTGATGTTCAAATTCCATGCCTGAAGACAATAATGTGATGTGCAAAAACCACGATCAACGCGGGCAGTCCACAGCTGACGTCGACTGGTCGTGGTGTGTACGCCAAGGGCGATACGGGAATGCAAAGCCCGACGACTACTGAATGATGTGCAAAGTCGACAGGCGATGCGGCCGGTCCACGCTTGACCGATGCGCATAGGCCACGTCTTATGTAATTGTCTATGACTAATGTTGCCTGGACAATGCCGCTTGCCATTGGCCGATGTCACTTTCCTGAGCAGATATGCCTTAGCTTATGATGTAAGCTATTAGGCGACGTTGATGTTGCCTTGCCGATCTGCACACTCCACGACTTATGTTGCCTGCTGTTGGCAATGTCGCTTTCCCGAAACTCACCAGCCTTGGCTAATGCAACCTAACATAGGCTGATGTGAAGGTCACTCTGTCGATGCACACACGCCGCGACAATTGCGTGGAGGCCTTGCGGATGCCGCTCCCTTGTAAGACCCCAAAAATGACATAGGTAAAGCTATATCCTAACATGGTTTTCTTGATGGTCTAAGGTCCTAAAATTGTTTGTAATATGGGTTTGAGGCAGTGTCTAAAAGGTTAGGTTCATTGGATGTCAAACATCAAGGGATGACCAAGACGTTTGACGACTAAGTCACCTATGTGCATCATATGTGTTTTTATATGTTTTCGTGTGATTCATGATGTTATAAGGTCTTTAAATGAGTTATTATAGTTTATATAGGCAGTGTGTCAAGTTTCGTGAAGTTTTGAAGTCAAACGTCTAACAAAGTCCACGATGTTTGAAAGATGTGCCTTAAGATTATCTTGTGTGTCTATGTATGTTTCCTCGAGTTTTACGTGTTCGTTTTGGACGAAACTCATGTGGTAGGTCATAAAATTTTATGAAAACATATTTGGGTTTGAAACATCTGGGTACGACTCAATGTAGGAGCCAACGGGCACCTAAATGAGGACCCATACATTGGAGCTCAACACTGCCAGGCAGAAGCAAACGACGACCCATCAACGAGGCGACGGCCTGTCGATGGCCCTCGTTGATGGGACCAAGTTGACTTCGGGTTGATGAGTTTCTGAAGCAGCCCACGAGACCCCAACGACGGGGAATGGGTGAGACCACGGTCCGTTGCTATGGAGTTCGATGGTGCTGGAAAATCATGCAGCTTTCTGTTAAGTTGAGGGATAAAATTGTAAATTCATCCCAAGTCTTATAAAGTGTTCGTACGATTTATTTGATTTTTTATGGCTATTTTCAAAGTATACAAGTCATTAAACACTCATTATAACGGTAACACCTATATCAAAACACATTCCCTCCAAAAGTTTCTCCAAAAACCTCCGTCTGATTTCAAAGTGAAGATGGAGCTTGAAGATAGGTCTTCAATGGATTTTCTTCTTAAATTGGCTTTGTGTTCTTCTAATTAGGTATTGAAGTTCTTCATATAAGTCTTTCTATCACCTTAGAGCCAATTTCAAAGATGATTTTCAAAGATTATAAAAAGATGAAAAAATCCAATTTCTATTTTAATTCTTGGGTTCTAGCATGAAACGTTTTCAAAGCTTAAGATATGATGTTATTGATGTATAATTGATGTTTTCCGATGAAATTCTCCATGAACACTTGATCTTCTAAAATCTCTAAATTTCACTATAATATGGGTGAATTTATTATGCTTTGATATTCATGAATTCATGTGTAGATTGTTTTGGGCTTTTGATTCATGTATAGATTATGTATGTTTTGGGTATAGTCTGTTTCATTTGATTAATTGAGTAATGAATACTCTTATATCTATTGCATGCGAAGCTTATTGAATTGATATTGACTTAATACTTATAGATTCTAGTGTAGATTTTTATGGGCTTTCTAATGGTGTAAGAATTGTATTCAATTGATATCTAATTGGTTTTATATTGATAAATTTATATTGAATTGACTTAGATTTTATTGAGTATTATAGTTTATGTATTAAATTGATGTTCATGGCCATAGGTAAGGACCTTATGGTATCGAATTGGATGTTCATGGCCCTAATTCCTTTTGTTTCATGTTAATTATACTTCAATTATGTTGTTATTGGTGTGATCCACTTATAGTGGCGGTTCTATGTGAAAATTGATGTGGCCTTGTCGGCGTTACTTTATGAAATATGATGATCATCGCCTTGTCGGTACTACTTGAAGTATTATAATGAATTGTTCAGTTGACTTATGTGAAATATGATGATGTCAATCTATATGTGAATTAATTTGAAAGTATGTGTTCTTTCTATGTATGTTAGGAAAGCATGTAGACTATGACTATGTGCTTCTATATGTAGTCTTAGGGTTGATACATGGTTGTTCCTACTTGACTATATGAGTCTATAATAGTTATATTGAGGATGATATGGTAGTGTGTAGGATGACATAATCATGATAGTTGTATTTCCTGTGTTCTTATATAATGACTTGTAATATGTGTTAGGGTGAAGTATGTTGTGTCTTGTCTAGATTGACTTCTGTCACTCACTTGATGCTTGTATGAATATGAATATGTGATGTCTTGACTTAGGATGCTAAGGTGTCTTAGTATTGAATGTATGAATGACATGTGACCTTAAATGATGTTAAGAGAGTCCTTTATGTGAAACCTTAAACCTAGTGGTAAGGTTATGTATGTTGAAGTCGAAAGCCGTAATGGTATCCTTCAAGTAAAGGAATAATGGACTTAAGGTTGATTGTCTGGAACGACATCATATCAAACCTTAGGAAATCATTATGAGCTTTTTGTCACCATTGTGAGGCAGCCCTAGTGGAGATTTCTTTTGTAGGGTATATGTGATTGGGTTATGAACTTGTTATGGAACCCTCTTATGTGAACCTTTAATGTGAATTACTACATGAGAACAAAGGCTAGAACTTACTGAGTATGGTAAAGGTAGTAGTTCTAGTTATGTATGAGACTAGATTACAAAGCACGCCCTTCATATTCCTTGACCATGTGCCTACATGGGATGTGTCCTAGTTCTACCCTTGACAGGTAGAACACCCTCATCAGAGTAGGTTAGAACTTCGGATTTCATGAGTTGCTACCACGGTCTATGTCGGTTATTGCCTATTATCATCATATGGGATACCTTCTAGAATTAGAGAATATCTATGAAGTTTAGGTGGTGGTATGGGACACTATCTAGACATTGCACAATAGTCTTTAAAGGTGTTAGTGAGAGTCCCTAGGTCTTGTCTAAGACCATTACTTGAATGTCCTTTATGTGGTGAATGAGTCTTACATGAACTAATGAATTAATGACTTAGGTTAGGAAATTATGTCAAATGAAGTAGTACTTATCTAGAGTAGTTATGGGTTGTCTAGTTAAAGTATGAAGGGGGAATAGGAATGGTCACTTCTTATCTTACCTAGATAAGTCTTACGAATGACTCTAGTTAGGGAAGTTCGTTGTTATGTGGACATTATATAAGCCTTAAGTAGTTTTAAGGATTAGTTGGGTAATCTTTAAGAGGTCACTATGGAAGTTATCTTCTTTATATACTTAAGTAGGTCATTTGATAGCCTTTGGAAGGAGAATGTCAGATCATCTATATGTTGATGTATTATGTGATCATGATTCTACCCTATGAAGTCTATAGTATCTCTTGAGTGTGTGTGTAAGGGATTGTATGGGCGGTCACTTCACAACTCACTTAAGTGAGACTTAGAAGCACCTTTGATAGGCGAATCTCGTGCTCTTGTATTACTGTCTTGTAAGTATGTATGTGACTCATCGTAAGTAGTCTTGAGGATCACTTAGGCATTCCCAAAGAGGTTGTATGGGAGATCTCTCTTTGTGTGACTTAAGTAAGTATTAGGAAAGCTTTAAGTGGGATAATTACATGCTAAAAAATTTCTAAGTGAAGTTTAAGAACTTCATTTGTAACAGTGAATTGAGTCATTATATAGTGAAGTGAGTTTAATGGAAAGTGATCTTAAACTGTGACTTTTTGTTTAATGATTTCTTATGTGTTCCTAAGTTTTTAAATGTTGTTCTTATGCTTATAGTATGTTGTTTTAATCGAAATTCATGAAAAGCATGTTATTTATTAAATGTCCCTTTCTCATGTTTTTTGCATGGCTTCCATACTTAGTACATCTAATGTGCTAACCCCTTCCTTTCTCTTTTTGACTTAAGTATTGGGAATTGGAAGTCTTGATGTGCCATGGAGGAGTGATAGGATTCTATGGCTTGAATATGAAGTATTGGTGAGTCCTCATCGATTCGAGGACAATACCCACATGTGCATTATGTCATAGTATTTATTTTATTGTCTTGTATGGTATTAGTCCAAAGTGTTGCATACTCTAATGTTTAGATGTTTTAAGTAGATGTTGTAAAGATTTATTGTTTTAAATGAAAGTATTCCGCTTACGTATTGTTTATGAAAAAGTTCTTCATGTGAAGAAAGTTTTAAATTTTTACACATTTAAGAATGTTTATTATGCAATGAATGATACGATAGGCTTAGATGGGAGTTCGTGAAGTCTCATTTTCCGTGTGACGACGCAAGGATGCTCTAACTTCTGGGGTTTAATTGTGGGTCATGATATCTCCGTTTACCTACTTTTTTTAATTTATTTAATTCAGAAATTTAATAACTTAAAATTTTTAAAATGTGACGTAAAAAATAAAAACCATAAAAGTAATTTTTAAACAATGAATAAAAGTCGGAAAAATATGAAAATGCTTGAAAATACTTCTAGACATTTGGAACTAATGATAGATTACACATTTGTACATATTAAACATTTTTCAATATCATACAAACTGTAAATGTGATTATATTGGTACGAAACAACCACATCAGGTGGAAACTTTGATATTAAGTGATATAAAATAGATGAATATGTTATTCTTCAAGAAGCGCATTTCACACTCTTTTGAATTTTGTACAACATGGATATCAGCATATTGTTGACTATATTTTGATCAATGTCGCCGCATGCAACGCTGGTCATCTAACAAGTGCAAGCCAGATGTGATGTGGGTAGGCACATCCGACGTTGGCTGACCGAAGTGTGCAGCACACAAGAAGTTCGGCCAGGTCACTCTGACGTCGGAACATAGATGTGTGCAGGCTATGGATGAAGTTTGAAGGCAAAATACAACGTAAGAAGACCAATGTGTGTAGGCCACAGATGATAGGTAAAACGTATGTCAACCGTTGGTTTACTTATATATGTAGGTAACAAATGATAGGTGCGGTCTATGAGCCACATCGGCTGACCGTTGTGTGAAGGCCACATCCGGCGTTGGCAGATGATTGTGTTCAGGGCAAAGATGGTGCGGGAAGGTATTATCCAACATCGTTTTAATGTTTTGTACAGGCCAAAGGCGAGGTGGGAAGTCCATGCAAGACGTCTACTCACCAATGTGTATTCGAAAAGCGATGGGGTAAGGCAACGTTCGACGTTGGTTGACCGTTAAGCTTGACCAAGGAAATTAGAGAAGGCAACACTAAATGTTCCCTGGCCATCCTTAGCACGCCAAGGGCGATGTGGGAAGTCCATGATCGATGACACGTAAGAGATGTGCCCAAACCATGGAGGATGCAGGCACTGCACGACTGGCGTCAGCTAAATAATATGCAGTCTACGACGTATGTGAGTAGCCCTTGTCTGATAATTTCAAGCCCTTTTTTGCAGGACAAGGCCAATGTAGGAGGGCCAAGCTCAAAGACCGCTGAAGGAGATATACATGCCACGATCGATGCAACCGATCCACACCCGACGTCGGCTGAGCGATGTTCACATGTTTTGAATGATGAAATAATCAATGACTAATATCTCATGGACGATACTGGTTGTCGTTGGACGATGTCTCTTACTCGAAGCACACAGGAATTGTCTAATGCTTCATGTCTTTGGCCAATGTTGATCTCTCTTTGCAAATGCACAAACGCCACGACGGATATGTGCAGGCCTTGGCTGATGCTACCTTCTGTTAGCCAACTTCATTTTCCTGAAGTGCATATGTCTTGGATGATGTTGACAGATGTTGGTCTATACAAATGTCGCCCAACCGATGCATAAATGCCATAATCGATTTGTTAAAACCTTGGGTGATGTGCCTACCATTGTCAAACATCCACAGACCAATATGCGAAGGCTACGAAAGATAAAGGTAGGTCACGTCCAATGTCAGCAGATCGATGATTGTAGGCTACTGCGATGCTAGTAGGCCATGTTTGACGTCGGCTGACCAATGTATGCAGGCCACAATTGATAGGTTTAGCCCACATTTGATGTTGTCCAACCGTTGTGTGCATGCAAATAATGATACAGTCAGTCGACGTCCGATGATGACTAACCATTGTGTGTGGGCCAAAGGAGACGACAAAAGTCCACATCTGACGTAAGATGTCCATTTTATGTAGACCAAAGGCGATGCTGGAAGGATGCGCCCGACGTTGGTGGACTCTTATGCAGGACAAAGGTGATGTGTGTAGGCAACGCCGATATCGCTAATTGTTGTTTGCAGGACATGAGTTATGCGGGTAATTCACGTTCGACGATAACTCATTAATGTGCATAAACCACGGTCGATGCAGGCAGACCACAACCAATGTTGGTTGCGAAAATAACAGCTTACTGCCAAGGCGGGAAGCCCCACGTCGGATGCCAACTGGGCGTTGTGTGCAGGACAAAGGTTATATGGGAAGATCAAGCTCGACGTCAACTGAGTGATTTACATAGGTCACGGCATATGCAACAGGTCCACGCCCGATGTCAGCTTTAGGATATGCATATGCAATGGATGATGCAAAAGTCCATGGCCAATGTCGCCTGGCTGATGCCGATTTTTGTTTATGCTTTCAGTCGTTGGCCGACGCGGAAGTCACCCTGCTGATGCTTACACACCACAACTGATGCATGCATGCCTTGGTTGATGTTTCTTGCAGTTGACCAACGTCGCCTTCTAAAAGCTAACAGGCTTTTACGTTGCTTCCATACGTTGGATAATATTTCCTTCCATTGGTCTATGTCTCTTGACCATTGTGCGCAGGCTAGGATTGATGTCCATGAGTCGATGAACACACGCCACGACTGTGCGTGAAGGCCTTGTTTGTGGCTCTTTATTGTTGGAGGATGTCCCTTGGAAAATGCGCATATGCCACATGTGATTATGCCTAGTCGATGCACTCAACCAACGACTGAAACTACACCAGTTGATGTGCACACAACACACCTGATGCATGCAGGTCTTGGTTGATATTTAATCTTCATTATCGGCACTGCTTTCGTGATGCATAAATGCCATGTCAGATGTGTGACGGCTAATATACTTCCTACCATTGGCCGATGTCACTTGCCTCAAACACACAAGACTCTGTTGATGGTGCCTCCTATTGTCGATGTTTTGTCACTAAGATGATTCACACACGCCATGGGTTATGAATGCTTATCATTAGATGTTGCTGTATTTCGTTTTCTGATGTCTTTTCCAGATGTGTAGAAACAACATCAGATGTCTTAAGACCTTAGTTGATGCAGCCTATCGTTTGCCGACATTGCTTGGCTAATACATGCAGTCCACCTCCAATATCTCCTAGTCGATGCATAGACGCCATGTCTGATTAATGCATGGCTTATATGATGCTGCTTGCCACTGAACAATGTTGCCAAGATGATGCGCGCATGTAGGCCACAACTGGTGTTGTCGAGTCATTGCACATATGTCACGATTGATGTGTGCAGGCTGTTGTTGCATGTCGATTGTCGATGTCCCTTGTTCGATGTGCGCAGGCCACAACTGATGTCTCCTGAATGATGCGCTCAGACCTTAGCTGAATTCCCATGTCCGATGCGTACAGCCCACACTCGACAATGACACAGAAATATGCACAATTAAATACCGATACAAAGAGTCCACGACAAATGTTGACGAAGAAATATGCACAAGACACTACCGATGTGGGCGATCCATTAACAATGCTGCATGGCCAATGCCGCATTCTGTCGGACCACGTTCGGCACTGATAGATAATTCTGTGAAGGACAACGTGAGACAGACAGACCACTTCTGACATTGGCTGACCTTTTTGGGCAGGCCAAAGGCGATGCAGGCAGGCACAACGTGAAGTATTCTTACCATTGTCTGTAGGCCAAAGACAATGTAGGCAGCCAACACTTGACAATGGATGACCCTGATGTGTAGGCCAAGGACGATGCAGGCAGTCTGCGCATAATGTCGGCTATCATTAAACAAGCCAAAGTCGATGAGGGCTGGCAACGCCTGATGTTACCTGACCAATATGTGCTAGTCTAAGGTGATATTGCTAAGCCACGTTTGACGTTTGCAGACCGATGTGTGAAGGATAGAGACTATGTCAGGAGGCCATGTCTGATGTCAATTGAACGATGTGTGTAGGCTCCGAAAGATAGCTGTACATGAGAAAAGCGATGAAGGAAGGCCACACTCGATGCCGACTTATCGTTGTGATGGTCAAATGTGATGGCGACAGGTAATGTCTGACGTTGGATAACTTTTGCGTGGGACAAAGTCGACGAAGGAAGGCAGCACCCTATGTTTTCTAACAATTTTTTATAGTCCAAGGGCTATACAGGTGCTCCACGCCCGACAACTGCTAAGTGGTGTGCACAAATCATTGCGAATGCAAGAATCCATAACAAATAATGATTGATAAATATGAATGATATGTACAGTGCGGGTAGACCACATTTGATGTCGACTGGCCATTTTGTGTAGGCCAAGGGCGATATGAAAAAGCCAAGCTTGACAATTTCTCTGTGATGTGCATAGGCTACGACTGGTCCACATACAACGTCTCTTGAGTGATGTGCACAGATCACGACCAATGGGACTATCTACAACCAATGTCTCCTGGCCAACCCCTCTTCATGTTGGCCGATGTCTCTTGCCCAAACCATATAGGACTTGGTTGATGCTACCTCATATCAGCAATGCCGACATTGTCCCACCGATATGCATATCCAACGGCTTATGCTACCTTATGTTGGCCAACATCGCTTCCAAAATAGCACCTGTCTTGGCTGACGCTACGTGACGTAGAATGATGCAATGGTCGCCCTGCCAATAAACACACGCCATGACCAATGTGTACAGACCTCGGCTGATGTTGTATTCTAATGGCCAACGTCTCCTGCCAGATGTCCACATGCCATGTGTGATGCATGCAGGCCTTGGGTGATGCTACCTTCCATTGAATGACATCGCTTGCCCAAGAATACAAGCCTTGGCAGATAGTGCCTCCAATTACTAACGTCAATATAACCTAGCTGATGCACACATACTATTGATTATGTGAGCGTGATTTGAATGATGTTGCATGTTGTTGTCAAATATCGCTTGCCAAATGTGCACAAAAAACATCATATGTGTGAAAACCTTTCCTAATGTTGTCTGTTGTTGGCCAACGTCACCTGGCCAATGAATGCAGGTCACGATCAATAACGCCCATTTGATGTGCATTGGCCATGGGTGATACATGCAATCCTTGGATGATGTTGTCTTCCATTGGTCAATGTCTCTTGGATAGTGCACGTAGGACACGAACTACGTCGTCGAGTCAATGCACACAAGACATAATTTATGCGTGCATGACTTGGTTGATATAGCAAGCCTAAGAACAACGTCTCTTGGAAGACACGCACATTCCACGTTCGTGTGTGTAGGGCTTTGCGGATGTTGTCTGCAATTGGCTGATATCTATAGCACGATATGTGCCGGCAATGCACGATATTGGAAGGCAACATTCGATGTCGGTTGACCAATATGTTCAGGCTACAAACATTGTTGGAAGACCACGTTCGATGTCAATAACTAATTTTTGTAGGCTACAGACAAAGCTATCAAGAAAAGTTTGATGGCGACAAATTAATGTATGTAGGCTGAGGACAATACTGGCAGCCTACGTCTAACGTTAGATATCCGTTGTGTGAAGGACATTGGCGATGTGGGCTGGCCACCTACGATGACAACTGACTATTGTGTGCAAGCTAAAGGCAATACAGGCATGCAACGCTAAAAGTCGGATGATCGTAATCTGTAGGACAAGGACGATTCATGCAATCCACATCAAACATTGGGTCATCTTTGTGCAGGCCAAAATCTTAAGAGGAAGGCAACGCCGGATATCACGAATTTATATGTGCAGGTTAGAGGTAATGCGGCCAGACCATGTTTGACCAAGGTAGAGCGATGTGTGCAGGATACGAATGATACTGGCAGGCCACGTTCTATATCCGCTGGCTGATGTGTGAAGGCTATGGACGATTCTGGCAGTCCACTTGCGACGTTGGTGACCAGCGTGTGCACGCCAAGAATGATAGGTAAAGCCACGTGCGACGTGGACCGAACTTTATGTGCAGGCAAAAGGTGATGCGGTTAGGCCACGTCTGACGTCGGATGACCATTTTGTGCAGGCAAATGGCGATTCGCGTAGGCCACGTCTAACGTCGGCTGACCATTTTGTGCAGGCATAAGGCAATGAAAGATTGTTACGTATGACATTGTCTTACCATTTTATTCATGCCAAATGCGACGAGGAAAGGCCACGCTTGATGTCGGTTAACCGCTGTGCAGTCAAAAGATGATGGGGGTAGGAAATACGCTACGTCGGTTGATCATTTTGCAGGCCAAAGTCGATGGGGGCAGGCAACGCCTGATGTTGCTTCAACATTGTTTGCAGCCCACGAGCAATGTTCGCAGTACATTCCTGATGATGACTAAGCAATGTGTATAAACCACGGTGATGTAGGAAATTCACAGCCGACGCAAGCAGAGCAATGTGCTGATGTTGAATGGCCATGGTGTGCATGCCAAGGCCGATGCGGGAATGCCCAGATCAACGACTACTGAATGATGTAAATATTGCCGATGCGTCCAATACACGCTTGACTGATGTGCATACGCCACGTCAGAGGCGGTGGTCTACAACCTATGTCTTTTGGCCAATATCTCTTGCTGTTGATCAATGTCGCTTTCCCGAGCAGATATGCCTTGGCTTATGCAGCTGGAAGGTGACGTTGATGTTGCCCTGCCGATTCGCACACGCCACAAATTATGTTGTCTGCCGTTGGGCAATGTAGCTCGAAAAAAATGCACCAACCTTCTCTCACGCTACCTAACACAGGCCGATGCGAAGATCGCCCTACTGATGCAAACACAACACGATAATTACGTCCAGGCCAGGATGATGCCACTTTCCGTTAGCCGACTTTGCTTTTTGGAAGTGCACCTGCCATGTTAGATGAGTGCAGGCCTTAGCTGTTGTTGCCTTCTATTAGACGACGTCGCTTGCCCTAATACAGAAGACTTTGTTGAAGGTGCCACTTATTGCCGACGTTGATGTGGCAAAGACGATTCACACACTGCATAGGTTATGCCTGCATATACTTGGATGATGTTGCATTTCATTGTCCTATATTGCATTCCGGATGTGCACAAATCACGTAAGATGCGCGAAATCTTTGGTTGATGCAGCCTGTCGAAGGCCAACGTCACCTGGACAATGCAAGTAGGCCACGAACGTGTCATCGAGTTGATGCACACACGCCAATATTGATACGTGTAGGTCTTGGATGTTGTAACATATCGTTGGCTGATGTCGCTTGGTCGATGTGCATAGGCCATAACTGATGTGACCTGACCTATGCACGCAGGCCACAACTGATGCCATCTGATTGATGCCCTTAGACCATGATAGAATTCGCCTGACTGATATGCAAAGACCACGCTTGAAAATGAATGAGAGATGTGCACAAGTCTTAACCGATGCGGGTGTTCTACGACCGGTGTCGATGGAGAAATGTGAACAAGCCACGACCAATGTGGGCGATTAACAACTATTGTCGCATGGTCGATGCTGCTTTTAGTTGGCCGACATCAATTGCCCAACGCACACAGGCCTTGGCTGAAGGTGCTAGTCGTTGCACCACGCCGATGTCTCCCAGCCGATACACACACCCCACGACTCATGCGTTCAATCCTTGACTGATGCTGCCTGTCATTGGCTGACGTCGCTTGCCTGATGACAAGATGCCACGCTCTATGCATGGACCACTTGGAGCGTTTGATTTTATGGCGCGGATTCTAAATTACTGGAGTAGACATTTTTTTTCCAAAGATTCATATTGAACATGTACAACTCAAGTATGCACTTTCTAAGGTACAAACACACATTAGCTTCCACAAATAATTTTTCTTTGTAGAAAAAATAGTTTTCAACATTTTTTTTAATGTTTTTTGATAAACCCAATAATGTCAAATAAATTAATAAAACATAGGAAGAATATGAAAAAATTAAAATAACGCAAAAAAATTAAAAATAAATATAGTAACCTTAAATTCAATAATTTTAACAATTTATTAAATTTTTTTTATTTGTGTTCGATAAATCCTAAAAATGAGTAATTGATGATTAAGAAAATAAGAAATATATTTAAAAAATATAAAATTAACATAAAAATTCACAAATAATTAAAGTAACCTTATAACAAATAATTTAAACGATTTTTGTAATTATTTTGTTTTGTTCAGTACATCCCAAAAAGTAGTAATTCATGAATAAAAATATGAGAAATACTAAATTAATGCCAAAAAATTATAAATAAATTTAGTAACCTTAAATTAATCATTTTCAACATGTTTTAAATTTTTTTTCTTCTATAAATATAAAAAAATGGTAATTCATTAAAAAAAAAAAATTTAACGCCGAAAATTCACAAATTAATATAGTAACCTAAAATTAAATAATTTTTTTAAAAAAAAACAATTTTTATTTTAGTTTGTTAAATCTCTAAATTCGGTAATTTATGAATATAAAATAGGAAAATGTTTTTTAGAAATATAAAATTAATAGCAAAAATTCCAAAATAAATATCGAAACCAAAGATTTAGATTAAAACCATTTTTTATCTAATAAATCTAGAAAAAAGGTAATACATTAATAAAAAAATAGGAAAAATATAACTTTAACGCCAAAATTAACAAATAAATATGGTAACGTTAAATTCAACAATTAACGCAAAAAATTCATAAATAAATAAACTATTAACTTCAATTATATAAAAAATTATTTTAAGAATGTGACTTAAAAATTAAAACATTAAAAAAAATCAGACAATGAAAAAAGTCAAAAAAATTGAAAATACTTGAAAATAATTCTAAACATTTGAAACTAATAATAGATTACATATTTGTACAAATAAAAGATTTTTCAATGCTGTACGAATCGTAAACATGATGAAACAACCACGTCTGGTAGAAACATTGAGAATAAATTATAGATTATAGATGAATATGTTGTTATACAAGTAGGGCGTTTGACACTCTTTTGTTTTTTGTATGACAAGGACATCCACATGCGATATCCCATGATCAATCTCGTCGTATGTGACTTTACTCGCCTAACAACTGCAAGCCAGAGACGATGCAGGTAGGTACATCCTATGTCCAGGAACCAAACTATGTAGGCCGGAGGAAATGCAGCCAGGTCAGTCTAATGTCGGTTGACCGATGATTGCAAGCTATGGACGAAGTTATCAAACGACGTCCTACATAGGAAGACCGATGTGTGCAAGACACAATTGATAGGTGCTGCCAATGTCCAACATTTGCTGACTAATGTATGTAGGTCATAGAAGATCGGCGCAGTCTATGTCCCACATCGAGTGACCTTTGTGTGAAGGCCAAATCCAATGTCGGCTCAACATTGTGAGCGAACCAAAGGTGATGTAGGAAGGCCTTATCCAACATCGGCTGACCATTATGTATAGGCCAAAAGCGATGTGGGAAGTCCACGCTAGAGGTCAGTTGACCAATGTGAATGCCAAAGGTGATGGGGTCAAGCAATGTACGACGTCAGCAGACCATTTTTCTTGCTAAAGGCGATGAGGGCAGGCAATGCCCGATGTCACCTGACTATTGTTTGCACACCAAGGGCGATGCAAGCAATAAACACCCGATGGAATGTCAAAAATATGCACAAGCTACGGAGGATGCATGCACTCCATGACTGATGTCACTTGCTCAAAGCACATAGGCCCTAGCTGATGCTTCATGTTATTGGCCGACGCTGATGTTGCCTTGCCGATGCGCACACACCACGACGAATGCATGCACGCCTAGGCTGATGCTCCCTGTTGTTGGACAACGTTTATTGCTCAAAGTGCATATATCTTGGCTGATGTTTCCTGATGTTGATCGATGCAAATGTCTCCCTACCGATGCACAAAGCCATAACGAATGTTTGCAGGCCTTGTGCCTGCCATTGGCTGACATGTCCAAACTGATGTGTGCAGGCTACGAAAGATGCTGGCGAGTCATGTACGATGTCGGAGGACTGATGAGTCTAGTTTAAGGATTATGCTGGTAGGCCATAGAGTATAGGTTCTACCCACGTCTTACATCGTCCAACAGTTGTGTGCATGCAAATGGTGATGCGGATATTCTACGTCTGATGAGGACTTTCCATGGTCGATGCGCGAAGTCCACGATCAATGTCAATTGAGAAATGTGCATGCTATTATCGAGGCGGGCAGCCCCACGTCTGAGGCCAACTAGCCGTTGTGTGCAGGACAAAGGTGATGTTGGAATATCAAGATCAACGACCACTGAGTTATGTGTACAGGACACGGATGATGCGACAGGTCCATGCCCAACGTCAGCTTAGGTATATGCATAGGAAAGGTCCAATGCAACAGTCTATGACCAATATCGCCTGGCCGATGCGGTTTTCGTTGCCCAATGTCATTTTCCCGAAGCACTTAGGCCTTGGATGATGCTTCCTGTTGTTGGACAACGCTGAATTCACCCTGCCAATGTGTTGATTTTACTTGAAATTTACCTACGTCGCTTTCCTGAAGCTAACAGGCCTTTGCCGATGCTTCATTACGTTGGTTGACGCAAATAGCGCCCAGTCGAACCACATACGCCATAGTAGATGCGTGCAAGCCTTAGCTAATGCTGCCTAACCTTTTCCAATGTCGCTTACTCAATGTGCACAAGCTTTTGTTAGTCGCGCCTATCGTTTGCCGATGTAATGTCTGTCAGCCTATGCACATATTATATAAGTTATGTGTACATGCTTTGGATGATTCTTCTTGTCGTAGTAGACGTTTGTTGCAAGATGTGCACAAACTACAAAAGATGTGTGAAGANATGTGAAGACCTTGACTGATGATGCCTGTCGTTGGCCGACATCAGCTGGATGAAACGTGCAAATGAAGACCGATGTTTCTCAGTCGATGCACACATGCCACGACTGATGCCTGTAGCCTTGGCTAATGTTGCCTTCCATTGGTCGATTTCTCCTAGCCATTGTGCGTAGGCGAGGATTGATATCCATGAGTCGCTGCACACATGCCATGAATGAACGTGCATGCCTTGGTTGTGGCTCCCTGTCGTTGGTCGATGTTGCTTGAACAATGCGCACAGGCCACAGGTGATGTCACCTAGTCAATGCACTCAACTAATGACTGAAATTACCCAGTCGATCTGCACACGACACAAATGATGTGTGCATGCCTTGGATGATGTTGCTTTTCATTGGCCGGTGTTTCTTGCCAAATACGCAGATGTCATGCCAGATGTGTGCCGGCTAATATGCTTCCTACCGTTGGCCGACATCACTTGTTCAAAGAACATAAGCCTCTGCTGATGGTGCCTCCTATTGACGACGTCGATGTCGCCAAAATGATTCACACACGCCATTGGTTATGAATGCATATCATTGGATGAAGGTGCTAGTCCTTGTCCGATGTTTCTTTCCAGATGTGCAGAAACCATGTCAGATGTGTTAAGACCTTGGTTGATTTAGCATGTCATTGGCCGACGTCGCTTGTCTAATGCATGCAGGCCACGACAAATCTCGCCCTACATATGCGCACATGCCACGTTTGATGCATGCTTGCCTTATATAATGTTGCTTTCCGTTGAAAGATATCATTAAGTTGATGCGTGCATGCCACGTCCAATATCTTCGCTCGATGCACACATGCAACGATTGATGTGTGCAGGCTGTTGTTGCATGTTGTTGGACGTTGCTTGTTCGATGTGCGCATGGCACAACAAATGTAGCCTAACGAATGCTCTAACACCATGGATGAATTCCCTTGAGGACTATGACAGAGCGATATGCACAAGCCATGACCTATGAAGATAGTCCACGACAAACGTTGATGGAGCAATATGCACAAGCCAGGATCGTTGCAGGCAATCCATGACCAATGTCGCAGATGCCACAATCTTTCGGCCAACATTTCTTGCCCAAAGCACATAGGCCTTGGCTGATGGTGGCTCACGCACGATGCCATTGTCCTTCAGCCGATGCGCAGACGCTACGACTCATGCATGCAGGCTTTTTTGATGCTTCTTGTTGTTGCCCGATGCCAACATGCCATGTCCGATGCATGACCTACTTGGAGCGTTTAATTCTATGGCGCGGATTCTGACTTACTAGGGTAGACATCATTTTTCCAAAGACTTATATTGAACATGTACAACCTAAATAAGCACTTTATAAGGTACAAAAACATATTAGGTTCCATAAATAACTTTTTTATATATACAAAAAAGTTCTCAACTATTTTTTTAAAAAAAAAATTTCGATTAAACCTAAAAATGTGCAATTGAATAATAAAATATAGGAAGAATATAAAAAAATATAATAATAACGCCAAAGAATTTACAAATACATATAGTAACCTTAAATTCAATAAATTTAACAATTTTTTTACTTTTTATTTTCGTTTGATAAATCCTGAAAATAAGTAATTGATGAATAAAAAATAAGAAAACTATGAAAAAATTATAAAATTAACTCAAAAAATTCACAAATAAATGTAGTAACATTTAATTCATCAATTTCAACATTTTTTTAAAATATTTAATTTAGTTTAATAAATCTCAAAAATTAATAATTCATTAATACAAAATACAAAATATATAATTAATGGAAAAAATTCACAAATAATTAGACTAACTTTAAATTCAACAATTTCAGCAATCTTTTTATTTTTATTTTGCTTCCGTAAATCTATAAAATGGGTAATTCATGAATACAAATAGATTTTTTTTTAAAAAAAAAATACTAAAATTAACACCAAAAATTCAAAAATAAATTGTCCATAAAATTCAACAATTTGAACAGTTGTTTTTTAATTTTTTGGGTTAATTTCGAAAAAGGGTAATTTATTAATAAAAATATGAAAAATATTAAATTAACCCCAAAATTAACAAATATAGGCGGTAACCTAAAATTCAACAATTCCAACAATTTATATTTTATTTATTTTTGTTCAATAAATCCCAAATATGGGTAATTAATTCATTAAAAAAAGGAAAAAATCTAAAAAAATTATTAAATTGATGAAAAAAATTCACAATTAAAAATAAAGCATTAAACTAAACAATTTCATAAATTTGAATTTTTAAAATGTGATTTAAAACTCAGTGAATTAAATTTTAAACAATGAATAGAAGTTGGAAAAATATGAGAATGCTTGAAAATACTTCTAAATAAGTGAAATAAAAGATGGAATATCACACTCTTCTGATTTTTGTACGACTTGGACATTTTCATATTGTTGACTAGACCTTGATAAATATCATTGCATGCGACGTAGCTCGTCTAAATAGTGCAAGACACAAAAGATGCGAGAAGGCGCATCTAACGTCAGCTCACTGAAGTGTGCAGGCCACCATCGATGTAGCCAGGTCACTCTAACATCGATAAACCGAGGTGTGCAAGCTATGAACAAAGTTGGCTGGCGACTTCCGATGTTGGCAGCCCGATGTGTACAGACCACGGAGGATAGGTGTATCCCATGTATAACATCATTTGACATATGTATGAAGGCCACAGAGTTACATCCCATTTCCCACATCGGCTGACCATTGTATGAAGGATTCACTCGACATTGAATGACCATTCTGTGTAGATCAACGGCGATGCGAGAAGGTCACGTCCAACGTCGGTTGACCGTTATGTACAGGCCAAAGACGATATGGAAAGGACACTCTCAACGCCTTTTAACCAATGTGCAAGCCAAAGGTAAAAATGTAAGGCACTGTCGACGTCGGCTGACCCTTGTGCTGGCCAGAGACGATGAGGGCAAGGCAACACCTGATGTCACGTGACTATGAATTTTATAACAAGGGAAATTCGGGCATTCCACACTCGAAGATTGATGAGAGATGTGTAAAAGCCACGGAGAATACAGTTAGTCCATGACCCACGCCAGCTAAGTAATATACAGGCTATGACTGAAACGAGAATCCCTTGTCACACGACTACTAGCCATTGATGCAGGCAAAGGGCGATGCACGAAGGACAATCCCCAAGACCGCTAAAGTATGTACAAAGACCACGGTCGATATAGTCGTACCACGCCTGATGTCGGTTGAGTAATATGAACATGCAATGATCAACGCAACATTCCAAGACTAATGTCGCCTGTTCGATGCCAATTTTTTTGAAAGACGTCTCTTACTTGAAGTACACTGGCCTTGCTTGATGCATCATGCCGTTAGCCGATGCCGATGTTGCACGGTTGATGCACACATCAACGCCTAATGCATATAGGTCTTGGTTGATGATAACTGTTGTTGGACAACGTCGCTTGCCCGAAGTTCACATCCTTTGGCTGATGCTGCCTGACGTTTGTCATTGCAAATGTCGCCAAACTGATGCACAAACACCATCACCGATGGGTACAAGTCTTGGCTTAAGTTCCCGCTGTTTATTGATATCTACAAACCGATGTGTGCAGGTAATGGAAGTTGCTAGCAGGGCACGTTCGATATCGGAAGATTGATGAGTGCAAGGTAGGGATGATTATGGAAGGCCACGTCTTACATCGTCTTGCTTATGTATGCGAACCACATATGATACATGCAGCACACGTCTGACATTGATTGACTGTTGTGCATGCAAAAGGTGATATGTCCGATGTTGGTTAACCACTATGTGTAGTAAAATACGAACGGGAAGGCAACGTTGATGCTAGCTGTCCGTATTTTGTAGACCAAAGGCGATGTAGGAAGGACATGCCTGATGTCGATTGACTATTGTTCAGGGCCAAAGGTAATGGGGGAAGGCAATGCCTTATATTGCAGACCGTTGTTTGCAAGCCATGGTCTATGAAGGCCATCCATGCTTGAAACCGCTAAGTAATGTGCACAAGCCACAGACGATGCACGCTTTCTACAGCAGATGTCGACTGAGCAATGTGCAGGCCAATACCGAGATTGGCAGACCATGTCTGACGTCGTGTGTCTATTGTGAATAGTCCAAGGGCGATATAAAAAGGTAAAGCTTGATGACCGCTGAGAAATGTGCACAGGCCACGATCGATGTGATAGGTCCAAGCACGATGTCAGCTAAGCGATATGCATAGGAAATGACTGATGCGGCTGTCAAGTACAATTATCGTCTAGCCAAAGGTGTTTGTTGTTTGACGATGTCATTTGTTCCAAAGTGGTGAGGCCTTTTTGATGCTTTCTGCCATCTGCCAATGCAAAAATCACCATACCGATGAGCACATGCAACGGCTGATGCGTGCATGCGTTGGTAGATGTTGCTTGCCGTTGGAAAATGTCGCTTACCTCAAGCAAATAGGCCTCGGCAATGCTGCCTGACGTTGACCAATGTAAATAATGCCTAGTCGATGCATACACGCCATAACAGATGTGCGAAGGCCTTGGCTGATATTGCATTCTATTGGCAAACATGGCTTTCCATATTTGCAAATTCCATGTAGGACGCATGATGGCCTTGGATGATGTTGCCTATCATTGCCCGACGTTGCTTACTTAAAGCGCACAAGACTTGGTTGATGGTGTCTGTCATTGGACAACGTCAATGTCGCTCAGTCGATGCATACACACCACTAGTTAAGTATGTATGCCTTGGATGATGCTACATGTCGTAGTCCAATGTCGGTATCCAAATGCACACAAACAACCTCAGAGGCGTGAAGACCCTTGTTGATGCATCCTTCCTTTGGACGATGTCTCTTTGACAGAGCATGCATGCCATGAACGACGTATCCTAACTGATGACAACATGCCACCGATGATGTGTGCATGCTTTGGATGATGCTTCCTTCCATTGGATGGTGTCGCATGGCCACTATGTGTGGGCTAGGTTTGATGTCCATGAGTTTATTCACACAGACCACGACTGATGCATACACACATTTGTTATTGTCTCCTGCGTTGGCAGGTGTCACTTGGTCGATACGCACATGTCATAGGTGATGTGCCTGGTCGATTAACTCAAACTACGACTCAAATAGCCTTGCCTATGTGTACACGACATAATGTATGTGTGCATGCCTTAGTAGATGTTGCATGTTGTTGGTTAATATTGCTTCCTCGATGCACGCATGCCACATTTGTGCATGCATGCTTCACTGGTGTTGCATGTCATTGG
Source organism: Solanum pennellii (assembly GCF_001406875.1). Classification (NCBI taxonomy): domain Eukaryota; kingdom Viridiplantae; phylum Streptophyta; class Magnoliopsida; order Solanales; family Solanaceae; genus Solanum; species Solanum pennellii. The sequence goes on along the minus strand of NC_028641.1, from coordinate 23,162,008 downwards.
CCTACGTCACTTTTTAGATATGCATATTCCACGTCTGTGTGTGGAGGCCTTTGCTGAAGCCTTATCCCATTGGATGATGTCACTTTCCAGATGTGGACATGCCATGTTAGATGTGTGCTAGCCTTGGCTTATATTATATGCCATTGTACGACATTTATAGATCGAAATTTGTACGCTACGTACAATCCGTGCAAGCCATATCCGACATTGACTGGCCAATGTGTGCACGCTACAGACGATGTTGGCAAGCCACATTCGACTTTAACACACTAATGTGAGCAGGCTGCGGATATGATGTTGTCAGGCCACATTCGACGCCACACACACCATTCTATGCAGGCCAAAGGCGTGGCAGGTAGACAACGTCTAACGTCGGTGGACCTTTGTATCCAGGCAAAAGGTGATGCAGGTGGGCCAAACCTTATGTACTCTGACCATTGTGCATAGGCCAAAGGCAATGCAGGAAGACAAAGCTTAACATTGGATGACCCAGATGTGGAGGCCAAGGAAGATGTGGGTAGTCCATGCATTATGTCGGCTAATCATTGTACAGGCCAAAGTCGATGGGGGCTGGCAACGCCTAATGTCGCCAGATCGATATATACAAGCCTGAGGTGATGAGGCTACGCCACTTCTGACGTCTGTATTCCAATTTGTGGAGGATAGATACTATACCTAGAGGCCTTGTGTGACGTCGACTGAACGATGCGTGTATGACATGGAAGATAGATGTATCCCACGTCTGACGTTGATCAATCGTTGTGTGCAGTCAAAAGACGATGCGTGCATACAATGTATGTCCTCAACTGACCATTATGTGCAGGTCAAACGCGATGCAGAAATGCCATGTTCGACGTTGGCTGATCATTGTGTACATGAAAAAGGTGATGAGGGAAGGACACACTCAACGTAGGATGATCATTTTGATGGCTAAAGGATGGGGGCAGACAATTCCTGATATCGACTGACATTTATGTGGGACAAATTTGATAGAGGCAGGCAACACCTGATGTTGCATCACCGTGTCACACCCGTAGAGCATAACCTAGATGCGACCGATGTCGTCTTTCCCTCAGAGGACTTAGACAAGCCCTTACCATTCGTCATAACATCTAATCAGTAAAAATCGCGGGATATTAAAACCATTACATTCTACTTGAAGTATACTTAGACTTCATACTTAACATTCATAAAGTCATATGATATTCTAAAAACTTGTCTCACATATATTAAAACCATCTGAGAGTACTAGCCAACAAATAGTAATTATGCCATATAGGCCTTAGTACAAAAGAATCTAAAGAACATAATGGAATTAACGTATTCTTAAAACTACTAAAATCTGCATCAGCTAGAATATTGAAAAGATAGCTCCCTGAACATGAGAACCTACCAAGACTTAGAGAAAGAGTTCCGAGCTTCTTCAAATCGACCTCCTTAAAGTTAAAGCCTTAGTTAAAGCTGCATGTTGTTGGCCAACGTCGCTTTTGACATGCGCACATGCCATGTCCGTGCATGCGTTCTTTGTGGATGTCGCATGTTATTGGCTTTTACCGATTGCAGGATAAGCACATTCCACATCCGTACGTACAAGCCTTGGCAGAAGCCGTATGCTATTGGCCGACTTTATTGCGAGATGTGCAAATGCCACTTCGAGGCGTGCAAACCTTGGTTGAAGCTTTATGTTGTTGGTTGACATCTGTTGACATATAATTGTAGGTTACGTACAATGCTTGTGCAGGCTAAAGTTGATGGGTCCAGGCAAAGCCTGGTGTCGCTTGACAATTGTTTGTAATGCAAGGGTGATGTTCAAATTCCATGCCTGAAGACAATAATGTGATGTGCAAAAACCACGATCAACGCGGGCAGTCCACAGCTGACGTCGACTGGTCGTGGTGTGTATGCCAAGGGCGATACGGGAATGCAAAGACCGACGACTACTGAATGATGTGCAAAGTCGACAGGCGATGCGGCCGGTCCACGCTTGACTGATGCGCATAGGCCACGTCTTATGTAATTGTCTATGACTAATGTTGCCTGGACAATGCCGCTTGCCATTGGCCGATGTCACTTTCCTGAGCAGATATGCCTTAGCTTATGATGTAAGCTATTAGCCGACGTTGTTGTTGCCTTGCCGATCTGCACACTCCACGACTTATGTTGCCTGCTGTTGGCAATGTCGCTTTCCCGAAACTCACCAGCCTTGGCTAATGCAACCTAACATAGGCTGATGTGAAGGTCACTCTGTCGATGCACACACGCCGCGACAATTGCGTGGAGGCCTTGCGGATGCCGCTCCCTTGTAAGACCCCAAAAATGACATAGGTAAAGCTATATCCTAACATGGTTTTCTTTATGGTCTAAGGTCCTAAAATTGTTTGTGATATGGGTTTGAGGCAGTGTCTAAAAGGTTAGGTTGATTGGATGTCAAACATCAAGGGATGACCAAGACGTTTGACGACTAAGTCACCTATGTGCGTCATATGTGTTTTTATATGTTTTCGTGTAATTCATGAGGTAATAAGGTCCTTAAATGACTGATTATAGTTTATATACGCAGTGTGTCAAGTTTCGTGAAGTTTTGAGGTCAAACGTCCAAGAAAGTCCACGATGTTCGAAAGATGTGCCTTAAGATTATCTTGTGTGTCTATGTATGTTTCCTCGAGTTTTACGTGTTCGTTTTGGACGAAACTCATGTGGTAGGTCCTAAAATTTTATGAAAACATATTTGGGTTTGAAACATCTGGGTACGACTCAATGTAGGACCCAACGGGCACCTAAATGAGGACCCATACATTGGAGCTCAACACTGCCAGGCAGTGGCAAACGACGACCCATCAACGAGGCGACGGCCTGTCGATGGCCCTCGTTGATGGGACCAAGTTGAATTCGGGTTGAGGAGTTTCTGAAGCAACCCACGAGACCCCAACGACGGGGAATGGGTGAGACCACGGTCCGTTGGTATGGAGTTCGATGGTGCTGGAAAATCATGCAGCTTTATGTTAAGTTGAGGGATAAAATTGTAAATTCATCCCAAGTCTGATAAAGTGTTCGTACGATTTATTTGATTTTTTATGGCTATTTTCAAAGTATACAAGTCATTAAACACTCATTATAACGGTAACACCTATATCAAAACACATTCCCTCCAAAAGTTTCTCCAAAAACCTCCGTCTGAGTTCAAAGTGAAGATGAGGCTTGAAGATAGGTCTTCAATGGATTTTCTTCTTACATTGGCATTGTGTTCTTCTAATAAGGTATTGAAGTTCTTCATATAAGTCTTTCTATCACCTTAGAGCCAATTTCAAAGTTGATTTTCAAAGATTATAAAAAGATGAAAAAATCCAATTTCTATTTTAATTCTTGGGTTCTAGCATGAAACGTTTTCAAAGCTTATGATATGATGTTATTGATGTATAATTGATGTTTTCCGATGAAATTCTCCATGAACCCTTAATCTTCTAAAATCTCTAAATTTCACTAAAATATGGGTGAATTTATTATGCTTGTATATTCATGAATTCATGTGTAGATTGTTATGGGCTTTTGATTCATGTATAGATTATGTATGTTTAGGGTATAGTCTGTTTCAATTTGATTAATTGAGTAACGAATACTCTTAGATCTATTGCATGCGAAGCTTATTGAATTGATATTGACTTAATACTTATAGATTCTATTGTAGATTTTTATGGGCTTTCTAATGGTGTAAGAATTGTATTCAATTGATATCTAATTGGTTTTATATTGATAAATTTATATTGAATTGACTTAGATTTTATTGAGTTTTATAGTTTATGTATTAAATTGATGTTCATGGCCATAGGTAAGGACCTTATGGTATCGAATTGGATGTTCATGGCCCTAATTCCTTTTGCTTAATGTTAATTATACTTCAATTATGTTGTTATTGGTGTGATCAACTTATAGTAGCGGTTCTATGTTAAAATTGACGTGGCCTTGTCGGCGTTACTATATGAAATATGATGATCATCGCCTAGTCGGTACTACTTGAAGTATTATAATGAATTGTTCAGTTGACTTATGTGAAATATGATCATGTCAATCTATATGTGAATTAATTTGAAAGTATGTGTTCTTTATATTTATGTTAGGAAAGCATGTAGACTATGACTATGTGCTTCTATATGTAGTCTTAGGGTTGATACATGGTTGTTCCTACTTGACTATATGAGTCTATAATAGTTATATTGAGGATTATATGGTAGTGTGTAGGATGACATCATCATGATAGTTGTATTTCCTGTGTTCTTCTATAATGACTAGTAATATGTGTTAGGGTGAAGTATGTTGTGTCTTGTCTAGATTGACTTCTGTCCCTTACTTGATGCTTGTATGAATATGAATATGTGTTGTCTTGACTTAGGATGCTAAAGTGTCTTAGTATTGAATGTATGAATGACATGTCACCTTAAATTATGTTAAGAGAGTCCTTTATGTGAAACCTTAAACCTAGTGGTAAGGTTATGTATGTTGAAGTCGAAAGCCGTAATGGTATCCTTCAAGTAAAGGAATAATGGACTTAAGGTTGATTGGATGGAACGACATCATATCAAACCTTAGGAAATCATTATGAGCTTTTTGTCACCATTGTGAGGCAGCCCTAGTCGAGATTTCTTTTGTAGGGTATATGTGATTGGGTTATGAACTTGTTATGGAACGCTCTTATGTGAACCTTTAATGTGAATTACTCTATGAGAACAAAGGCTAGAACTTACTGAGTATGGTAAAGGTAGTAGTTCTAGTTAAGTATGAGACTAGATTACAAAGCACGCCCTTCATATTCCTTGACCATGTGCCTACATGGGATGTGTCCTAGTTCTACCCTTGACAGGTAGAACACCCTCATCAGAGTAGGTTAGAACTTCGGATTTCATGAGTTGCTACCACGGTCTATGTCGGTTATTGCCTATTATCATCATATGGGATACCTTCTAGAATTAGAGAATATCTATGAAGTTTAGGTGGTGGTATGGGACACTATCTACACATTGCACAATAGTCTTTAAAGGTGTTAGTGAGAGTCCCTAGGTCTTGTCTAAGAGCATTACTTGAATGTCCTTTATGTGGTGAATGAGTCTTAAAAGAACTAATGAATTAATGTCTTAAGTTAGGAAATTATGTCAAATGAAGTAGTACTTATCTAGAGTAGTTATGGGTTTTCTAGTTAAAGTATGAAGGGGGAATAGGAATGGTCACTTCTTATCTTACCTAGATAAGTCTTACGAATGACTCTAGTTAGGGAAGTTCGTTGTTATGTGGACATTATATAAGCCTTAAGTAGTTTTAAGGATTAGTTGGGTAATCTTTAAGAGGTCACTATGGAAGTTATCTTCTTTATTTACTTAGGTAGTTCATTTGATAGCCTTTGGAAGGAGAATGTCAGATCATCTATATGTTGATGTATTATGTGATCATGATTCTACCCTATGAAGTCTATAGTATCTCTTGAGTGTGTGTGTAAGGGATTGTATGGGCGGTCACTTCAAAACTCACTTAAGTGAGACTTAGAAGCACCTTTGATAGGCGAATCTCGTGCTCTTGTATTACTGTCTTGTAAGTATGTATGTGACTCATCGTAAGTAGTCTTGAGGATCACTCATTCCCAAAGAGGTTGTATGGGAGATCTCTCTTTGTGTGACTTAAGTAAGTCTTAGGAAAGCTTTAAGTGGGATAATTACATGCTAGAAAATTTCTAAGTGATGTTTAAGAACTTCATTGTAACAGTGAATTGAGTTCATTATATAGTGAAGTGAGTTTAATGGAAAATGCTCTTAAAATGTGACTTTTTGTTTAATGATTTCTTATGTGTTCCTAAGTTTTAAATGTTGTTCTTATGCTTATAGTATGTTGTTTTAATCGAAATTCATGAAAAGCATGTTATTTATTAAATGTCCATTTCTCATGTTTTTTGCATGGCTTCCATACTTAGTACATCTAATGTGCTAACCCCTTCCTTTCTCTTTTTGACTTAAGTATTGGGAATTGGAAGTCTTGATGTGCCATGGAGGAGTGATAGGATTCTATGGCTTGAATATGAAGTATTGGTGAGTCCTCATCGATTCGAGGACAATACCCACATGTGCATTATGTCATAGTATTTATTTTATTGTCTTGTATGGTATTAGTCCAAAGTGTTGCATACTCTAATGTTTAGATGTTTTAAGTAGATGTTGTAAAGATTTATTGTTTTAAATGAAAGTATTCCGCTTACGTATTGTTTATGAAAAAGTTCTTCATGTGAAGAAAGTTTTAAATTTTTACTCATTTAAGAATGTTTATTATGCAATGAATGATACGATAGGCTTAGATGGGAGTTCTTGAACTCTCATTTTCCGTGTGACGACGCAAGGATGCTCTAACTTCTGGGGTTTAATTGTGGGTCGTGATATCTCCGTTTACCGACTTTTTTTAATTTATTTAATTCAGAAATTTAATAACTTAAAATTTTTAAAATGTGACGTAAAAAATAAAAACCATAAAAGTAATTTTTAAACAATGAATAGAAGTCGGAAAAATATGAAAATGCTTGAAAATACTTTTAGACATTTAGAATTAATGATAGATTACACATTTGTAAATATTAAACATTTTTGTAAATATTAAACATTTTTCAATATCATACGAACTGTAAATGTGATTATATTGGTACGAAACAACCATATCAGGTGGAAACTTTGATATTAAGTGATATAAAATAGATGAATATGTTATTCTTCAAGAAGCGCATTTCACACTCTTTTGAATTTTGTACAACATGGATATCAGCATATTGTTGACTATATTTTGATCAATGTCGCCGCATGCAACGCTGGTCATCTAACAAGTGCAAGCCAGATGTGATGTGGGTAGGCACATCCGACGTTGGCTGACCGAAGTGTGCAGCACACAAGCAGTGCGGCCAGGTCACTCTGACGTCGGAACATAGATGTGTGCAGGCTATGGATGAAGTTTGAAGGCAACCATTGGTTTACTTATATATGTAGGTAACAAATGATAGGTGCAGTCTATGAGCCACATCAGCTAACCGTTGTGTGAAGGCCACATCCGGCGTTGGCAGATAATTGTGTTCAGGGCAAAGACGGTGCGGGAAGGTATTATCCAACATCGTTTTAATGTTTTGTACAGGCCAAAGGCGAGGTGGGAAGTCCATGCTAGACGTCTACTCACCAATGTGCATTCTAAAAGCGACGGGGTAAGGCAACGTTCGACGTTGGTTGACCGTTAAGCTTGACAAAGGAAATTAGAGAAGGCAACACTAAATGTTCCCTGGCCATTCTTAGCACGCCAAGGGCGATGTGGGCAGTCCATGATCGATGACACGTAAGAGATGTGCCCAAACCATGGAGGATGCAGGCACTGCACGACTGGCGTCAGCCAAATAATATGCAGTCTACGACTGATGTGAGTAGCCCTTGTCTGATAATTTCAAGCCCTTTTTTTCAGGACAAGGCCAATGTAGGAGGGCCAAGCTCAAAGACCGCTGAAGGAGATATACATGCCACGATCGATGCAACCGATCCACACCCGACGTCGGCTGAGCGATGTTCACATGTCTTGAATGATGAAATAATCAATGACTAATATCTCATGGACGATACTGGTTGTCGTTGGACGATGTCTCTTACTCGAAGCACACAGGAATTGTCTAATGCTTCATGTCTTTGGCCAATGTTGATGTCTCTTTGCAAATGCACAAACGCCACGACGGATATGTGCAGGCCTTGGCTGATGCTACCTTCTGTTAGCCAACTTCATTTTCCTGAAGTGCATATGTCTTGGATGATGTTGACATATGTTGGTCTATACAAATATCCCCCAACCGAGGCATAAACGCCATAACCGATGTGTTAAAACCTTGGGTGATGTGCCTACCATTGGCCAACATCCACAGACCAATATGCGAAGGCTACGAAGATAAAGGTAGGTCACGTCCAATGTCAGCAGATCGATGAGTGTAGGCTACTGCGATGCTAGTAGGCCATGTTTGACGTCGGCTGACCGATGTATGCAGGCCACATATGATAGGTTTAGCCCACATTCGATGTTGTCCAACCGTTGTGTGCATGCAAATAATGATGCAGTCAGTCGACGTCCGATGATGACTAACCATTGTGTGTAGGCCAAAGGAGACGACAAAAGTCCACATCTGACGTAAGATGTCCATTTTATGTAGACCAAAGGCGATGCTGGAAGGATGCGCCCGACGTTGGTGGAATCTTATGCAGGACAAAGGTGATGTGTGTAGGCAACGTCCGATATCGCTAATTGTTGTTTGCAGGCCATGAGTTATGCGGGTAATTCACGTTCGACGACAGCTCAATAATGCGCATAAGCCACGGTCGATGCAGGCAGACCACAACCAATGTTGGTTGAGAAAATAACAGCTTACTGTCAAGGCGGGAAGCCCCACGTCTGACGCCAATTGGGCGTTGTGTGCAGGACAAAGGTTATATGGGAAGATCAAGCTCGACGTCAGCTGAGTGATGTACATAGGTCACGGCATATGCAACAGGTCCACGCCCGATGTCAGCTTTAGGATATGCATATGCAATGGATGATGCAAAAGTCCATGACCAATGTCGCCTGGCTGATGCCGATTTTTGTTTATGCTTTCAGTCGTTGGCCGACGCCGAAGTCACCCTGCTGATGCTTACACACCACAACTGATGCATGCATGCCTTGGTTGATGTTTCTTGCAGTTGACCAACGTCGCCTTCTAAAAGCTAACAGGCTTTTACGTTGCTTCCATACGTTGGATAATATTTACTTCCATTGGTCTATGTCTCTTGACCACTGTGCGCAGGCTAGGATTGATGTCCATGAGTCGATGAACACACGTCACGACTGTGCGTGAAGGCCTTGGTTGTGGCTCTTTATTGTTGGAGGATGTCCCTTGGCAAATGCGCATATGCCACATGTGATTATGCCTAGTCGATGCACTCAACCAACGATTGAAACTACACCAGTTGATGTGCACACAACACACCTGATGCATGCAGGTCTTGGTTGATATTTATTGTTCATTATCGGCACTGCTTTCGTGATGCATAAATGCCATGTCAGATATGTGACGGCTAATATACTTCCTACCATTGGCCAACGTCACTTGCCTCAAACACACAAGACTCTGTTGATGGTGCCTCCTATTGTCGATGTTTTGTCAATAAGATGATTCACACACGCCATGGGTTATGAATGCTTATCATTGGATGTTGCTGTATGTCGTTTTCTGATGTCTTTTCCAGATGTGTAGAAACAACATCAGATGTCTTAAGACCTTAGTTGATGCAGCCTATCGTTTGCCGACATTGCTTGGCTAATACATGCAGTCCACCTCCAATGTCGCCTAGTCGATGCATAGACGCCATGTCTGATGAATGCATGGCTTATATGATGCTGCTTGCCACTGAACAATGTTGCCAAGATGATGCGCGCATGTAGGCCACAACTGGTGTCGTCGAGTCATTGCACATATGCCACGATTGATGTGTGCAGGCTGTTGTTGCATGTCGATTGTCGATGTCCCTTGTTCGATGTGCACAGGCCACAACTGATGTCTCCTGAATAATGTGCTTAGACCTTAGCTGAATTCCCATGTCCGATTCGTATAGCCCACACTCGACAATGACACAGAAATATGCACAATTAAATACCGATACAAAGAGTCCACGACAAATGTCGACGAAGAAATATGCACAAGACACTACCGATGTGGGCGATCCATTAACAATGCTGCATGGCCAATGCCGCATTCTGTCGGACCACGTTCGGCACTGATAGACAATTCTGTGAAGGACAACGTGAGACAGAAAGACCACTTCTGACGTTGGCTGACCTTTTTGGGCAGGCCAAAGGCGATGCTGGCAGGCACAACGTGAAGTATTCTTACCATTGTCTGTAGGACAAAGACAATGTAGGCAGCCAACACTTGACATTGGATGACCCTGATGTGTAGGCCAAGGACGATGCAGGCAGTCTGCGCATGATGTCGGCTATCATTGTACAAGCCAAAGTCGATGAGGGCTTGCAACGCCTGATGTTACCTGACCAATATGTGCTAGCCTAAGGTGATATTGCTAAGCCATGTTTGACGTCTACAGACCGATGTGTGAAGGATAGAGACTATGTCAGGAGGCCATGTCTGATGTCAATTGAGCGATGTGTGTAGGCTCCGGAAGATAGTTGTACATGACAAAAGCGATGAAGGAAGGCCACACTCGATGCCGACTGATCGTTGTGATGGTCAAATGTGATGGCGACAGGTAATGTCTGACGTTGGATAACTTTTTTGTGGGACAAAGTCGACGAAGGAAGGCAACACCCTATGTTTTCTAACAATTTTTTGTAGTCCAAGGGCTATACAGGTGCTCCACGCCCGACAACGGCTAAGTGGTGTGCACAAATCATTGCGAATGCAAGAATCCATAACAAACAATGGTTGATAAATATGCATGATATGGACAGTGCGGGTAGACCACATTTGATGTCGACTGGCCATTTTGTGTAGGCCAAGGGCGATATGAAAAATCCAAGCTTGACAATTTCTCTGTGATGTGCACAGGCTACGACAACGTCTCTTGAGTGATGTGCACAGATCACGACCAATGGGACTATCTACAACAATGTCTCCTGGCCAACCCCTCTTCATGTTGGCCGATGTCTCTTGCCCAAACCATATAGGACTTGGTTGATGCTACCTCATATCAGCAATGCCGACATTGTCCCACCGATATGCATATCCAACGGCTTATGCTACCTTATGTTGGCCAACATCGCTTTCCAAAAGCGCATCTATCTTGGCTGACGCTACGTGACGTAGAATGATGCAATGGTCGCCCTGCCAATCAACACACGCCATGACCAATGTGTACAGACCTCGACTGATGTTGTATTCTAATGGCCAACGTCTCCTGCCAGATGTGCACATGCCATGTGTGATGCGTGCAGGCCTTGGGTGATGCTACCTTCCATTGAATGACATCGCTTGCCCAAGAATACAAGCCTTGGCATATAGTGCCTCCAGTTACTAACATCAATATAACCTAGCTGATGCACACATACCATTGATTATGTGAGAGTGATTTGAATGATGTTGCATGTTGTTGTCAAATATCGCTTGCCAAATGTGCACAAAAAACATCATATGTGTGAAAACCTTACCTAATGTTGTCTGTTGTTGGCCAATGTCACCTGGCCAACGATTGCAGGTCACGATCAATAATGCCCATTTGATGTGCATTCGCCATAGGTGATACATGCAATCCTTGGATGATGTTGTCTTCTATGGTCAATGTCTCTTGGATAGTGCACGTAGGACACGAACGACGTCGTCGAGTCAATGCACACAAGACATAATTTATGCGTGCATGACTTGGTTGATATAGCAAGCCTAAGAACAACGTCTCTTGGAAGACACGCACATTCCACGTTCGTGTGTGTAGGGCTTTGCGGATGTTGTCTGCAATTGGCTGATATCTATAGCACGATATGTGCCGGCAATGCATGATATTGGAAGGCAACATTCGATGTCGGTTGACCAATATGTGCAGGCCACAAACATTGTTGGAAGACCATGTTCGATGTCAATCACCAATTTTTGTAGGCTACAGACAAAGCTATCAAGAAAATTTTGATGGCGACTAATTAATGTATGTAGGCTGAGGACAATACTGGCAGCCTACGTCTAACGTTAGATAACCGTTGTGTGAAGGACATTGGCGATGCGTGCTGGCCACCTACGATGACAACTGACTATTGTGTGCAAGCTAAAGGCAATACAGGCATGTAACGCTAAAAGTCGGATGATCGTAATGTGTAGGACAAGGACGATTCATGCAATCCACATCAAACATTGGGTCATCTTTGTGCAGGCCAAATTCTTTAAGGGAAGGCAACGCCGGATATCACGAATTTATATGTGCAGGTTAGAGGTAATGCGGCCAGACCATGTTTGACCAAGGTAGAGCGATGTGTGCAGGATACGACTGATACTGGCAGGCCACGTTCTATATCCGCTGGCTGATGTGTGAAGGCTATGCACGATTCTGGCAGTCCACCTGCGACGTTGGTGACCAGCGTGTGCACGCCAAGAATGATAGGTAAAGCCACGTGCGACGAGGACCGAACTTTGTGTGCAGGCAAAAGGTGATGCGGGTAGGCCATGTCTGATGTCGGATGACCATTTTGTGTAGGCAAATGGCGATTCGGGTAGGCCACGTCTAACGTCGGCTGACCATTTTGTGCAGGCATAAGGCAATAAAAGATTGTTACGTATGACATTGTCTTACCATTGTATTCATGCCAAATGCTACGAGGGAAGGCCACGCTTGATGTCGGTTAACCGCTGTGCAGTCAAAAGGTGATGGGGGTAGGAAATACGTTACGTCGGTTGATCATTTTTCAGGCCAAAGTCGATGGGGGCAGGCAACGCCTGATGTTGCTTCAACATTGTTTGCAGGCCACGAGCAATGTTCGCCGTACATTCCTGATGATGACTAAGCAATGTGTATAAACCACGGTGCTGTAGGAAATTCACTGCCGACGCAAGCAGAGCAATGTGCTGATGTTGAATGGCCATGGTGTGCATGCCAAGGCCGATGCGGGAATGCCAAGATCGACGACTACTGAATGATGTAAATATTGCCGTTGCGTCCAATACACGCTTGACTGATGTGCATGCGCCACGTCAGAGGCGGTGGTCTACAACCTATGTCTTTTGGCCAATGTCTCTTGCTGTTGATCAATGTCGCTTTCCCGAAGCAGATATGCCTTGGCTTATGCAGCTGGAAGGTGACGTTGATGTCGCCCTGCCGATTCGCACACGCCACAAATTATGTTGTCTGCCGTTGGGCAATGTAGCTCGCAAAAAATGCACCAACCTTCTCTAACGCTACCTAACACAGGCCGATGCGAAGGTCGCCCTACTGATGCAAACACAACACGATAATTACGTCCAGGCCAGGCTGATGCCACTTTCCTTTAGCCGACTTTGCTTTTTGGAAGTGCACCTGCCATGTTAGATGAGTGCAGGCCTTAGCTGATGTTGCCTACCATTAGCCGACGTCGCTTGCCCTAATACAGAAGCCTTTGTTGAAGGTGCCACTTATTGCCGACGTTGATGTTGCAAAGACGATACACACACTCCATAGGTTATGCCTGCATATACTTGGATGATGTTGCATTTCATTGTCCTATATTGCTTTCCAGATGTGCACAAATCACATAAGATGCGCGAAATCTTTGGTTGATGCAGCCTGTCGAAGGCCAACGCCACCTTGACAATGCAAGTAGGCCACGAACGTGTCATCGAGTTGATGCACACACGCCAATATTGATACGTGTAGGTCTTGGATGTTGTAACATATCGTTGGCTGATGTCGCTTGGTCGATGCGCATAGGCCATAACTGATGTGACCTGACCTATGCACGCAGGCCACAACTGATGCCATCTGATTGATGCGCTTAGACCATGAAAGAATTCGCCTGACTGATATGCAAAGACCACGCTTGAAAATGAATGAGAGATGTGCACAAGTCTTAACCGATGCGGGTGGTCTACGACCGGTGTCGATGGAGAAATGTGAACAAGCCACGACCAATGTGGGCGATAAACAACTAATGTCGCATGGTCGATGCTGCTTTTAGTTGGCCGACATCAATTGCCCAAAGCACACAGGCCTTGGCTGATGGTGCTTGTCGTTGCACCACGCCGATGTCTCCCAGCCGATACACACACCCCACGACTCATGCGTTAAAGCCTTGACTGATGCTGCCTGTCATTGGCTGACGTCGCCTGCCTGATGACAAGATGCCACGCTCTATGCATGGACCACTTGGAGCGTTTGATTTTATGGCGCAGATTCTAAATTACTGGAGTAAACATTGTTTTTTCCAAAGATTCATATTGAACATGTACAACTCAAGTATGCACTTTCTAAGGTACAAACACACATTAGCTTCCACAAATAATTTTTCTTTGTAGAAAAAATAGTTTTCAACATTTTTTTTAATGTTTTTTGATAAACCCAATAATGTCAAATAAATTAATAAAACGTAGGAAGAATATGAAAAAATTAAAATAACGCAAAAAAATTAAAAATAAATATAGTAACCTTAAATTCAATAATTTTAACAATTTATTAAATTTTTTTATTTGTGTTCGATAAATCCTAAAAATGAGTAATTGATGATTAAGAAAATAAGAAATATATTTAAAAAATATAAAATTAACATAAAAATTCACAAATAAATAAAGTAACCTTATAATAAATAATTTAAACGATTTTAGTAATTATTTTGTTTTGTTCAGTACATCCCAAAAAGTAGTAATTCTTGAATAAAAATATGAGAAATGCTAAATTAATGCCAAAAAATTAAAAATAAATTTAGTAACCTTAAATTAATCATTTTCAACATGTTTTAAATTTTTTTTCTTCTATAAATCTCAAAAAATGGTAATTCATTAACAAAATAAATTTAACGCCGAAAATTCACAAATTAATATAGTAATCTATAATTCAATAATTTTTTTAAAAAAATCAATTTTTATTTTAGTTTGTTAAATCTCTAAAATCGGTAATTTATGAATATAAAATAAGAAAATGTTTTTTTAGAAATATAAAATTAATAGCAAAAATTCCAAAATAAATATCGAAACCATAGATTTAGATTACAACCATTTTTTATCTAATAAATCTAGAAAAAAGGTAATACATTAATAAAAAATAGGAAAAATATAACTTTAACGCCAAAATTAACAAATAAATATGGTAACGTTAAATTCAACAATTAACGCAAAAAATTCATAAATAAATAAACTATTAACTTCAATTATATAAAAAATTATTTTAAGAATGTGACTTAAAAATTAAAACATTAAAAAAAATCAGACAATGAAAAAAGTCAAAAAAATTGAAAATGCTTGAAAATAATTCTAAACATTTGAAACTAATAATAGATTACATATTTGTACAAATAAAAGATTTTTCAATACTGTACGAATCGTAAACATGATGAAACAACCACGTCTGGTAGAAACATTGAGAATAAATGATAGATTATAGATGAATATGTTGTTATACAAGAAGGGCGTTTGACACTCTTTTGTTTTTTGTATGACAAGGACATCCACATGCGATATCCCATGATCAATCTCGTAGTATGTGACTTTACTCGCCTAACAACTGCAAGCCAGAGACGATGCGGGTAGGTACATCCTACGTCCAGGAACCAAATTGTGCAGGCCGGAGGAAATGCAACCAGGTCAGTCTAATGTCGGTTGACCGATGATTGCAAGCTATGGACGAAATTATCAAACGACGTCCTACATAGGAAGACCGATGTGTGCAAGACACAATTGATAGGTGCTGCCTATGTCCAACATTTGCTGACTAATGTATGTAGGTCATAGAAGATCGGTGCAGTCTATGTCCCACATCGAGTGACCTTTGTGTGAAGGCCAAATCCAATGTCGGCTCAACATTGTGAGTGTGCCAAAGGCGATGTAGGAAGGCCTTATCCAACATCGGCTGACCATTATGTATAGGCCAAAAGCGATGTGGGAAGTCCACGCTAGAGGTCAGTTGACCAATGTGAATGGCAAAGGTGATATGGTCAAGCAATGTACGACGTCAGCAGACCATTTTTCTTGCTAAAGGCGATGAGGGCAGGCAATGCCCGATATCACCTGACTATTGTTTGCATGCCAAGGGCGATGCAGGCAATAAACACCCGATGGCATGTCAAAAATATGCACAAGCTACGGAGGATGCATGCACTCTATGACTGATGTCACTTGCTCAAAGCACACAAGCCCTAGCTGATGCTTCATGTTATTGGCCGACGCTGATGTTGCCTTGCCGATGCGCACACACCACGACGAATGCATGCACGCCTAGCCTGATGCTCCCTGTTGTTGGAAAACGTTTATTGCTCAAAGTGCATATATCTTGGCTGATGTTTCCTGATGTTGATCGATGCAAATGTCTCCCTACCGATGCACAAAGCCATAACGAATGTTTGCAGGCCTTGTGCTTGCCATTGGCTGACATGTCCAAACTGATGTGTGCAGGCTACGATGTCGGAGGACTGATGAGTCTAGGTTAAGGATTATGCTGGCAGGCCATAGAGTATAGGTTCTACCCATGTCTAACATCGTCCAACAGTTGTGTGCATGCAAATGGTGATGCGGGTATTCTACGTCTGATGAGGACTTACCATTATGTGTAGGTGAAAAATGATGTCGGAAGGCCACATCTAACGTCAGCTGTCCATTCTATACACACCAAAGGCGATGTAGGAAGTCCATGCCTGACGTCGCCTGACTCTTATGCAGGCCAAATGTTATATGTGTATTCAACGCCCGATATTGCTAATTGTTTTTTGCAGGCAAAGAGCTATGAGGGTAGTCCACGCTTGATGATAGCTCAGCAATGCACACAAGACATGTCGATGCGGGAAGTCCACGATCAATGTCAATTGAGAAATGTGCATGCTATTATCGAGGCGGGCAGCCCCACGTCTAAGGCCAACTAGCCGTTGTGTGCAGGACAAAGGTGATGTTGGAATATCAAGATCAACGACCACTGAGTTATGTGTACAGGACACGGATGATTCGACAGGTCCATGCCCGACGTCAGCTTAGGGATATGCATATGAAAGGTCCAATGCAACATTCTATGACCAATGTCGCCTGGCCGATGCGGTTTTCGTTGGCCAATATCATTTGCCCCAAGCACTTTAGGCCTTGGCTGATGCTTCCTATTGTTGGACAACGCTGAATTCCGAGATGGGAATTACAACCACGACAACAACTTTAAGCGGCATAACTATGGTAATAGAAATGATAGGAGTGGGCCGTATGTTCAACCTCAAAATCATGAAGTTGCTCCTAGGGATGGTAAAGACAGTATGGCGTGAGTTGAGGATATGCTGCAGAACATGATGAGGAGGTTTGATGCTAGTGATGAGCACACTAAATAGTTAAGGAGTTACTTAGCGAGTATTGGGCAAAAAGTTGATGCACATGCAATCTCGATCAAGCATCTTGAGTTTCAAATGGACTAATTGCCTTCGAATGTGAACCCACGCCATCCGGGCACTCTTCCTAGCAATACTGTCCAAAATTTGAAAAATGATGGTCTTTGTATGCTAGTCACAACTTGTGGTGGTAAGCAAACCATTGACCCAGCGATGCCGTCTGCTGTAGAAAATGTTATAAGAGGTGATGATGAGGTAGTGGAGGTTAGTGCTGAGTTAGGAGACAAAACGGGGAAAAAAGCTGAGGTACCTCAAAAGGTGACCCTCATGCCTAGACCACCACCTCCATTCCCACAGAGGTTAGTGAAAAAGACCGAGGATTGTAAATACTGGCATTTTATTACTATTCTCAAACAACTTTCCATCAATGTCCCTTTAATAGAAGCTATTGAACAAATGCCCGGTTATGCCATGTTCATAAAAGATATGGTCACTAAGAAAAGATCAGTGAGTTTTGAGGATGATGATAGAATGCAACATTGTAGAGCTATTGCTACAAGGTCTGTAGTGCAAAATAAAGAAGATCCGGGTGCCTTCACTATTCCCTGTACAATGGGGTTATTACACGTTGCGAAAGTATTATATGATCTTGGTGAAAGCATAAGTCTCATGCCTCTCTCTATTTATAAGAATTTGGGTCATGGTGACCAAAGGCCACTCCGATACGGCTACTGATGGTCGATCAAACGATGAGAGGCCTATTGGATACTTCATGATGTGTTAGTAAAGGTGGAGTCAATCATATTTCCTACCGATTTTGTGATTCTGGATTGTGAGGTCAATTTTGAAGGTGCCTATTATTGGTGGTAGTCCATACCTTTCTACGGGTAGAGCCTGAGTTGATATGGAAAAAGGGCAAATGAAATTTCGATTGAACAATGAAGAAGTGACTCTCAACATTTGTAGGTCCATGAGGCAGAGTAGTGAGCTCCAAACGATATCTGCTATATCTTACACGGTTGAAAAGTCATCTAAGGTAAAAATAGAAGAGCGTCTGGGTGTAGAAGCACTAGCGGTAGTGATCATGAATTTTGATAGTGAATGCATTGAAGAGTTTGGTAAGTGGTCGTGGCACTTGATCGAGGTGATGTTCGGTTTAAACCGAAGAAGTTGGAGTTACATATGAAGCATCGCAAGTCTCCACCCGCGAAACCATCTATAGAGGAGGCTCTTAAAGTATAACTTAAGGCTCTACCACCTCATTTGAGATTTGTATTCTTGGAAAAATGTGACACTTTAAAGGTAATTATCACATCAATTTTAATGTGCATCATGTAGAGAGTTTGGTGGAGGTGTTAAAAAGGTTCAAAAGAGCTATTGGGTGGACTTGTGGATATTATAAGGATCCCTCCTGGAATTTTTCACATAAAATTCAACTAATGCACGATCATAAGCAAAGTATTGAGCACTAGAGACGTTTAAATCCACCTATGAAAGAGGTGGTGAAGAAAGAAATTATTAAGTTGTTGGGTGCTGGAGTGATATATCCAATTGCCGATAGTAGTTAGGTAAGCCCTGTTCAGTGTGTTCCTAAGAAAGGGGGAATGGCTGTGGTCCCCAATGAGAAAAATTAGCTTCTCCCGATGAGACCGGTGACTAGATGGAGGGTGTACATAGATTACCGCAAAAGAAAAAAAAAGTTCACCTTGATGAACAGAGGTTTAACGGGTTGAATGAGCTTGATGAATTTCGCTTGAAGGCATATGAAAGTTCAGCCCTCTACAAAGAAAAGATGAAGAAGTACCATGACCAATAAAATTGAGAAGAGCGATTTTTTTTTGTGATTCCGTTCTTTTGTTCAATTCTAGGTTGCGATTGTTCCCGGGAAAACTCAAGTATAAATGAACTGGTCCCTATTTGATCACCCAACTATTCTCTCATGTTGCGGTTGAGTTGGAGAACAAGGAGGGTGTAAGGTTGAAGGTGAACAGGCAATGAATCAAAATCTATATAGGGCATGCTGAAACGGCGAATGAAGTGATCGAGGCATACCATCTTGATGAAGTCTTAGTAATCAAGAGTCCTTCGTGTTGCCGCGACGTTAAATGAAGCGCTGATTGGGAGGCAACCCAATGTGTATCCTCTAGCCAACTATGTCACGTCTGAATGTTCTTTTATTTTTTTAGAAGTGTTGGCTAGAGCGTAGAGTAGGGTCCGTGTTAAAAAAAAGTGCCCTGAAAACACAAAACATTAACTTAATGGGTGTTAAATGTTCAAGGACCAAAACACCAGAAATCTGCAGAAAATTTGTCTGGTGCACCCATCGACGGACCGTCATCCCTTCGACGAACCGTCATAGGATCCGTTGTGCCTAGGTATGTTCCTTAATTTTTTCTTAGTGAGGGCACTATCGACGGAGGGGTCAGCATGTTGATCATCGCCGCTTTGCGCGGTTTGCTTCACCTATCACCCTATTTTATATACTTTTATGCATTGGGGAAAATTGAATGTCTTTTTGTTATGGGCGGGTTAAATGGAAAATGAGTGCTAAGGTGAAGTCTGAGTAGCCCAACTCACGATCCTCTCTTGGGGTTTTCATACCTTTGTTCTTTAATTTATTGTTGAATCGGCTTGTTGGTATCTTTTGTACTTAGTATACAAATGGAACCTAAAACATGATGGTAAACAAAATGATATATTGATTTAAAGAAAATGTTGCATGACTAGGCTTACTGATGAATGTGTGGCTCTAAGCATGACATAGAGATACACCACTGCATGACCCTAAATCTAAAAATCGAACTAGGTGTCTGATAATCTTGTAGATTAATAAGATGTCAAGTGAGTGTGAGAAAAATTTAAATAATCCACCATTGGTACTTAGCTAGAACTTGCCTAGTTAGTTCTGCTAAAAGCAAGCTGTAATAGACAATAGGAAAGGATCATAGGCCCTTGTTCAAGATAGCCATTCTTTAGCCTAGATAATAGAAAACCGAATCAAAATAATCCTTTCTTGATCCAAATGATTTGAGTTTAAAATAGACCTTTCTTTTTCACCCAACTAATCTTTTCTGGGAACAATGTGTTGGCCCTGGTCTCTCCTTGGACATGTGCACCTCAACTTATGCCAAAAGTATAAGTTTAGGGTGGCTAATGTAAAAACCAACCTTGTCGTGACCCTGACCCAACCTTTGGTAATGTATACCTTGACTCATGGTAAAACCTTTGAGGGTGGCTAGTTGAGGAATGCTCCGGAAAGTGGGGTTGAAAGTATAAAGAAAGAGAAACAACAAAATAAAATTGACTCAAGAATAGTTGAAACCAAAGTAAAAAATTTTAAAAAAAAATCACTTACACAAAAGGATAAAGAAAGGACAAAAGTAAGGGGAAAGAATATAAAATAATTAAGAAATAGGGCGGAATAAAATGATTAAAAGGTAGAAAGCTTAATCGTTATGTAAAGGAGGGCAATAAGTAACTAAAATACATCAAAATTTATCCTACCTGACCATGAGCCTATGTTACAAGCTAAAAAAGTCCTATCGTTATCCTAAGAGTCTATTATGGTGAACTTAAAGCAGTGAAAATAAGGGTAAGCCTATGAAAACAAGTAAAAATGAGGTGTGAAGTTATTCTGAGAGCGAGTGTTGAAAAAAATAAATCCTTATACTCAAGCTGAAATCATTGTGTGTGAAATAAGGATGTTTTTTTGAAGTGAGTACACTAGTTTCAATACCGGAAAATTGGTACCTTAGTGAAAGATCAAAGAGTATAGGTGTTGGTGCGTGGTGAGTATATGTCATGGTCTGATCCACATGTGTGAGCGTAATAGTGATAGCATGCATAAACATAATGAAGATAATTGGGATTGATAGCCAGATGATCGCGAAAGCAAAAATAAGGATACTCTTGTACAAATGTTTTGCGGTGAGTCATAGTGTGTTGCTTGAGGACAAACAACGAATTTAAGTTGAGGGTGATGATGTACCATGGTTTCACGGTACTTCCAATGCATTTTCTTTAAGTTTAGTGTGGTTTTAGGCCTTTTTGTAGTAGTTTTAATGTATTTTTCTCTTTGTTTGCAGAAAAATTGTCCAGAATGAGAACACAGAAGAACCGTGCAGAAATTGCAGAAGTGATGAACCATAGAGTTATCGACGGTCCATCGACATCTCAACGGTCCGTAGGTAAAAACCTTCGTCTGAAGAAAATACTGCTGAAGGAAGATCGAGCAATTCTGACAAAGTGTGGGGCTACAGAAGCTATCGACGGACCGTCATCTCCATTACAGATCGTCCTGCACATCCATTATTGCTACCACAAAGTAGCCCAAATACCCATATTGAAAAGATTCTAAGTGTAGAGAAATGGAAGCCATCGATAGACTGTTGTGCACTTAACGGACCGTAATCCTGGTCCGTCGATGGTAACATTGAGTTGCATAAGAAAGCAACTAAAAACGATTCTAAGTGTGGAACGACGGGAGGCCTCGACGGTCCGTCGATCCGCTCGTCGACTCAGACGCGTTTTTGGGCAGATTTTCCTTAAATTGATTTCCTTTTTATGTTAGGACTTCTTTAATATAAATACTTGTAAAAACCTCATTTTTTGGGTTAGGCTCTTGGATATTTTTTTTTATTATCCTAGTTGTTCAACTTGAGATTTTGGGAAATATTGTACTTTCTGGAATCGTTTGTTGCAAGACTTTTAGTTATTCAAGTAATTTTCTGGATTTCTTCAACCTCATCAAAGTAAGTACACGAATTCTTGTCTAATCAATATGAATTGTGTGATTGTTAACATAGATAACTAAATCTATAACGAGGGTTGTGGGAACCATAGGTAAATAACAAGGTAAAAACTAGCTAAAAAAACAATTCTAGAATAGTGTGTTTCATGTATAGGTAATTCTTTATTTTAGAAGTCTTTTTAACGAGTGCACGGGTTAGAACTCGCCTTGTTGCTACTTTCCAGACAAAAGATGTAGGTAATAAGAAAAACATTATCAACATTGATTTAGTATACACTATCTAATAGGCTAGTGTCGATTGGTGCGAAGTAACAACTAAGCAATACATCGATTATGATTCTTATTATGATGTAAAGGTAAGGTTTAGTAAAACATACACACGTAGACGGACCAAGGTACGAAGTGAAATTCCCTAGTTGCTGGACCAAGGAATTAGGGATACATAACTTACCACTTTGCATGCAAGATACTAGGAAATGATTGTTATAGCTAGAATTACCGCGTTATGAATCTGTGGGGAACACTTATGCCCTAGTTATTCTCATCAATTGATAAATATCAAATATTCATATGTGCTACTTGTTTATTATAAATATTTAATTCCTTTAGTTATTTAAAAACCCCATTTTATTACATGTTTTCAGAGAGTACTTAATTAAATAGATGAAATTTTAGGTTAAAGTTAAGTCTTAATAATTTTCATCGTGGGATCGATCCCAACCTTATAGTTAGGTTCTTTACTTGATACGACCGCTTATACTTCTCTTCGAGAAGTAAGTTTGAGCGTATCAGTTTAAGTTGTGGGTTGACATCTATAAAACCTGAGTGTGGAAGTTGTGGAAGATGGTGGCAGGGCACGTTCGATGTCAGAAAATAGATGAGTGCATGCTATGGATGATGCTGGAAGGAGGCATCTTACATTGACTTACTAATGTATGCAACCCACAGATGATAGGCTCACTACATGTCCAATGTTGCTTGACCATTGTTTGCATGCAAAAGGTGATACATCTGATGTCGGCTAACCATTGTGTGTAGGCAAAAGACGATTTGGGAAGGCCACGTTGATGCCAACTACCCATTTTTTTAGACCAAAGGTGATGCAGGAAGGTCAATCCTATGTCGAGTGACCGTTTTGTAGGCCAAAGGTGTTGGGGGAAGGCAACACACGATATCACTTATCATTGTTAGCAAGCCAAGGTCTATACGGATAGTCCATGCTCGACGATGGATCAACAATGTTCACAAGCCACGGCTGATAATGCGTAGTCTATGACTGATGTTAGTTGATCAATGTGGAGGCTACTTCTGAGGTGAGTAGACCATTACTGACACCGAGTGTCTGTTGTGTACAGTCCAAGGTTGATGTGGGAAGGTGAAGCTCGATCATCGGTGAGTTATCTGCACAGGCCACAACTGATTCAACATGTCCATGCTCGATTTCAACTTAGCGGTATGCATAGAAAAAGGCAGATGCAGCAGTCCAGTACCAATATTGTTAAGCCGTTGCAACTTGTCATTGGCCGATGTCAATTGCCCGAAGCTCAGAGGCCTTTGCTGATGCTTAACGCCATTGGTCGTTGCTGAAGTCACCTTGCTGATGAAGATACACCACGATTGATGTGTGCATGCCTTGGTTGATGTTGCTTTCCATTGGCAAACATCACTTTCCTAAAGCAAACAGGCCTTGGCAGATGCTTCCTGACGTTGGCCAATGCAAATAGCGCCTAGTCTATGCACACACACCACAATAGATGCACGTAGGCCTTGGTTGATGTTGCATTCTATCAACAAAGGTCACACTCCATATGTGCACATGTAATGTAGGATGGGTGATGGACTTGGTTGATGTTGCCTATTGTTGGGCTATGTCGGTTACTCAAAGCGCACAAGCCTTGGTTGATGGTCTATGTCGTTGGCTAAAGTCAATGTCACTCAGCCGATGCACACACGCCATGTGTGATGTGTGCATGAGTTGGATAATACTCTATGTCGTAGTCCGATGTCGGTTTCCAAATGCGCAACAACCACGTCAGATGTGTGAAGGCCATGGTTGATGCATCCTATCGTTGTTCAATGTCACCTAGCCAAAGCATGCATGCCATGAACGATACCTCCCAACCGATGCACACATTCCACGGATGTTACGTGCAGGCCTTGGCTGATGTTTCCTTCCATTGGACGTTGTCGCATGGCCAGTGAGCGTAGGCCATATTTAATGTCCATGAGTCAACGCACACACGCAATGAGTGATATGTGCACACATTTGTTGTTGCCGTTTGTAATTGGCTGATGTCACTTGGTCGATTCTCACATGCCATAGGTGATGTTGCCTAGTTGGTGCACTCAAACCACGACTCAAATAGCATTGTCTATGAGCACACGATATAATGGATGCTTGTAGGCCTTAGTTGATGTTGCATGTCGTTTGTTGATGTTTCTTCCAAGATGCACACATGCCATATATTTGCATGCATACTTCGTTGATGTTGCATGACATTGTCCTACGTTGCGTTCAAGATATGCACATTCCATGTTTGTGCGTGCAGAACTTTGTTGAAGTCGCATGCCATTGGTTGACGTCATTTTCAAGATGCACACATGCCACGTTAGATGCATGCTAGCCTTGTCTGATCTTCTCCATTGGCTGACATTTCTAGATAGATATTTGTAGGCAGCGTACAATGCTGGCAGGCCACATCTGACGTCCACAGACCAATGTGTGTACATTACGAATGATGTTGGTAGACCGCGTTCCATGTCGACACACCGATGTAAGCAGGTCCCAGATGATGCTCCACGTTCCACATTGATTATACATTCTGTGCAAGGCTATGATGAGGATTGCGGACCACATCTAACGTCACTAACCTTTGTGTGCAGGCCAAAGGCAATGTGGGCAGGCCATACCTAACGTAGTCTAACAATTTTATGGAGGCCAAAGGCAATGTAGGCAGGTAATTCCTGACATTGGATGACCATGATGTGTAGGCCAAGGAAGACGCAGGAAATCCTTGCTTGATGTCGGCTAGTCGTTGTACAATCCAAAGTCAATGGGGGTTGGCAACGCCTATTGTCTCCTGACCGATATATGAAAGCCAAAGGTGATATGTCTAAGCCACATCTGATGTTTGCAGATCAATGTGTGGAGTATAGAGACTACACCGGGAGGCCACGTCTGACGTCGGCTGAACCATTTGTGTAGGCCACTGAAGATAGATATATCCCACGGGTGACGTCAATCGATCGTTGTGTGCACGCAAAAGGCGATGTGTGCAGCCAACGTATGACATCAACTGGAATATTTGTGCAGGTAAAAGGCGATCAAGGAAGGCTATTTCGTCGTTGGCTAACCATTGTGAACACGACATAGGCGATTAGGTAAGGCCACACGACGTCGACTGATCATTGTGCTAGCCAAAGGTTATAGGGGTAGGCATTGCCTGACGTTGGCTGACATTTGTGTAGGACAAAGTCAACAGAGGAAGGTAACGATCGATGTTGCCTTACCATTTCTCTTGTAGGCCAAGGGCGATGCGGACGATCCACGTCCGACAACGGCTAAGTGATATGCATAAATCAGTGTGGATGCAAGCAGTCCAGAGTAAACAATAGTTGAGAAATGTGCATGATACAGATAATTTGGGTAGACCACGTCTGATGTCAACTGGATATTTTTTGTAGGCCAAGGGCGATATGAAAAAGCTAAGATTGACAATCGCTCCGTGATGTGCACAAGGAACGCCCGGTCCATGCTCGACGTCTCCTGAGTGATGTGCATAGGTCACGGCCAATGTGACTATCTACAACAAATGTCGCCTGTCTAACGCCTCTCTATGTTGGCCGACGTCTCTTGCTCTAAGAAGATAGGCCTTGGCTGATGCTACCTCTTGTCAGCCAACGCCGATGTCTCCCTACCGATATCCACATGCAAAGGCTTATGCTGCATTTCGTTGCCCAACATCGATTTCCCAATACACATCTACCATTGCTGACACTTCCTGATGTAGGTAGATGCAATGGTCGCCATACCGATGCACACATTCCTTGACCAATGCGTACAGCCCTTGGTTGATGTTGTATTCCAATGGCCAATGTTGGTTGCCAGATGTGCACATGCCATGTAAGATGTGTGTAGGCCTTGGGTGATGCTACCTTCCATTGACTGACATCCCTTGTCTGAAGCATACAAGCCTTGGCATATGGTGCCTTCTATTACTAACGTCGATGTCGCCTAGATAATTCACACACGCCATTTATTATGTGAGCATGATTTGAATGATGTAGCATGCTTTTAGCCGACGTCGCTTGAAAAATTTTCATAAACAATATCAGATGTGTGAAAACCTTGCCTAATGTTATCTGATGTTGGCCAACGTCACTTAGCCAATGAATGCAGACCATGAGCAATGACGCCCAGTTGATGTGCACACGCCATGGCTGATGGGTGCAAACCTTTGATGATGTTGTCATCCATTGGTCGATGTCTCCTGGCCCGTGTGTGCAAGCTAAGAACAGTGTTTTCGAGTAGATGCGCACAAGCCACGACCTACACATGCGGTACATGGTTGATATAGCAAGCCTAATGGCAATGTCGCTTACAAAACATGCACATTCCACATTCGTGAGTGTAGCCCTTAGCGGATGTTGTCTGGAATTGCCAACATCTATTGACCGATATGTGCCTCGAACGCACAATGGTGTCAGCCAACATTCGATGTCGGTTGACCAATGTGTGCAGGCTAAAGACGATGCTGACAAACCATTTTTGACGTCAACAACCAATGTGTGTAGGATACAGACAATTCTATTAGGATAAGTTCGAAGATGACAGACCAATGTGTGCAGGTTGAAGACAATGCTGGTAGTCCACGTCTAACGTGAGTTAAGC
This sequence comes from Solanum pennellii, assembly GCF_001406875.1. Taxonomy (NCBI): domain Eukaryota; kingdom Viridiplantae; phylum Streptophyta; class Magnoliopsida; order Solanales; family Solanaceae; genus Solanum; species Solanum pennellii. Next base: position 23,135,366 of record NC_028641.1, on the reverse strand, counting down.
GTTGTGTGAAGGACAATGGCAAAGCAGGAAGTTTGTGTGCAGGTCAAAGGCGATGCAGGCAGGCCACGTACAATGTCAACTTACCATTGTGTGCTGCATAAAGGCAATAGAGGCAGGCAACGCTAAAAGTCAGATGACAATGGTTTGTAGGCCAAGGATGATGCATGCAATCCACGTCGGATGTTGTTTGGCCTTTGCGCTGGCCAAAGTCGATTGATGCAGGCAACGCCTGATGTCGCCAACTGATATTTGAAGGCTAGCGGTTATGCGGCCATACCGAGTTTGACCAAGGTAGACCGAAGTGTGTAGGATACGGATGATGTTGGTAGTCCATGTTTAATATCTTTTGGCTGATGTTGCAGTCTAAAGACAAATCTATCAGGAAACGTGCGACGCCAATGACTGGTAACTCCAGGACACGTGCGACGCCACTGACCGGTATGTGCATGCTATGAACGATAGGTAAAGACCACGTGCGACATCAGCCGACCTTTGTGAGCAGGTAAAAGGTGATGGGGGTAGGCAATGTCCGACATCGACAGACCATTGTGTGCAGGCAAAAGGCGATGCAGGAATACCACATGCGACATTGGATGAGCGTTGTATTCAGGCCAAAGGATACGGGGGAGGTCCACGCTTGACGTCGGATAACCGATATGGATGCAAAGAATGATGGGTGTAGGAAAAGCCTAGCGTCAGTTGTTCATTGTGCAGGACAAAGTCGATGGGGGCAGGAAACACCTTATGTCGTTTGAAAAATGTTTGCAGGCCATAGGAGATGTTCGCATTCCATGCCTGACAATGGCTAAGCGAGCACCAACCACGTTCGATGCAGGCAATCTACGGCCGACACGGTCATAGAAATGTGAAGGCTATAGCCCATGCGGGTAGACCACGTCTGACATCGGATGGTCGTGATGTGTACGCCAAGGGCGATGCGGGAGCTCGACGACAACTGAATGTTGTAAATAGTCCATGGTCAATGCTGCCTGTCAATGCTTGACCGATGTGCACAAGCCACGTCTGATGCGGTAGTCTACGGCGTATGTCTCATAGCAAATGTCGCTTGCCATTGGTGGATGTCGCATTCTCGAAGCAGATATGCCTTGGCTTATGATGCCAGATGTTAGTTGACGTTGACGTCGCCTTGCCGATCTGCACATTCCACGACTTATGTTTCCTGCCATTGGGAAACGTTGCTTGCTTGAAACGCACCATTCTTGGATAATGTTGTCTAACATAGGCGATGTGAAGGTCTCCCTGCCGATGCACACTCGCCACGACAATTACATTCAGGCCTGGTTTATGCTACTTTCCGTTAGGGGACTTTGCTTTTCAGAAGCACATAGGCTAGGTTAGATGTGTGAAGGCCTTAGCTGATGCTGCCTACCATTGGCCGACATTGCTTGCCTGAAGAACACAAGCCTTGGCTAATGTTTTCTCATATTACCGACGTCGATGTTGCAAAGATGATGCACACACTCCACGGATTATGCATGCATATCCTTTGATTATGATTCATGACATTGTCCGATGTTGCTTTTATGATGTTCACAAAACACGTCAATGCATGAATACATTGGTCGATGTAGCCTATCGTTGGTCGACATCACCTGACAAATGCATGCAGGCCACGAATGTGTCGTACAGTTTATGCACACACGCAAAGATTGATACGTCTAGGCCTTGGCTTTTGTAACCTTTCATTGGTAGGTGTTGCTTGGTCGATGCGCTCAGGGCACAACTATTGTCACTTGACCGATGCGCGTAGCCGCAACTGATATCACTTGACTGATGCGCTCAGACCATGACAAAATTTGCCTGATTTATGCGCACAACCCATGCTCGACAATGAATGATATAATATGCACAAGCCACAACCAATGCGGGTAGTCCACGACCAACGTCGACGGAGCAATGTGCACAAGCCACGACCAATGCGGGCGATCTACAACTAATTTTGCATGGCCGATGCTGATATTAGTTGATAGACATTTCATGCCCAAAGTACACATGCCTTAGCTTTTGGTGCTTATCATTGCATAATGCTGATGTCACCCAGCCGATACGCACATGCCACAACTCATGCATGCAAGCCTTGGCTGATACTGCATGCCGTCGGCCGGCGTCGCTTGCCTGCTGCCAACATGCCACGTCCGATGCATGGACCACTTGGAGTGTATGATTCAATGAAGCGAATTATGATTTTCTGGAGTAGACATCGTTTTGTCCAAAGATTCATATTGAACATGTACAACCCAAATATGCACTTTCTAAGGTACAAACACACATTAGCTTCCACGAATAACCTTTATTTATAAAAAAAATAGTTATCAACAATTGTTTTTCTTTTTAATGTTTTTCTTAAACCCAATAATATGTAATTAATTAATAAAATATAGGAAGAATATGAAAAAAAAATAAAAATAACGCCAAAAATTTACAAATAAATGTAGTAACCTTAAATTCAATAATTTTAACAATTTGTTATGTTTTCTTTTTTTGTTCGATTAATTCCAAAAATGAGTAATTGATGATTAAAAAATAGGAAATCTATGAAAAAAAATATTAAACTAACCTAAGAAATTCACAAATAAATAAAGTTACCTTATAACCAATAATTTAAACAATTTTTTTAATTATTATTTTTGTTCGGTAAATTCCGAAAATGGGTAATTCTTGAATAAATATATAAAATAAATGCCAAAATTCATAAATAAATATGGTATCGTTAAATTCATCATATTCAACACATATAAAATATTTTTTCTTCAATAAATCACATAAATTGGTAATTCATTAATAAAATAAAATTTAACGCCAAAAATTCACAATTGAATATAATAACCTTAATTTCAACAATTTCAAATAGGAACAATATTTTTTTTGTTTTGTAATTCATGAATAAAAAAGAGGAACAATATATTTAAAAAAATATTAAATTAATGGCAAAAATTCAAAAATAAATATAGAAACCATAAATTCAAAGATTACAATATTTTTTTTATGTGGAAAATCTCAAAAAAGGGTAATATATTAATAAAAAAATTGATGCAAAAATTAACAAATAAATATGGTAACCTTAAATCCCAAAAATAGTTAATTAATTATTAAAAAATTGGAAAAATTATAAAATTAACGCAAAAAATTCACAAATAAATGCAACATTAAATTCATCAGTTTTATAAAATTTAAGTACTAAAATTAGATGTAAAATATAAAAACCCTAAAAAAGTTTCAAATAATGAATAAAAGTCAAAAAAATATGAAAATGCTTGAAAATGCTTCTAAATATTTTAAATTGCTTATAGATTACATATTTATACAAATGAAAGATTTTTCAATATTGTACGAAGACTAACGTGATGAAATTGGTACAAAAGAACTACGTCAGGTTGAAATGTTGAGAATAAATGATGGAAAATAGATGAATATGTTATTATGCAAGAAAGGCGTTTCACACTCTTTTGATTTTTGTACGAGATGGACATCCACATTCTATCGACTAGATCTTGATCAATGTCACCGCATACGACATCGCCTGTTTAACAAGTGCAAGACAGAGATGATGCGGGTAGCAACATCCGACGTAGAGAACAAATTGTGCAATACACAGAAAATTCTGTCAGCTCACTCTGACGTTGGTAGACCGATGTGTGCAATCTATGGATGAGGTTGGAAGGTGACTCCCGAAATTGGAAGACCGATGTGTGTAGGCCACGGATGATTGCTGCTCCCCATGTCCAATATTGGCTGACTATTGTATGTAGGTCACAGAAGATAGGTGCAGTGGATGTCCCACATAAACTGACCATTGTGTGAAGGCCATGTCCAATGTCGGCTGACCATTGTGAGCAAGGAAAAAGAGATGCGGAAGGCCTTATCCAACGTCGGCTGAGCATTATGTACAAGCCAAAGGCGATGTGGGAAGTCAACGCTCCAGGTCGGCTGACAAATGTGCAATCCAAAGGTGATGGGGTCAGGAAACATCCGACGTTGGCTGACCATTGTTCTTGCCAAAGATGATGAGGGCAGGCAATGCCCGATGTTACCTGACTATTATTTGCATACCAAGGACGATGCTAACATTCTACACCTGATGATAGGTGAGTGATGTACACAAGCTACGGAGGATGCAGGAAGTCGAGGATAGATGTCTCCTACTCACAGTACATAGGCCTTTGCTGATGCTTCATTTCGTTGGCCGACGCCGATGTCGCCTTGCCGATGTGCAAACGCCACGACAGGTGCATGCACGTCTTGGCTGATGCAACCTGTTATTGGCCAACGTCGCTTGCCCGAAGTGCACATACTTTGGCTTATGTTTCCTGACATTGGTCGATTGAAATTTTCCCTAACCGATTCACAAATGCCATAACCAATGTGCACAGGACTTTGATGATGTGCTTGCCATTGGCCGACATCTAAAGACTAATGTGTGCAGGCTGCAAAAGATACTAGTAGGCGATGTCTGATGTCGATAGGGTATTGAGTGTAGGTTACGGATGATGCTGGCAGGCCATGGAATATAGGTTCAGCATGCCCGACGTCGCTTGACCATTGTACGCATGCAAAAGGCAATGCGGGTAGTCTACGTCCGATGTCGGCTAACAATTATGTGTAGGACAAAGGCGATGTGGGAAGTCCATATATGATGTCAGTTATCCATTTTCTGCACACCAAAGGTGATGTAGGAAACCCACGCCCGACGTCAGCTGACACTTATGCAAGTGAAAGGAGATGTGGGTAGGTAACACGCGATATTAGTGATTGTTATTTACAGGCAAAAAGCTATGTTGGCAGTCTACACTCAATCTCGTCTGAGAAATGTGCAGGCTTCGGCCGAGGCAGGTGGCTAATGTCTAACACCAACTAAGAGTTGTGCGTAGGCCAGTGAGTGATGTGCATAGTCTATGGCTGATGCGACTGGTCCATGCAAGATGTCAAATTAGGGATATGCATAGGCAACAACCCATGCAGCATTCCACGACCAATTTTTCCTGGTCGAGGCTGCTTTTCATTTGCCGATGTCATTTGCCTGAATCACAGAGGACTTGTTTGATGTGCCATGTCGTTGACCAATGCCGAAGACTCCCAACCAATGCACACATGCCACGGCTGATGCATGTGTGCCTAATTGATGCTGCTTTTTATTGGCAAACGTCGCTTGCCAGATGCTTATAGCACTTTGGTGACGCTCCCTCACCTTAGCAAATGCAAATAGCGCCTATTCAATGCACACACGACATAGTAGATGGGTGCAGGTCTTTGTTGATTCTGCCTACCGTTGGCCTATATTACTTACTCAAAGCGCACAAGCCTTTTTTTATGGTGCCTATCATTGGCCGACATCAATGTCACTCTAGTGATGCATACACCAGTTAGGTTATGTGAACGTGCTTTGGATGTTTATAAATGTCATAGTCCGACGTTGGTTGAAGGATGCGCGCAAACAAAGTCAGATGCGTGAAGAGCTTGGTTAATGGTGCTTGTCGTTGCTGATGTCGCATGGCCGAAACATACAAGCCACGACCGATGTCACCTAGTCGATGCATACATGCCACGGCTGATGTGGGCAAGCCTTGGCTGATGCTGCCTTCCATTTGTAAATGTTGCCTGGCCACCATATTTAGTATAGGACTGATGTCAATAAGTCATCATGCACACTCCACGACTGATGGGTGCAGGACTTGGTTGTTTCTCAATGTCATTGGCCGATGTCACTTTGCCAATGCGCACATGCCTCAGGTGATGTCGCCTAGTTGATGCACTCAAACCACGACTAAAATTGCCCAGCAGATGTGCACATGACACAACAAAAGTGTGCAAACCTTAGTGGATGCAGCATGTCATTGGAGGACGTCGCTTCTCAGATGCGCACATGCCATGTGTGACATCGGGTCACTATTGTGTGCATGCCTAAGGCGATGCGGGCAGGACACACCCTATGTTGGATTACCATTACGTGTAGGCATAAGGCAATGCGTACAAGTAATGCTCGACATAATTTGACCGTGGCGAATAGCACAAGGGCTATGCAAGTAGTCCACCCGTGACGTCGATTGATCATTGTGGACGCCATATTCAATGGGGGTAGGCAACACCTGATGTCGCCTAACCGATATGTACAACCTTGAGGTGATGCAGCCAGGCCACGTTAGATATTTGCCTGATGTATGATGGATACATACAATGCTTTTAGGAAATGTTCTACATCGAAAGGCCGATGTGTGCAGGCTACAGACGATAATGGAAGGCCACGTCTGACGATGGCAAACAAATGTGTACACGCCACAGCCGAGGCAGGCAACCCACGTGTGACACCGACTAGCTATTATGTGCAGGCAAAAGGTGATGCAGGAAGGTCATGCTTGACGACCACTAAGTTAAATGGACAAGCCACAACTAATACAGCAGGTTCAAGCCCGACATCATCTTAGGGATATATATAGGCAACGGTCGATGCAACAATCCACGACCAATGTCGCCCTGCCGAGGCTGTTTATCGATGGACAATGTCATTTTCCTGAAACCCTGAGGACTTGATTGATGTTTCCGGCAGTTAACCGACACAAAAGTGTCCATGCCGGTGTGCACCAGCCACGACTGATACATGCATGCCTTGGTTGATGTTGCTTGCTGTAGGCCACCGTTGCTTGCCTGAAGCTCACCGGCCTTTGTTGGTCTTGCTAGACGTTGTTCGATGCACACACGTCACGGGAGATGTTTGTTGGTCTTGGTTGATGTTTCTTATCATTGGCCGGCGTTGCGTAATCAAAGCGCACAATTCTTGGTTGATGGTGCCTATCCTTGGCCTATGTCAATGTCACTCAGCCATTGAACGCACCCATAGGTTATGTCTACATGCCTTGGATGATTGTGCATGTCGTAGTCCGATGTAGGTTGCAAGATGCGCACAAACCACATCAAATGAGTGAAGGACTTGGTTGATGGTGCTTTTCATTCGCCTACGTCACATGGCCAAAACTTCAAAGCCACGATTGATGTCGCCTAATAATGCACACATGCCACGACAGATGCGTGTAGGTCTTGGCCGATGTTTCCTTCTATTGGCGGGAGTCGCTTGGCCACTGTATGTAGGCTAGCACAGATGTTCATGAGTCAACACACAAACACCACGACTGATGCGTGCAGGCCTTGGCTATTGCTCTCTCTCGTTGGCTGATGTAGCTCTTTCTATGCGCACAGGCCACAGGTGATGTCTCCTGGTTGATGCACCCAAACCACGGCTGAAATTTCAAGTTGATGTGCACACGACAAAAATTATACGTGAAGGCCTTAGTTAAAGCTGCATGTTGTTGGCCAACATCGCTTGTTAGATGCGCACATGCCATGTCCGTGCATGCGTTCTTGGTGGATGTCGCATGTTATTGGCTTTTATCGATTGCAGGATAAGCACATTCCACATCCGTACGTACAAGCCTTGGCAGAAGCCGTATGCCATTCGCCGACTTTATTGCGAGATGTGCACATGCCACTTCGAGGCGTGCAATCCTTGGTTGAAGCTTTATGCTGTTGGTTGACATCTGTTGACCTATAATTGTAGATTACGTACAATGCTTTTGCAGGCTAAAGTTGATGGGTCCAGGCAAAGCCTGGTGTCGCTTGACAATTGTTTGTAATGCAAGGGTGATGTTCAAATTCCATGCCTGAAGACAATAATGTGATGTGCAAAAACCACGATCAACGCGGGCAGTCCACAGCTGACGTCGACTGGTCGTGGTGTGTACGCCAAGGGCGATACGGGAATGCAAAGCCCGACGACTACTAAATGATGTGCAAAGTCGACAGGCGATGCGGCCGGTCCACGCTTGACCGATGCGCCTAGGCCACGTCTTATGTAATTGTCTATGACTAATGTTGCCTGGACAATGCCGCTTGCCATTGGCCGATGTCACTTTCCTGAGCAGATATGCCTTAGCTTATGATGTAAGCTATTAGCCGACGTTGATGTTGCCTTGCCGATCTGCACACTCCACGACTTATGTTGCCTGCTGTTGGCAATGTCGCTTTCCCGAAACTCACAAGCCTTGGCTAATGCAACCTAACATAGGCTGATGTGAAGGTCACTCTGTCGATGCACACATGCCGCGACAATTGCGCGGAGGCCTTGCGGATGCCGCTCCCTTTTAAGACCCCAAAAATGACATAGGTAAAGCTATATCCTAACATGGTTTTCTTGATGGTCTAAGGTCCTAAAATTTTTTGTAATATGGGTTTGAGGCAGTGTCTAAAAGGATAGATTCATTGGATGTCAAACGTCAAGGAATGACCAAGACGTTTGACGACTAAGTCACCTATGTCCATCATATGTGTTTTTATATGTTTTCGTGTGATTCATGATGTTATAAGGTCCTTAAATGAGTAATTATAGTTTATATAGGCAGTGTGTCAAGTTTCGTGAAGTTTTGAGGTCAAACGTCCAAGAAAGTCCACGATGTTCGAAAGATGTGCCTTAAGATTATCTTGTTTGTCTATGTATGTTTCCTCGAGTTTTACGTGTTCGTTTTGGACGAAACTCATGTGGTAGGTCCTAAAATTTTATGAAAACATATTTGGGTTTGAAACATCTGGGTACGACTCAATGTAGGACCCAACGAGCACCTAAATGAGGACCCATACATTGGAGCTCAACACTGCCAGGCAGAAGCAAACGATGACCCATCAACGAGGCGACGGCCTGTCGATGGCCCTCGTTTATGGGACCAAGTTGACTTCGGGTTGAGGAGTTTCTGAAGCAACCCACGAGACCCCAACGATGGGGAATGGGTGAGACCACGGTCCGTTGGTATGGAGTTCGATGGTGCTGGAAAATCATGCAGCTTCCTGTTATGTTGAGGGATAAAATTGTAAATTCATCCCAAGTCTTATAAAGTGTTCGTACGATTTATTTGATTTTTTATGGCTATTTTCAAAGTATACAAGTCATTAAACACTCATTATAACGGTAACACCTATATCAAAACACATTCCCTCCAAAAGTTTCTCCAAAAACCTCCGTCTGAGTTCAAAGTGAAGATGGAGCTTGAAGATAGGTCTTCAATGGATTTTCTTCATAAATTGGCTTTTTGTTCTTCTAATAAGGTATTGAAGTTCTTCATATAAGTCTTTCTATCACCTTAGAGCCAATTTCAAAGATGATTTTCAAAGATTATAAAAAGATGAAAAAATCCAATTTCTATTTTAATTCTTGGGTTCTAGCATGAAACGTTTTCAAAGCTTAAGATATGATGTTATTGATGTATAATTGATGTTTTCCGATGAAATTCTCCATGAACACTTGATCTTCTAAAATCTCTAAATTTCACTATAATATGGGTGAATTTATTATGCTTTGATATTCATGAATTCATGTGTAGATTGTTTTGGGCTTTTGATTCATGTATAGATTATGTATGTTTTGGGTATAGTCTGTTTCATTTGATTAATTGAGTAATGAATACTCTTATATCTATTGCATGCGAAGCTTATTGAATTGATATTGACTTAATACTTATAGATTCTAGTGTAGATTTTTATGGGCTTTCTAATGGTGTAAGAATTGTATTCAATTGATATCTAATTGGTTTTATATTGATAAATTTATATTGAATTGACTTAGATTTTATTGAGTATTATAGTTTATGTATTAAATTGATGTTCATGGCCATAGGTAAGGACCTTATGGTATCGAATTGGATGTTCATGGCCCTAATTCCTTTTGTTTAATGTTAATTATACTTCAATTATGTTGTTATTGGTGTGATCAACTTATAGTAGCGGTTCTATGTTAAAATTTATGTGGCCTTGTCGGCGTTACTTTATGAAATATGATGATCATCGCCTTGTCAGTACTACTTGAAGTATTATAATGAATTGTTCAGTTGACTTATGTGAAATATGATCATGTCAATCTATATGTGAATTAATTTGAAAGTATGTGTTCTTTCTATGTATGTTAGGAAACCATGTAGACTATGACTATGTGCTTCTATATGTAGTCTTAGGGTTGATACATGGTTGTTCCTACTTGACTATATGAGTCTATAATAGTTATATTAAGGATGATATGGTAGTGTGTAGGATGACATAATCATGATAGTTGTATTTCCTGTGTTCTTATATAATGACTAGTAATATGTGTTAGGGTGAAGTATGTTGTATCTTGTCTAGATTGACTTCTGTCCCTTACTTGATGCTTGTATGAATATGAATATGTGATGTCTTGACTTAGGATGCTAAAGTGTCTTAGTATTGAATGTATGAATGACATGTGACCTTAAATTATGTTAAGAGAGTCCTTTATGTGAAACCTTAAACCTAGTGGTAAGGTTATGTATGTTGAAGTCGAAAGCCGTAATGGTATCCTTCAAGTAAAGGAATAATGGACTTAAGGTTGATTGGCTGGAACGACATCATATCAAACCTTAGGAAATCATTATGAGCTTTTTGTCACCATTGTGAGGCAGCCCTAGTGGAGATTTCTTTTGTAGGGTATATGTGATTGGGTTATGAACTTGTTATGGAACGCTCTTATGTGAACCTTTAATGTGAATTACTCTATGAGAACAAAGGCTAGAACTTACTGAGTATGGTAAAGGTAGTAGTTCTAGTTAAGTATGAGACTAGATTACAAAGCACGCCCTTCATATTCCTTGACCATGTGCCTACATGGGATGTGTCCTAGTTCTACCCTTGACAGGTAGAACACCCTCATCAGAGTAGGTTAGAACTTCGGATTTCATGAGTTGCTACCACGGTCTATGTCGGTTATTGCCTATTATCATCATATGGGATACCTTCTAGAATTAGAGAATATCTATGAAGTTTAGGTGGTGGTATGGGACACTATCTAGACATTGCACAATAGTCTTTAAAGGTGTTAGTGAGAGTCCCTAGGTCTTGTCTAAGACCATTACTTGAATGTCCTTTATGTGGTGAATGAGTCTTCCATGAACTAATGAATTAATGACTTAAGTTAGGAAATTATGTCAAATGAAGCAGTACTTATCTAGAGTAGTTATGGGTTGTCTAGTTAAAGTATGAAGGGGGAATTGGAATGGTCACTTCTTATCTTACCTAGATAAGTCTTACGAATGACTCTAGTTAGGTAAGTTCGTTGTTATGTGGACATTATATAAGCCTTAAGTAGTTTTAAGGATTAGTTGGGTAATCTTTAAGAGGTCACTATGGAAGTTATCTTCTTTATATACTTAAGTAGGTCATTTGATAGCCTTTGGAAGGAGAATGTCAGATCATCTATATGTTGATGTATTATGTGATCATGATTCTACCCTATGAAGTCTATAGTATCTCTTGAGTGTGTGTGTAAGGGATTGTATGGGCGGTCACTTCACAACTCACTTAAGTGAGACTTAGAAGCACCTTTGATAGGCGAATCTCGTGCTCTTGTATTACTGTCTTGTAAGTATGTATGTGACTCATCGTAAGTAGTCTTGAGGATCACTTAGGCATTCCCAAAGAGGTTGTATGGGAGATCTCTCTTTGTGTGACTTAAGTAAGTATTAGGAAAGCTTTAAGTGGGATAATTACATGCTAGAAAATTTCTAAGTGAAGTTTAAGAACAGTGAATTGAGTCATTATATAGTGAAGTGAGTTTAATGGAAAGTGATCTTAAAATGTGACTTTTTGTTTAATGATTTCTTATGTGTTCCTAAGTTTTTAAATGTTGTTCTTATGCTTATAGTATGTTGTTTTAATCGAAATTCATGAAAAGCATGTTATTTATTAAATGTCCCTTTCTCATGTTTTTTGCATGGCTTCCGTACTTAGTACATCTAATGTGCTAACCCCTTCCTTTCTCTTTTTGACTTAAGTGTTGGGAATTGGAAGTCTTGATGTGCCATGGAGGAGTGATAGGATTCTATGGCTTGAATATGAAGTATTGGTGAGTCCTCATCGATTCGAGGACAATACCCACATGTGCCTTATGTCATAGTATTTATTTTATTGTCTTGTATGGTATTAGTCCAAAGTGTTGCATACTCTAATGATTAGATGTTTTAAGTAGATGTTGTAAAGATTTATTGTTTTAAATGAAAGTATTCCGCTTACGTATTGTTTATGAAAAAGTTCTTCATGTGAAGAAAGTTTTAAATTTTTACACATTTAAGAATGTTTATTATGCAATGAATGATACGATAGGCTTAGATGGGAGTTCTTGAAGTCTCATTTTCCGTGTGACGACGCAAGGATGCTCTAACTTCTAGGGTTTAATTGTGGGTCGTGATATCTCCGTTTACCGACTTTTTTTAATTTATTTAATTCAGAAATTTAATAACTTAAAATTTTTAAAATGTGACGTAAAAAATAAAAACCATAAAAGTAATTTTTAAACAATGAATAATAGTCGGAAAAATATGAAAATGCTTGAAAATACTTCTAGACATTTGGAACTAATGATAGATTACACATTTGTACATATTAAACATTTTTCAATATCATACGAACTGTAAATGTGATTATATTGGTACGAAACAACCACATCAGGTGGAAACTTTGATATTAAGTGATATAAAATAGATGAATATGTTATTCTTCAAGAAGCGCATTTCACACTCTTTTGAATTTTGTACAACATGGATATCAGCATATTGTTGACTATATTTTGATCAATGTCGCCGCATGCAACGCTGGTCATCTAACAAGTGCAAGCCAGATGTGATGTGGGTAGGCACATCCGACGTTGGCTGACTGAAGTGTGTAGCACACAAGCACTGCGGCCAGGTCACTCTGACGTCGGAACATAGATGTGTGCAGGCTATGGATGAAGTTTGAAGGCAAAATACAACGTAAGAAGACCAATGTGTGTAGGCCACAGATGATAGGTAAAACCTATGTCAACCGTTGGTTTACTTATATATGTAGGTAACAAATGATAGGTGCAGTCTATGAGCCACATCGGCTGACCGTTGTGTGAAGGCCACATCCGGCGTTGGCAGATGATTGTGTTCAGGGCAAAGACGGTGCGGGAAGGTATTATCCAACATCGTTTTAATGTTTTGTACAGGCCAAAGGCGAGGTGGGAAGTCCATGCAAGACGTCTACTCACAAATGTGTATTCGAAAAGCGATGGGGTAAGGCAACGTTCGACGTTGGTTGACCGTTAAGCTTGACAAAGGAAATTAGAGAAGGCAACACTAAATGTTCCCTGACCATCTTTAGCACGCCAAGGGCGATGTGGGCAGTCCATGATCGATGACACGTAAGAGATGTTCCCAAACCATGGAGGATGCAGGCACTGCACGACTGGCGTCAGCTAAATAATATGCAGTCTACTACGTATGTGAGTAGCCCTTGTCTGATAATTTCAAGCCCTTTTTTGCAGGACAAGGCCAATGAAGGAGGGCCAAGCTCAAAGACCGCTGAAGGAGATATACATGCCACGATCGATGCAACAGATCCACACCCGACGTCGGGTGAGCGATGTTCACATGTTTTGAATGATGAAATAATCAATGATTAATATCTCATGGACGATACTGGTTGTCGTTGGACGATGTCTCTTACTCGAAACACACAGGAATTGTCTAATGCTTCATGTCTTTGGCCAATGTTGATGTCTCTTTGCAAATGCACAAACGCCACGACGGATATGTGCAGGCCTTGGCTGATGCTACCTTCTGTTAGCCAACTTCATTTTCCTGAAGTGCATATGTCTTGGATGATGTTGACAGATGTTGGTCTACACAAATGTCGCCCAACCGATGCATAAATGCCATAACCGATTTGTTAAAACCTTGGGTGATGTGCCTACCATTGGCCAACATCCACAGACCAATATGCGAAGGCTACGAAAGATAAAGGTAGGTCACGTCCAATGTCAGCAGATCGATGTGTGTAGGCTACTGCGATGCTAGTAGGCCATGTTTGACGTCGGCTGACCGATGTATGCAGGCCACAATTGATAGGTTTAGCCCACATTCGATGTTGTCCAACCTTTGTGTGCATGCAAATAATGATGCAGTCAGTCGACGTCCGATGATGACTAACCATTGTGTGTAGGCCAAAGGAGACGACAAAAGTCCACATCTGACGTAAGATGTCCATTTTTTTTATGTAGACCAAAGGCGATGCTGGAAAGATGCGCCTGACGTTGGTGGACTCTTATGCAGGACAAAGGTGATGTATGTAGGCAACGTCCGATATCGCTAATTGTTGTTTGCAGGACATGAGTTATGCGGGTAATTCGCGTTCGACGATAACTCAATAATGTGCATAAACCACGGTCGATACAGGCAGACCACAACCAATGTTGGTTGAGAAAATAATAGCTTACTGCCAAGGCTGGAAGCCCCACGTCTGACGCCAACTGGGCGTTGTGTGCAGGACAAAGGTTATATGGGAAGATCAAGCTCGACGTCAACTGAGTGATTTACATAGGTCACGGCATATGCAACAGGTCCACGCCCGATGTCAGCTTTAGGATATGCATATGCAATGGATGATGCAAAAGTCCATGGCCAATGTCGCCTGGCTGATGCCGATTTTTGTTTATGCTTTCAGTCGTTGGCCGACGCCGAAGTCACCCTGCTGATGCTTACACACCACAACTGATGCAAGCATGCCTTGGTTGATGTTTCTTGCAGTTGACCAACGTCGCCTTCTAAAAGCTAACAGGCTTTTACGTTGCTTCCATACGTTGGATAATATTTCCTTCCATTGGTCTATGTCTCTTGACCATTGTGCGTAGGCTAGGATTGATGTCCATGAGTCGATGAACACACGCCACAACTGTGCGTGAAGGCCTTGGTTGTGGCTCTTTATTGTTGGAGGATGTCCCTTGGCAAATGCGCATATGCCACATGTGATTATGCCTAGTCGATGCACTCAACCAACGACTGAAACTACACCAGTTGATGTGCACACAACACACCTGATGCATGCAGGTCTTGGTTGATATTTATTTTTCATTATCGGCACTGCTTTCGTGATGCATAAATGCCATGTCAGATGTGTGACGGCTAATATACTTCCTACCATTGGCCGACGTCACTTGCCTCAAACACACAAGACTCTGTTGATGGTGCCTCCTATTGTCGATGTTTTGTCACTAAGATGATTCACACACGCCATGGGTTATGAATGCTTATCATTAGATGTTGCTGTATGTCGTTTTCTGATGTCTTTTCAAGATGTGTAGAAACAACATCAGATGTCTTAAGACCTTAGTTGATGCAGCCTATCGTTTGCCGACATTACTTGGCTAATACATAGAGTCCACCTCCAATATCTCCTAGTCGATGCATAGACGCCATGTCTGATGAATGCATGGCTTATATGATGCTGCTTGCCACTGAACAATGTTGCCAAGATGATGCGCGCATGTAGGCCACAAATGTTGTTGTCGAGTCATTGCAGATATGTCACGATTGATGTGTGCAGGCTGTTGTTGCATGTCGATTGTCGATGTCCCTTGTTTGATGTGCGCAGGCCACAACTGATGTCTCCTGAATGATGCGCTCAGACCTTAGCTGAACTCCCATGTCCGATGCGTATAGCCCACACTCGACAATGACAAAGAAATATGCACAATTAAATACCGATACAAAGAGTCCACGACAAATGTCGACGAAGAAATATGCACAAGACACTACCGATGTGGGCGATCCATTAACAATGCTGCATGGCCAATGCCGCATTCTGTCGGACCACGTTCGGCACTGATAGATAATTCTGTGAAGGACAACGTGAGACAGACAGACCACTTCTGACGTTGGCTGACCTTTTTGGGCAGGCCAAAGGCGATGCAGGCAGGCACAACGTGAAGTATTCTTACCATTGTCTGTAGGCCAAAGACAATGTAGGCAGCCAACACTTGACATTGGATGACCTTGATGTGTAGGCCAAGGACGATGCAGGCAGTCTGCGCATGATGTCTGCTATCATTGTACAAGCCAAAGTCGATGAGGGCTGGCAACGCCTGATGTTACCTGACCAATATGTGCTAGTCTAAGGTGATATTGCTAAGCCACGTTTGACGTCTGCAGACCGATGTGTGAAGGATAGAGACTATGTCAGGAGGCCATGTCTGATGTCAATTGAACGATGTGTGTAGGCTCCGGAAGATAGCTGTACATGAGAAAAGCGATGAAGGAAGGCCAGACTCGATGCCGACTGATCGTTGTGATGGTCAAATGTGATGGCGACAGGTAATGTCTGACGTTGGATAACTTTTGTGTGGGACAAAGTCGACGAAGGAAGGCAGCACCCTATGTTTTCTAACAATTTTTTGTAGTCCAAGGGCTATACAGGTGCTCCACGCCCGACAACGGCTAAGTGGTGTGCACAAATCATTGCGAATGCAAGAATCCATAACAAATAATGGTTGATAAATATGCATGATAAGGACAGTGCGGGTAGACCACATTTGATGTCGACTGGCCATTTTGTGTAGGCCAAGGGCGATATGAAAAAGCCAAGCTTGACAATTTCTCTGTGATGTGCATAGGCTACGACTGGTCCACGTACAACGTCTCTTGAGTGATGTGCACAGATCACGACCAATGGGACTATCTACAACCAATGTCTCCTGGCCAACCCCTCTTCATGTTGGCCGATGTCTCTTGCCCAAACCATATAGGATTTGGTTGATGCTACCTCATATCAGCAATGCCGACATTGACCCACCGATATGCATATCCAACGGCTTATGCTACCTTATGTTGGCCAACATCGCTTTCCAAAAGCGCACCTGTCTTGGCTGACGCTACGTGACGTAGAATGATGCAATGGTCGCCCTGCCAATAAACACACGCCATGACCAATGTGTACAGACCTCGGCTGATGTTGTATTCTAATGGCCAACGTCTCCTGCCAGATGTCCACATGCCATGTGTGATGCATGCAGGCCTTGGGTGATGCTACCTTCCATTGAATGACATCGCTTGCCCAAGAATACAAGCCTTGGCAGATAGTGCCTCCAATTACTAACGTCAATATAACCTAGCCGATGCACACACACCATTGATTATGTGAGCGTGATTTGAATGATGTTGCATGTTGTTGTCAAATATCGCTTGCCAAATGTGCACAAAAAACATCATATGTGTGAAAACCTTTCCTAATGTTGTCTGTTGTTGGCCAACGTCACCTGGCCAACGAATGCAGGTCACGATCAATAACGCCCATTTGATGTGCATTGGCCATGGGTGATACATGCAATCCTTGGATGATGTTGTCTTCCATTGGTCAATGTCTCTTGGATAGTGCACGTACGACACGAACGACGTCGTCGAGTCAATGCATACAAGACATAATTTATGCGTGCATGACTTGGTTGATATAGCAAGCCTAAGAACAACGTCTCTTGGAAGACACGCACATTCCACGTTTGTGTGTGTAGGGCTTTGCGGATGTTGTCTGCAATTGGCTGATATCTATAGCACGATATGTGCCGGCAATGCACGATATTGGAAGGCAACATTCGATGTCGGTTGACCAATATATGCAGGCCACAAACATTGTTGGAAGACCACGTTCGATGTCAATAACTAATTTTTGTAGGCTATAGACAAAGCTATCAAGAAAAGTTTGATGGCGACTAATTCATGTATGTAGGCTGAGGACAATACTGGCAGCCTACGTCTAACGTTAGATATCCGTTGTGTGACGGACATTGGCGATGTGGGCTGGCCACCTACGATGACAACTGACTATTGTGTGCAAGCTAAAGGCAATACAGGCATGCAACGCTAAAAGTCGGATGATCGTAATGTGTAGGACAAGGACGATTCATGCAATCCACGTCAAACAATGGGTCATCTTTGTGCAGGCCAAATCCTTTAGAGGAAGGCAACGCCGGATATCACGAATTTATATGTGCAGGTTAGAGGTAATGCGGCCAGACCATGTTTGACCAAGGTAGAGCGATGTGTGCAGGATACGAATGATACTGGCAGGCCACGTTCTATATCCGCTGGCTGATGTGTGAAGGCTATGGATGATTCTGGCAGTCCACCTGCGACATTGTTGACCAGCGTGTGCACGCCAAGAATGATAGGTAAAGCCACGTGCGACGTGGACCGAACTTTATGTGCAGGCAAAAGGTGATGCGGGTAGGCCACGTCTGACGTCGGATGACCATTTTGTGCAGGCAAATGGCGATTCGGGTAGGCCACGTCTAACGTCGGCTGACCATTTTGTGCAGGCATAAGGCAATGAAAGATTGTTACATATGGCATTGTCTTACCATTGTATTCATGTCAAATGCGACGAGGAAAGGCCACGCTTGATGTCGGTTGACCGCTGTGCAGTCAAAAGGTGATGGGGGTAGGAAATACCTTACGTCGGTTGATCATTTTGCAGGCCAAAGTCGATGGGGGCAGGCAACGCCTGATGTTGCTTCAACATTGTTTGCAGGCCACGAGCAATGTTCGCAGTACATTCCTGATGATGACTAAGCAATGTGTATAAACCACGGTGATGTAGGAAATTCACAGCCGACGCAAGCAGAGCAATGTGCTGATGTTGAATGGCCATGGTGTGCATGCCAAGGCCGATGCGGGAATGCCAAGATCGACGACTACTGAATGATGTAAATATTGTCGATGCGTCCAATACACGCTTGACTGATGTGCATACGCCACGTCAGAGGCGGTGGTCTACAACCTATGTCTTTTGGCCAATATCTCTTGCTGTTGATCAATGTCGCTTTCCCGAGCAGATATGCCTTGGCTTATGCAGCTGGAAGGTGACGTTGATGTCGCCCTGCCGATTCGCACACGCCACAAATTATGTTGTCTGCCGTTGGGCAATGTAGCTCGCAAAAAATCCACCAACCTTCTCTAACGC
This sequence comes from Solanum pennellii, assembly GCF_001406875.1. NCBI lineage: Eukaryota > Viridiplantae > Streptophyta > Magnoliopsida > Solanales > Solanaceae > Solanum > Solanum pennellii. The sequence continues at coordinate 23,116,553 of NC_028641.1, read as the reverse complement.
TACCTAACACAGGCCGATGCGAAGGTCGCCCTACCGATGCAAACACAACACGATAATTACGTCCAGGCCAGGCTGATGCCACTTTCCTTTAGCCGACTTTGCTTTTTGGAAGTGCACCTGCCATGTTAGATGAGTGCAGGCCTTAGCTGATGTTGCCTACCATTAGCCGACGTCGCTTGCCCTAATACAGAAGCCTTTGTTGAAGGTGCCACTTATTGCCGACGTTGATGTGGCAAAGACGATTCACACACTGCATAGGTTATGCCTGCATATACTTGGATGATGTTGCATTTCATTGTCCTATATTGCTTTCCAGATGTGCACAAATCACGTAAGATGCGCGAAATCTTTGGTTGATGCAGCCTGTAGAAGGCCAACGTCACCTGGACAATGCAAGTAGGCCACGAACGTGTCATCGAGTTGATGCACACACGCCAATATTGATACGTGTAGGTCTTGGATGTTGTAACATATCGTTGGCTGATGTCGCTTAGTCGATGCGCATAGGCCATAACTGATGTGACCTGACCTATGCACGCAGGCCACAACTGATGCCATCTGATTGATGCGCTTAGACCATGAAAGAATTTGCCTGACTGATATGCAAAGACCACGCTTGAAAATGAATGAGAGATGTGCACAAGTCTTAACCGATGCGGGTGTTCTATGACCGGTGTTGATGGAGAAATGTGAACAAGCCACGACCAATGTGGGCGATTAACAACTATTGTCGCATGGTCGATGCCGCTTTTAGTTGGCCGACATCAATTGCCCAAAGCACACAGGCCTTGGCTGAAGGGGCTTGTCGTTGCACCACGCCGATGTCTCCCAGCCGATACACACACCCCACGACTCATGCGTTCAAGCCTTGACTGATGCTGCCTGTCATTGGCTGACGTCGCTTGCCTGATGACAAGATGCAACGCTCTATGCATGGACCACTTGGAGCGTTTGATTTTATGGCGCGGATTCTAAATTACAGGAGTAGACATTGTTTTTTCCAAAGATTCATATTGAACATGTACAACTCAAGTATGCACTTTCTAAGGTACAAACACACATTAGCTTCCACAAATAATTTTTCTTTGTAGAAAAAATAGTTTTCAACATTTTTTTTTATGTTTTTTGATAAACCCAATAATGTCAAATAAATTAATAAAACGTAGGAAGAATATGGAAAAATTAAAATAACGCAAAAAAATTAAAAATAAATATAGTAACCTTAAATTGAATAATTTTAACAATTTATTAAATTTTTTTATTTGTGTTCGATAAATCCTAAAAATGAGTAATTGATGATTAAGAAAATAAGAAATATATTTAAAAAATATAAAATTAACATAAAAATTCACAAATAAATAAAGTAACCTTATAATAAATAATTTAAACGATTTTTGTAATTATTTTGTTTTGTTCAGTACATCCCAAAAAGTAGTAATTCATGAATAAAAATATGAGAAATACTAAATTAATGCCAAAAAATTATAAATAAATTTAGTAACCTTAAATTAATCATTTTCAACATGTTTTAAATTTTTTTTCTTCTATAAATATCAAAAAATGGTAATTCATTAAAAAAATAAATTTAACGCCGAAAATTCACAAATTAATATAGTAACCTAAAATTAAATAATTTTTTTAAAAAAAAACAATTTTTATTTTAGTTTGTTAAATCTCTAAAATCGGTAATTTATGAATATAAAATAGGAAAATGTTTTTTAGAAATATAAAATTAATAGCAAAAATTCCAAAATAAATATCGAAACCATAGATTTAGATTACAACCATTTTTTATCTAATAAATCTAGAAAAAGGTAATACATTAATAAAAAAATAGGAAAAATATAACTTTAACGCCAAAATTAACAAATAAATATGGTAACGTTAAATTCAAAAATTAACGCAAAAAATTCATAAATAAATAAACTATTAACTTCAATTATATAAAAAATTATTTTAAGAATGTGACTTAAAAATTGAAACATTAAAAAAAATCACACAATGAAAAAAGTCGAAAAAATTGAAAATACTTGAAAATAATTCTAAACATTTGAAACTAATAATAGATTACATATTTGTACAAATAAAAGATTTTTCAATACTGTACGAATCGTAAACCTGATGAAACAACCACGTCTGGTAGAAACATTGAGAATAAATGATAGATTATAGATGAATATGTTGTTATACAAGAAGGGCGTTTGACACTCTTTTGTTTTTTGTATGACAAGGACATCCACATGCGATATCCCATGATCAATCTTGTCGTATGTGACTTTACTCGCCTAACAACTGCAAGCCAGAGACGATGCAGGTAGGTACATCCTATGTCCAGGAACCAAATTGTGCAGGCCGGAGGAAATGCAGCCAGGTCAGTCTAATTTCGGTTGACCGATGATTGCAAGCTATGGACGAAGTTATCAAACGACGTCCTACATAGGAAGACCGATGTGTGCAAGACACAATTGATAGGTGCTGCCAATGTCCAACATTTGCTGACTAATGTATGTAGGTCATAGAAGATCGGCGCAGTCTATGTCCCACATCGAGTGACCTTTGTGTGAAGGCCAAATCCAATGTCGGCTCAACATTGTGAGCGAGCCAAAGGCGATGTAGGAAGGCCTTATCCAACATCGGCTGACCATTATGTATAGGCCAAAAGCGATGTGGGAAGTCCACGCTAGAGGTCAGTTGACCAATGTGAATGCAAAAGGTGATGGGGTCAAGCAATGTACGACGTCAGCAGACCATTTTTCTTGCTAAAGGCGATGAGGGCAGGCAATGCCCGATGTCGCCTGACTATTGTTTGCACGCCAAGGGCGATGCAAGCAATAAACACCCGATGGCATGTCAAAAATATGCACAAGCTACGGAGGATGCATGCACTCCATGACTGATGTCACATGCTCAAAGCACATAGGCCCTAGCTGATGCTTCATGTTATTGGCCGACGCTGATGTTTCCTTGCCGATGCGCACACACCACGACGAATGCATGCACGCCTAGGCTGATGCTCCCTGTTGTTGGACAACGTTTATTGCTCAAAGTGCATATATCTTGGCTGATGTTTCCTGATGTTGATCGATGCAAATGTCTCCCTACCGTTGCACAAAGCCATAACGAATGTTTGCAGGCCTTGTGCCTGCCATTGGCTGACATGTCCAAACTGATGTGTGCAGGCTACGAAAGATGCTGGCGAGTCATGTACGATGTCGGAGGACTGATGAGTCTAGGGTAAGGATTATGCTGGTAGGCCATAAAGTATAGGTTCTACCCACGTCTTACATCGTCCAACAGTTGTGTGCATGCAAATGGTGATGCGGGTATACTACGTCTGATTAGGACTTACCATTATGTGTAGGCGAAAAATGATGTCGGAAGGCCACATCTAACGTCAGCCGTCCATTTTATGCACACCAAAGGCGATGTAGGAAGTCCATGCCTGACGTCGCCTGACTCTTATGCAGGCCAAATGTTATATGTGTATTCAACGCCCGATATTGCTAATTGTTTTTTGCAGGCAAAGAGCTATGAGGGTAGTCCACGCTTGATGATAGCTCAGCAATGCACACAAGACATGGTCGATGCGGGAAGTCCACGATCAATGTCAATTAAGAAATGTGCATGCTATTATCGAGGCAGGCAGCCGCACGTCTGAGGCCAACTAGCCGTTGTGTGCAGGACAAAGGTGATGTTGGAATATCAAGATCAACGACCACTGAGTTATGTGTACATGACACGGATGATGCGACAGGTCCATGCCCGACGTCAGCTTAGGTATATGCATAGGAAAGGTCCAATGCAACAGTCTATGACCAATATCGCCTGGCCGATGCGGTTTTCATTGCCCAATGTCATTTGCCCGAAGCACTTAGGCCTTGGATGATGCTTCCTGTTGTTGGATAACGCTGAATTCACCCTGCCAATGTGTTGATTTTACTTGAAATTTACCTACGTCGCTTTCCTGAAGCTAACAGGCCTTTGCCGATGCTTCATTACGTTGGTTGACGCAAATAGCGCCCAGTCGAACCACATACGCCATAGTAGATGCGTGCAAGCCTTGGCTAATGCTGCCCAACCTTTTCCAATGTCGCTTACTCAATGTGCACAAGCTTTTGTTAGTCGCGCCTATCGTTTGCCGATGTAATGTCTGTCAGCCTATGCACATATTATATAAGTTATGTGTACATGCTTTGGATGATTCTTCTTGTCGTAGTAGACGTTTGTTGCAAGATGTGCACAAACTACAAAAGATGTGTGAAGAGCTTGACTGATGATGCCTGTCGTTGGCCGACATCAGCTGGATGAAACTTGCAAATGAAGACCGATGTTTCTCAGTCGATGCACACATGCCACGACTGATGCCTGTAGCCTTGGCTAATGTTGCCTTCCATTGGTCGATTTCTCCTAGCCATTGTGCGTAGGCGAGGATTGATATCCATGAGTCGCTGCACACATGCCATGAATGAACGTGCATGCCTTGGTTGTGGCTCCCTGTCGTTGGTCGATGTTGCTTGAACAATGCGCACAGGCCACAGGTGATGTCACCTAGTCAATGCACTCAACTAATGACTGAAATTACCCAGTCGATCTGCACACGGCACAAATGATGTGTGCATGCCTTGGATGATGTTGCTTTTCATTGGCCGGTGTTTATTGCCAAATACGCAGATGTCATGCCAGATGTGTGCCGGCTAATATGCTTCCTACCGTTGGCCGACATCACTTGTTCAAAGAACATAAGCCTCTGCTGATGGTGCCTCCTATTGACGACGTCGATGTCGCCAAAATGATTCACACACGCCATTGGTTATGAATGCATATCATTGGATGAAGGTGCTAGTCCTTGTCCGATGTTTCTTTCCAGATGTGCAGAAACCATGTCAGATGTGTTAAGACCTTGGTTGATGTAGCATATCATTGGCCGACGTCGCTTGGCTAATGCATGCAGGCCACGACAAATCTCGCCCTACATATGCGCACATGCCACGTTTGATGCATGCTTGCCTTATATAATGTTGCTTTCCATTGAAAGATATCATTAAGTTGATGCGTGCAGGCCACGTCCAATATCTTCGCTCGATGAACACATGCAACGATTGATGTGTGCAGGCTGTTGTTGCATGTTGTTGGACGTTGCTTGTTCGATGCGCGCATGGCACAACAAATGTAGCCTGACGAATGCTCTAAGACCATGGATGAATTCCCTTGAGGACTATGACAGAGCGATATGCACAAGCCATGACCTATGAAGATAGTCCACGACAAACGTTGATGGAGCAATATGCACAAGCCAGGATCGTTGCAGGCAATCCATGACCAATGTCGCAGATGCCACATTCTTTCGGCCAACATTTCTTGCCCAAAGCACATAGGCCTTGGCTGATGGTGGCTCACGCACGATGCCATTGTCCTTCAGCCGATGCGCAGACCCCACGACTCATGCATGCAGGCTTTTTTGATGCTTCTTGTTGTTGCCCGATGCCAACATGCCATGTCCGATGCATGACCTACTTGGAGCGTTTAATTCTATGGCGCGGATTCTGACTTACTAGGGTAGACATCATTTTTCCAAAGACTTATATTGAACATGTACAACCTAAATAAGCACTTTATAAGGTACAAAAACATATTAGGTTCCATAAATAACTTTTTTATATATACAAAAAAGTTCTCAACTATTTTTTTTAAAAAATTTTTTTGATTAAACCTAAAAATGTGCAATTGAATAATAAAATATAGGAAGAATATGAATAAATATAATAATAACGCCAAAGAATTTACAAATAAATATAGTAACCTTAAATTCAATAAATTTAACAATTTCTTTACTTTTTATTTTCGTTTGATAAATCCTGAAAATAAGTAATTGATGAATAAAAAATAAGAAAACTATGAAAAAATTATAAAAATAACTCCAAAAATTCACAAATAAATGTAGTAACATTTAATTCATCAATTTCAACATTTTTTTTAAATATTTAATTTAGTTGATAAATCTCAAAAATTAATAATTCATTAATACAAAATACAAAATAACTAATTAATGGAAAAAATTCACAAATAATTAGAATAACTTTAAATTCAACAATTTCAGCAATCTTTTTATTTTTATTTTGCTTCCGTAAATCTATAAAATGGGTAATTCATGAATACAAATAGATTTTTTTTTTAAAAAAATACAAAAATTAACACCAAAAATTCAAAAATAAATTTTCCATAAAATTAAACAATTTGAACAGTTGTTTTTAAATTTTTTGGGTAAATTTCGAAAAAGGGTAATTTATTAATAAAAATATGAAAAATATTAAATTAACCCCAAAATTAACAAATATAGGCGGTAACCTAAAATTAAACAATTCCAACAATTTATATTTTATTTATTTTTGTTCAGTAAATCCCAAATATGGGTAATTAATTCATTAAAAATGAAAAAATCTAAAAAAATAATAAATTGATGAAAAAAATTCACAATTAAAAATAAAGCATTAAACTAAACAATTTCATATATTTAAATTTTTAAAATGTGAGTTAAAACTCAGTGAATTAAATTTTAAACAACGAATAGAAGTTTGAAAAATATGAGAATGCTTGAAAATACTTCTAAATAAGTGAAATAAAAGTTGGAATATCACACTCTTCTGATTTTTGTACGACTTGGACATTTTCATATTGTTGACTAGACCTTGATAAATATCATTGCATGCGACGTAGCTCGTCTAAATAGTGCAAGACACAAAAGATGCGAGAAGGCGCATCCAACGTCATCTCACTGAAGTGTGCAGGCCACCATCAATGTAGCCAGGTCACTCTAACATCGATAAACCGAGGTGTGCAAGCTATGAACAAAGTTGGCTGGCGACTTCCGATGTTGGCAGCCCGATGTGTGCAGACCACGGAGGATAGGTGTATCCCATGTATAACATCATTTGACATATGTATGAAGGCCACAGAGTTGCATCCCATTTCCCACATCGGCTGACCATTGTATGAAGGATTCACTCGACATTGAATGACCATTCTGTGTAGATCAACGGCGATGCGAGAAGGTCACGTCCAACGTCGGTTGACCGTTATGTACAGGCCAAAGACGATATGGAAAGGACACTCTCAACGCCTTTTAACCAATGTGCAAGCCAAAGGTAAAAATGTAAGGCACTGTCGACGTCGGCTGACCCTTGTGCTGGCCAAAGACGATGAGGGCAAGGCAACACCTGATGTCACGTGACTATGAATTTTATAACAAGGGAAATTTGGGCATTCCACACTCGAAGATTGATGAGAGATGTGTACAAGCCACGGAGAATACAGTTAGTCCATGACCCACGCCAGCTAAGTAATATACAGGCTACGACTGAAACGAGAATCCCTTGTAACACGACTACTAGCCATTGATGCAGGCAAAGGGCGATGCACGAAGGACAATCCCCAAGACCGCTAAAGTATGTACAAAGACCACGGTCGATATAGTCGTACCACGCCTGATGTCGGTTGAGTAATATGCACATGCAATGATCAACGCAACATTTCAAGACTAATGTCGCCTGTTCGATGCCAATTTTTTTGAAAGATGTCTCTTACTTGAAGTACACTGGCCTTGCTTGATGCATCATGCCGTTAGCCGATGCCGATGTTGCACGGTTGATGCACACATCAACGCCTAATGCATATAGGTCTTGGTTGATGATAACTGTTGTTGGACAACGTCGCTTGCCCGAAGTTCACATCCTTTGGCTGATGCTGCCTGACGTTTGTCATTGCAAATGTCGCCAAACTGATGCACAAACACCATCACCGATGGGTACAAGTCTTGGCTTAAGTTCCCGCTGTTTATTGATATCTACAAACCGATGTGTGCAGGTAATGGAAGTTGCTAGCAGGGCACGTTCGATATCGGAAGATTGATGAGTGCAAGGTAGGGATGATTATGGAAGGCCACGTCTTACATCGTCTTGCTTATGTATGCGAACCACATATGATACATGCAGCACACGTCTGACATTGATTGACTGTTGTGCATGCAAAAGGTGATATGTCCGATGTTGGTTAACCACTATGTGTAGTAAAATACGAACGGGAAGGCAACGTTGATGCTAGCTGTCCGTATTTTGTAGACCAAGGGCGATGTAGGAAGGACATGCCTGATGTCGATTGACTATTGTTCAGGGCCAAAAGTAATGGGGGAAGGCAATGCCTTATATTGCAGACCGGTGTTTGCAAGCCATGGTCTATGAAGGCCATCCATGCTTGACACCGCTAAGTAATGTGCACAAGCCACAGACGATGCACGCTTTCTACAGCAGATGTCGACTGAGCAATGTGCAGGCCAATACCGAGATTGGCAGACCATGTCTGACGTCGTGTGTCTATTGTGAATAGTCCAAGGGCGATATAAAAAGGTAAAGCTTGATGACCGCTGAGAAATATGCACAGGCCACGATCGATGTGATAGGTCCAAGCACGATGTCAGCTAAGCGATATGCATAGGAAATGACTGATGCGGCTGTCAAGTACCAATATCGTCTAGCCAAAGGTGTTTGTTGTTTGACGATGTCATTTGTTCCAAAGTGGTGAGGCCTTTTTTATGCTTTCTGCCATCTGCCAATGCCAAAATCACCATACCGATGAGCACATGCAACGGCTGATGCGTGCATGCATTGGTAGATGTTGCTTGCCGTTGGAAAATGTCGCTTACCTCAAGCAAACAGGCCTCGGCAATGCTGCCTAACGTTGACCAATGTAAATAACGCCTAGTCGATGCATACACGCCATAACAGATGTGTGAAGGCCTTGGCTGATATTGCATTCTATTGGCAAACATGGCTTTCCATATTTGCAAATTCCATGTAGGACGCATGATGGCCTTGGATGATGTTGCCTATCATTTGCCGACGTTGCTTACTTAAAGCGCACAAGCCTTGGTTGATGGTGTCTGTCATTGGACAACGTCAATGTCGGTCAGCCGATGCATACACACCACTAGTTAAGTATGTATGCCTTGGATGATGCTACATGTCGTAGTCCAATGCCGGTATCCAAATGCACACAAACAACATCAGAGGCGTGAAGACCCTTGTTGATGCATCCTTCCTTTGGCCGATGTCTCTTTGACAGAGCATGCATGCCATGATCGACGTATCCTAACTGATGACAACATGCCACCGATGATGTGTGCATGCTTTGGATGATGCTTCCTGCCATTGGATGGTGTCGCATGGCCACTATGTGTGGGCTAGGTTTGATGTCCATGAGTTTATGCACACAGACCACGACTGATGCATATACACATTTGTTATTGTCGCATGCGTTGGCAGGTGTCACTTGGTCGATACGCACATGTCATAGGTGATGTGCCTGGTCGATTAACTCAAACTACGAATCAAATAGCCTTGCCTATGTGTACACGACATAATGTATGTGTGCATGCCTTAGTAGATGTTGCATGTTGTTGGTTAATATTGCTTCCTCGATGCACGCATGCCACATCTGTGCATGCATGCTTCACTGGTGTTGCATGTCATTGGCCTACGTCACTTTTTAGATATGCATATTCCACGTCTGTGTGTGGAGGCCTTTGCTGAAGCCTTATCCCATTGGATGATGTCACTTTCCAGATGTGGACATGCCATGTTAGATGTGTGCTAGCCTTGGCTTATATTATATGCCATTGTATGACATTTATAGATCGAAATTTGTACGCTACGTACAATCCGTGCAAGCCATATCCGACATTGACAGGCCAATGTGTGCACGCTACAGACGATGTTGGCAAGCCACATTCGACTTTAACACACTAATGTGAGCAGGCTGCGGATATGATGTTGTCAGGCCACGTTCGACGCCACACACACCATTCGATGCAGGCCAATGGCGTGGCAGGTAGACTACGTCTAACGTCGGTGGACCTTTGTATCCAGGCCAAAGGTGATGCAGGTAGGCCAAACCTAATGTACTCTGACCATTGTGCATAGGCCAAAGGCAATGCAGGAAGACAAAGCTTAACATTGGATGACCCAGATGTGGAGGCCAAGGAAGATGTGGGTAGTCCATGCATTATTTCGGCTAATCATTGTACAGGCCAAAGTCGATGGGGGCTGGCAACGCCTAATGTCGCCAGATCGATATATACAAGCGTGAAGTGATGAGGCTACGCCACTTCTGACGTCTGTATTCCAATTTGTGGAGGATAGATACTATACCTAGAGGCCTTTTGTGACGTCGACTGAACGATGCGTGTAGGACATGGAAGATAGGTGTATCCCACGTCTGACGTCGATCGATCGTTGTGTGCAGTCAAAAGACGATGCGTGCATACAATGTATGTCCTCAACTGACCATTATGTGCAGGTCAAACGCGATGCAGAAATGCCATGTTCGACGTTGGCTGATCATTGTGTACATGAAAAAGGTGATGAGGGAAGGACACACTCAACGTAGGATGATCATTTTGATGGCTAGAGGATGGGGGCAGACAATTCCTGATATCGACTGACATTTATGTGGGACAAATTCGATAGAGGCAGGCAACACCTGATGTTGCATCACCGTGTCACACCTGTAGAGCATAACCTAGATGCGACCGATGTCGTCTTTCCCTCAGAGGACTTATACAAGCCCTTACCATTCGTCATAACATCTAATCAGTAAAAATCGCGGGATATTAAAACCATTACATTCTACTTGAAGTATACTTAGACTTCATACTTAACATTCATAAAGTCATATGATATTCTAAAAACTTGTCTCACATATATTAAAACCATCTGAGAGTACTAGCCAACAAATAGTAATTATGCCATATAGGCCTTAGTACAAAAGAATCTAAAGAACATAATGGAATTAACGTATTCTTAAATCTACTAAAATCAGCATCAGCTAGAATATTGAAAAGATAGCTCCCTGAACATGAGAACCTACCAAGACTTAGAGAAAGAGTTCCGAGCTTCTTCAAATCGACCTCCTTAAAGTTAAAGCCTTAGTTAAAGCTGCATGTTGTTGGCCAACGTCGCTTGTTAGATGCGCACATGCCATGTCCGTGCATGCGTTCTTTGTGGATGTCGCATGTTATTGGCTTTTATCGATTGCAGGATAAGTACATTCCACATCCGTACGTACAAGCCTTGGCAGAGGTCGTATGCCATTGGCCGACTTTATTGCGAGATGTGCAAATGCCACTTCGAGGCGTGCAAACCTTGGTTGAAGCTTTATGTTGTTGGTTGAGATCTGTTGACCTATAATTGTAGGTTACGTACAATGCTTGTGCAGGCTAAAGTTGATGGGTCCAGGCAAAGCCTGGTGTCGCTTGACAATTGTTTGTAATGCAAGGGTGATGTTCAAATTCCATGCCTTAAGACAATAATGTGATGTGCAAAAACCACGATCAACGCGGGCAGTCCACAGCTGACGTCGACTGGTCGTGGTGTGTACGCCAAGGGCGATACGGTAATGCAAAGCCCGACGACTACTGAATGATGTGCAAAGTCGACAGGCGATGCGGCCGGTCCACGCTTGACCGATGCGCATAGGCCACGTCTTATGTAATTGTCTATGACTAATGTTGCCTGGACAATGCCGCTTGCCATTGGCCGATGTCACTTTCCTGAGCAGATATGCCTTAGCTTATGATGTAAGCTATTAGCCGACGTTGATGTTGCCTTGCCGATCTGCACACTCCACGACTTATGTTGCCTGCTGTTGGCAATGTCGCTTTCTCGAAACTCACCAGCCTTTGCTAATGCAACCTAACATAGGCTGATGTGAAGGTCACTCTGTCGATGCACACACGCCGCGACAATTGCGTGGAGGCCTTGCGGATGCCTCTCCCTTGTAAGACCCCAAAAATGACTTAGGTAAAGCTATATCCTAACATGGTTTTCATTATGGTCTAAGGTCCTAAAATTGTTTATGATATGGGTTTGAGGCAGTGTCTAAAAGGTTAGGTTCATTGGATGTCAAACATCAAGGGATGACCAAGACGTTTGACTACTAAGTCACCTATGTGCGTCATATGTGTTTTTATATGTTTTCGTGTGATTCATGAGGTTATAAGGTCCTTAAATGAGTTATTATAGTTTATATACGCAGTGTGTCATGTTTCGTGAAGTTTTGAGGTCAAACGTCCAAGAAAGTCCACGATGTTCGAAAGATGTGCCTTAATATTATCTTGTGTGTCTATGTATGTTTCCTCGAGTTTTACGTGTTCGTTTTGGATGAAACTCATGTGGTAGGTCCTAAAATTTATGAAAACATATTTGGGTTTGAAACATCTGGGTACTACTCAATGTAGGACACAGCGGGCAACTAAATGAGGACCCATACATTGGAGCTCAACACTGCCAGGCAGTGGCAAACGACGACCCATCAACGAGGCGACGGCCTGTCGATGGCCCTCGTTGATGGGACCAAGTTGACTTCGGGTTGAGGAGTTTCTGAAGCAACCCACGAGACCCCAACGACGGGGAACGGGTGAGACCACGGTCCGTTGGTATGGAGTTCGATGGTGCTGGAAAATCATGCAGCTTTCTGTTAAGTTGAGGGATAAAATTGTAAATTCATCCCAAGTCTGATAAAGTGTTCGTACGATTTATTTGATTTTTTATGGCTATTTTCAAAGTATACAAGTCATTAAACACTCATTATAACGGTAACACCTATATCAAAACACATTCCCCCCAAAAGTTTCTCTAAAAACCTCCGTCTGAGTTCAAAGTGAAGATGGAGCTTGAAGATAGGTCTTCAATGGATTTTCTTCTTAAATTGGCTTTGTGTTCTTCTAATAAGGTATTGAAGTTCTTCATATAAGTCTTTCTATCACCTTAGAGCCAATTTCAAAGATGATATTCAAAGATTATAAAAAGATGAAAAAATCCAATTTCTATTTTAATTCTTGGGTTCTAGCATGAAACGTTTTCAAAGCTTAAGATATGATGTTATTGATGTATAATTGATGTTTTCCGATGAAATTCTCCATGAACCCTT
>NC_028641.1:23038054-23103031 GCF_001406875.1 Solanum pennellii | reverse complement strand
ATGAGAACAAAGGCTAGAACTTACTGAGTATGGTAAAGGTAGTAGTTCTAGTTAAGTATGAGACTAGATTACAAAGCACGCCCTTCATATTCCTTGACCATGTGCCTACATGGGATGTGTCCTAGTTCTACCCTTGACAGGTAGAACACCCTCATCAGAGTAGGTTAGAACTTCGGATTTCATGAGTTGCTACCACGGTCTATGTCGGTTATTGCCTATTATCATCATATGGGATACCTTCTAGAATTAGAGAATATCTATGAAGTTTAGGTGGTGGTATGGGACACTATCTAGACATTGCACAATAGTCTTTAAAGGTGTTAGTCAGAGTCCCTAGGTCTTGTCTAAGACCATTACTTGAATGTCCTTTATGTGGTGAATGAGTCTTAAATGAACTAATGAATTAATGACTTAAATTAGGAAATTATGTCAAATAATGTAGTACTTATCTAGAGTAGTTATGGGTTTTCTAGTTAAAGTATGAAGGGGGAATAGGAATGGTCACTTCTTATCTTACCTAGATAAGTCTTACGAATGACTCTAGTTAGGGAAGTTCGTTGTTATGTGGACATTATATAAGCCTTAAGTAGTTTTAAGGATTAGTTGGGTAATCTTTAAGAGGTCACTATGAAAGTTATCTTCTTTATTTACTTAGGTAGGTCATTTGATAGCCTTTGGAAGGAGAATATCAGATCATCTATATGTTGATGTATTATGTGATCATGATTCTACCCTATGAAGTCTATAGTATCTCTTGAGTGTGTGTGTAAGGGATTGTATGGGCGGTCACTTCACAACTCACTTAAGTGAGACTTAGAAGCACCTTTGATAGGCGAATCTCGTGCTCTTGTATTACTGTCTTGTAAGTATGTATGTGACTCATCGTAAGTAGTCTTGAGGATCACTCATTCCCAAAGAGGTTGTATGGGAGATCTCTCTTTGTGTGACTTAAGTAAGTCTTAGGAAAGCTTTAAGTGGGATAATTACATGCTAGAAAATTTCTAAGTGATGTTTAAGAACTTCATTGTAACAGTGAATTGAGTTCATTATATAGTGAAGTGAGTTAAATGGAAAGTCCTCTTAATTTTGTTTAGTGATTTCTTATGTGTTCCTAAGTTTTTAAATGTTGTTCTTATGCTTATAGTATGTTGTTTTAAACGAAATTCATGAAAAGCATGTTATTTATTAAATGTCCCTTTCTCATGTTTTTTGCATGGCTTCCATACTTAGTACATCTAATGTGCTAACCCCTTCCTTTCTCTTTTTGACTTAAGTATTGGGAATTGGAAGTCTTGATGTGCCATGGAGGAGTGATAGGATTCTATGGCTTGAATATGAAGTATTGGTGAGTCCTCATCGATTCGAGGACAATACCCACATGTGCATTATGTCATAGTATTTATTTTATTGTCTTGTATGGTATTAGTCCAAAGTGTTGCATACTCTAATGTTTAGATGTTTTAAGTAGATGTTGTAAAGATTTATTGTTTTAAATGAAAGTATTCCGCTTACGTATTGTTTATGAAAAAGTTCTTCATGTGAAGAAAGTTTTAAATTTTTAATCATTTAAGAATGTTTATTATGCAATGAATGATACGATAGACTTAGATGGGAGTTCTTGAAGTCTCATTTTCCGTTTGACGACGCAAGGATGCTCTAACTTCTGGGGTTTAATTGTGTGTCGTGATATCTCCGTTTACCGACTTTTTTTAATTTATTTAATTCAGAAATTTAATAACTTAAAATTTTTAAAATGTGACGTAAAAAATAAAAACCATAAAAGTAATTTTTAAACAATGAATAAAAGTCGGAAAAATATGAAAATGCTTGAAAATACTTCTAGACATTTAGAATTAATGATAGATTACACATTTGTACATATTAAACATTTTTCAATATCATACGAACTGTAAATGTGATTATATTGGTACGAAACAACCACATCAGGTGGAAACTTTGATATTAAGTGATATAAAATAGATGAATATGTTATTCTTCAAGAAGCGCATTTCACACTCTTTTGAATTTTGTACAACATGGATATCAGCATATTGTTGACTATATTTTGATCAATGTCGCCGCATGCAACGCTGGTCATCTAACAAGTGCAAGCCAGATGTGATGTGGGTAGGCACATCCGACGTTGGCTGACCGAAGTGTGCAGCTCACAAGCAGTGCGTCCAGGTCACTCTGACGTCGGAACATAGATGTGTGCAGGCTATGGATGAAGTTTGAAGGCAAAATACAACGTCAGAAGACCAATGTGGGTAGGCCACAGATGATAGGTAAAACCTATGTCAACCATTGGTTTACTTATATATGTAGGTAACAAATGACAGGTGCAGTCTATGAGCCACATCAGCTGACCGTTGTGTGAAGGCCACATCCGGCGTTGGCAGATGATTGTGTTCAGGGCAAAGATGGTGCGGGAAGGTATTATCCAACATCGTTTTAATGTTTTGTACAGGCCAAAGGCGAGGTGGGAAGTCCATGCTAGACGTCTACTCACCAATGTGCATTCTAAAAGCGATGGGGTAAGGCAACGTTCGACGTTGGTTGACCGTTAAGCTTGACAAAGGAAATTAGAGAAGGCAACACTAAATGTTCCCTGGCCATTCTTAGCACGCCAAGGGCGATGTGGGCAGTCCATGATCGATGACACGGAAGAGATGTGCCCAAACCATGGAGGATGCAGGCACTGCATGACTGGCGTCAGCTAAATAATATGCAGTCTACGACTGATGTGAGTAGCCCTTGTCTGATAATTTCAAGCCCTTTTTTTCAGGACAAGGCCAATGTAGGAGGGCCAAGCTCAAAGACCGCTGAAGGAGATATACATGCCACGATCGATGCAACCGATCCACACCCGACGTCGGCTGAGCGATGTTCACATGTCTTGAATGATGAAATAATCAATGACTAATATCTCATGGACGATACTGGTTGTCGTTGGACGATGTCTCTTACTCGAAGCACACAGGAATTGTCTAATGCTTCATGTCTTTGGCCAATGTTGATGTCTCTTTGCAAATGCACAAACGCCACGACGGATATGTGCAGGCCTTGGCTGATGCTACCTTCTGTTAGCCAACTTCATTTTCCTGAAGTGCATATGTCTTGGATGATGTTGACAGATGTTGGTCTATATAAATGTCGCCCAACCGATGCATAAACACCATAACCGATGTGTTAAAACCTTGGGTGATGTGCCTACCATTGGCCAACATCCACAGACCAATATGCGAAGGCTACGAAAGATAAAGGTAGGTCACGTCCAATGTCAGCAGATCGATGAGTGTAGGCTACTGCGATGCTCGTAGGCCATGTTTGACGTCAGCTGACCGATGTACGCAGGCCACTAATGATAGGTTTAGCCCACATTCGATGTTGTCCAACAGTTGTGTGCATGCAAATAATGATGGAGTCAGTCGACGTCCGATGATGACTAACCATTGTGTGTAGGCCAAAGGAGACGACAAAAGTCCACATCTGATGTAAGATGTCCATTTTATGTAGACCAAAGGCGATGCTGGAAGGATGCGCCCGACGTTAGTGGACTCTTATGCAGGACAAAGGTGATGTGTGTAGGTAACGTCCGATATCGCTAATTGTTGTTTGCAGGCCATGAGTTATGCGTGTAATTCACGTTCGCCGACAAGTCAATAATGCGCATAAGCCACGGTCGATGCAGGCAGACCACAACTAATGTTGGTTGAGACAATAACAGCATACTGCCAAGGCGGGAAGCCCCACGTCTAACGCCAACTGGGCGTTGTGTGCAGGACAAAGGTTATATGGGAAGATCAAGCTCGACGTCAACTGAGTGATGTACATAGGTCACGGCATATGCAACAGGTCCACGCCCGATGTCAGCTTTAGGATATGCATAAGCAATGGATAATGCAAAAGTCCATGACCAATGTCGCCTGGCTGATGCCGATTTTTGTTTATGCTTTCAGTCGTTGGCCAACGCCGAAGTCACCCTGCTGATGCTTACACACCACAACTGATGCATGCATGCCTTGGTTGATGTTTCTTGCAGTTGACCAACGTCGCCTTCTAAAAGCTAACAGGCTTTTACGTTGCTTCCATACGTTGGATAATATTTCCTTCCATTGGTCTATGTCTCTTGACCACTTTGCGCAGGCTAGGATTAATGTCCATGAGTCGATGAACACACGCCACGACTGTGCGTGAAGGCCTTGGTTGTGGCTCTTTATTGTTGGAGGATGTCCCTTGGCAAATGCGCATATGCCACATGTGATTATGCCTAGTCGATGCACTCAACCAACGACTGAAACTACACCAGTTGATGTGCACACAACACACCTGATGCATGCAGGTCTTGGTTGATATTTATTTTTCATTATCGGCACTGCTTTCGTGATGCATAACTGCCATTTCAGATGTGTGACGGCTAATATACTTCCTACCATTGGCCGACGTCACTTGCCTCAGACACACAAGACTCTGTTGATGGTGCCTCCTATTGTCGATGTTTTGTCACTAAGATGATTCACACACGCCATGGGTTATGAATGCTTATCATTGGATGTTGCTGTAAGTCGTTTTCTGATGTCTTTTCCAGATGTGTAAAAACAACATCAGATGTCTTAAGACCTTAGTTGATGCAACCTATCGTTTGCCGACATTGCTTGGCTAATACATGCAGTCCACCTCCAATGTCGCCTAGTCGATGCATAGATGCCATGTCTGATGAATGCATGGCTTATATGATGCTGCTTGCCACTGAAGAATGTTGCCAAGATGATGCGCGCATGTAGGCCACAACTGGTGTCGTCGAGTCATTGCACATATGCCACGATTGATGTGTGCAGGCTGTTGTTGCATGTCGATTGTCGATGTCCCTTGTTCGATGTGCGCAGGCCACAACTGATGTCTCCTGAATGATGCGCTCAGACCTTAGCTGAATTCCCATGTCCGATGCGTATAGCCCACACTCGACAATGACACAGAAATATGCACAATTAAATACCGATACAAAGAGTCCACGACAAATGTCGAAGAAGAAATATGCACAAGACACTACCGATGTGGGTGATCCATTAACAATGATGCATGGCCAATGCCGCATTCTGTCGGACCACGTTCGGCACTGATAGACAATTCTGTGAAGGACAACGTGAGACAGACAGACCACTTCTGACGTTGGCTGACCTTTTTGGGCAGGCCAAAGGCGATGCTGGCAGGCACAACGTGAAGTATTCTTTCCATTTTCTGTAGGCCAAAGACAATGTAGGCAGCCAACACCTGACATTGGATGACCCTGATGTGTAGGCCAAGGACAATGCAGGCAGTCTGCGCATGATGTCGGCTATCATTGTACAAGCCAAAGTCGTTGAGGGCTGGCAACGCCTGATGTTACCTGACCAATATGTGCTAGCCTAAGGTGATATTGCTAAGCCACGTTTGACGTCTGCAGACCGATGTGTGAAGGATAGAGACTATGTCAGGAGGCCATGTCTGATGTCAATTGAACGATGTGTGTAGGCTCCGGAAGATAGATGTACATGACAAAAGCGATGAAGGAAGGCCACACTCGATGCCGACTGATCGTTGTGATGGTCAAATGTGATGGCGACAGGTAATGTCTGACGTTGGATAATTTTTGTGTGGGACAAAGTCGACGAAGGAAGGCAACACCCTATGTTTTCTAACAATTTTTTTTAGTCCAAGGGCTATACAGGTGCTCCACGCCCGAGAACGGCTAAGTGGTGTGCACAATTCATTGCGAATGCAAAAATCCATAACAAACAATGGTTGATAAATATGCATGATATGGACAGTGCGGGTAGACCACATTTGATGTCGACTGGCCATTTTGTGTAGGCCAAGGGCTATATGAAAAAGCCAAGCTTGACAATTTCTCTGTGATGTGCACAGGCTACGACTGGTCCACGTACAACGTCTCTTGAGTGATGTGCACAGATCACGACCAATGGGACTATCTACAACCAATGTCTCCTGGCCAACCCCTCTTCATGTTGGCCGATGTCTCTTGCCCAAACCATATAGGACTTGGTTGATGCTACCTCATATCAGCAATGCCGACATTGTCCCACCGATATGCATATCCAACGGCTTATGCTACCTTATTTTGGCCAACATCGCTTTCCAAAAGCGCACCTGTCTTGGCTGACGCTACGTGACGTAGAATGATGCAATGGTCGCCCTGCCAATCAACACACGCCATGACCAATGTGTACAGACCTCGGCTGATGTTGTATTCTAATGGCCAACGTGTCCTGCCAGATGTGCACATGCCATGTGTGATGCGTGCAGGCCTTGGGTGATGCTACCTTCCATTGAATGACATCGCTTGCCCAAGAATACAAGCCTTGGCAGATAGTGCCTCCAATTACTAACGTCAATATAACCTAGCCGATGCACACACACCATTGATTATGTGAGCATGATTTGAATGATGTTGCATGTTGTTGTCAAATATCACTTGCCAAATGTGCACAAAAAACATCATATGTGTGAAAACCTTTCCTAATGTTGTCTGTTGTTGGCCAACGTCACCTGGCCAACGAATGCAGGTCACGATCAATAACGCCCATTTGATGTGCATTGCCCATGGGTGATACATGCAATCCTTGGATGATGTTGTCTTCCATTGGTCAATGTCTCATGGATAGTGCACGTAGGACACGAACGACGTCGTCGAGTCAATGCACACAAGACATAATTTATGCGTGCATGACTTGGTTGATATAGCAAGCCTAAGAACAACGTCTCTTGGAAGACATGCACATTCCACGTTCGTGTGTGTAGGGCTTTGCGGATGTTGTCTGCAATTGGCTGATATCTATAGCACGATATGTGCCGGCAATGCACGATATTGGAAGGCAACATTCGATGTCGGTTGACCAATATGTGCAGGGCACAAACATTGTTGGAAGACCACGTTCGATGTCAATAACCAATTTTTGTAGGCTACAGACAAAGCTATCAAGAAAAGTTTGATGGCGACTAATTAATGTATGTAGGCTGAGGAAAATACTGGCAGCCTACGTCTAACGTTAGGTAACCGTTGTGTGAAGGACATTGGCGATGCGGGCTGGCCACCTACAATGACAACTGACTATTGTGTGCAAGATAAAGGCAATACAGCCATGCAACGCTAAAAGTCGGATGATCGTAATGTGTAGGACAAGGACGATTCATGCAATCCACATCAAACATTGGGTCATCTTTGTGCAGACCAAATTCTTTAGAGGAAGGCAACGCCGGATATCACGAATTTATATGTGCAGGTTAGAGGTAATGCGGCCAGACCATGTTTGACCAAGGTAGAGCGATGTGTGCAGGATACGAATGATACTGGCAGGCCACGTTCTATATCCGCTGGCTGATGTGTGAAGGCTATGGACGATTCTGGCAGTCCACCTGCGACGTTGGTGACCAGCGTGTGCACGCCAAGAATGATAGGTAAAGCCACGTGCGACGTGGACCGAACGTTTTGTGCAGGCAAAAGGTGATGCGGGTAGGCCACGTCTGACGTCGGATGACCATTTTGTTCAGGCAAATGGCGATTCGGGTAGGCCACGTCTAACGTCGGCTGACCATTTTGTGCAGGCATAAGGCAATGAAAGATTGTTACGTATGACATTGTCTTACCATTGTATTCATGCCAAATGCGTCGAGGGAAGGCCACGCTTGATGTCGGTTGACCTCTGTGCAGTCAAAAGGTGATGGGGGTAGGAAATACCTTACGTCGGTTTATCATTTTGCAGGCCAAAGTCGATGGGGGCAGGCAACGCCTGATGTTGCTTCATCATTGTTTGCAGGCCACGAGCAATGTTCGCAGTACATTCCTGATGATGACTAAGCAATGTGTATAAACCACGGTGATGTAGGAAATTCACAGCCGACGCAAGCAGAGCAATGTGCTGATGTTGAATGGCCATGGTGTGCATGCCAAGGCCGATGCGGGAATGCCAAGATCGACGACTACTGAATGATGTAAATATTGCCGATGCGTCCAATACACGCTTGACTGATGTGCATACGCCAGGTCAGAGGCGGTGGTCTACAACCTATGTCTTTTGGCCAATGTCTCTTGGTGTTGATCAATGTCGCTTTCCCGAAGCAGATATGCCTTAGCTTATGCAGCTGGAAGGTGACGTTGATGTCGCTCTGCCGATTCGCACACGCCACAAATTATGTTGTCTGCCGTTGGGCAATGTAGCTCGCAAAAAATGCACCAACCTTCTCTAACGCTACCTTACACAGGCCGATGCGAAGGTCGCCCTACCGATGCAAACACAACACGATAATTACGTCCAGGCAAGGCTGATGCCACTTTCCTTTTGCCGACTTTGCTTTTTGGAAGTGCACCTGCCATGTTATATCAGTGCAGGCATTAGCTGATGTTGCCTACCATTAGCCGACGTCGCTTGCCCTAATACAGAAGCCTTTGTTGAAGGTGCCACTTATTGCCGACGTTGATGTTGCAAAGACGATACACACACTCCATAGGTTATGCCTGCATATACTTGGATGATGTTGCATTTCATTGTCCTATATTGCTTTCCAGATGTGCACAAATCACATAAGATGCGCGAAATCTTTGGTTGATGCAGCCTGTCGAAGGCCAACGCCACCTTGACAATGCAAGTAGGCCACGAACGTGTCATCGAGTTGATGCACACACGCCAATATTGATACGTGTAGGTCTTGGATGTTGTAACATATCGTTGGCTGATGTCGCTTGGTCGATGCGCATAGGCCATAACTGATGTGACCTGACCTATGCACGCAGGCCACAACTGATGCCATCTGATTGATGCGCTTAGACCATGAAAGAATTCGCCTGACTGATATGCAAAGATCACGCTTGAAAATGAATGAGAGATGTGCACAAGTCTTAACCGATGCGGGTGGTCTACGACCGGTGTCGATGGAGAAATGTGAACAAGCCACGACCAATGTGGGCGATTAACAACTAATGTCGCATGGTCGATGCTGATTTTAGTTGGCCGACATCAATTGCCCAAAGCACACAGGCCTTGGCTGAAGGTGCTTGTCGTTGCACCACGCCGATGTCTCCTAGCCGATACACACACCCCACGACTCATGCGTTAAAGCCTTGACTGATGTTGCCTGTCATTGGCTGACGTCGCTTGCCTGATGACAAGATGCCACGCTCTATGCATGGACCACTTGGAGCGTTTGATTTTATGGCGCGGATTCTAAATTACTGGAGTAGACATTGTTTTTTCCAAAGATTCATATTGAACATGTACAACTCAAGTATGCACTTTCTAAGGTACAAACGCACATTAGCTTCCACAAATAATTTTTCTTTCTAGAAAAAATAGTTTTCAACATTTTTTTTAATGTTTTTTGATAAACCCAATAATGTCAAATAAATTAATAAAACGTAGGCAGAATATGAAAAAATTAAAATAACGCAAAAAAAATTAAAAATAAATATAGTAACCTTAAATTCAATAATTTTAACAATTTGTTAAATTTTTTTATTTGTGTTCGATAAATCCTAAAAATGAGTAATTGATGATTAAGAAAATAAGAAATACATTTAAAAAATATAAAATTAACATAAAAATTCACAAATAAATAAAGTAACCTTATAATAAATAATTTAAACGATTTTGGTAATTATTTTGTTTTGTTCAGTACATCCCAAAAAGTAGTAATTCATGAATAAAAATATGAGAAATACTAAATTAATGCCAAAAAATTATAAATAAATTTAGTAACCTTAAATTAATCATTTTCAACATGTTTTAAATTTTTTTTCTTCTATAAATCTCAAAAAATGGTAATACATTAACAAAATAAATTTAACGCCGAAAATTCACAAATTAATATAGTAACCTAAAATTAAATAATTTTTTTAAAAAAATCAATTTTTATTTTAGTTTGTTAAATCTCTAAAATCGGTAATATATGAATATAAAATAGGAAAATGTTTTTTAGAAATATAAAATTAATAGCAAAAATTCCAAAATAAATATCGAAACCATAGATTTAGATTACAACCATTTTTTATCTAATAAATCTAGAAAAAGGTAATACATTAATAAAAAAATAGGAAAAATATAACTTTAACGCCAAAATTAACAAATAAATATGGTAACGTTAAATTCAACAATTAATGCAAAAAATTCATAAATAAATAAACTATTAACATCAATTATATAAAAAATTATTTTAAGAATGTTACTTAAAAATTAAAACATTAAAAAAAATCAGACAATGAAAAAAGTCGAAAAAATTGAAAATGCTTGAACATAATTATAAACATTAGAAACTAATAATAGATTACATATTTGTACAAATAATAGATTTTTCAATACTGTACGAATCGTAAACATGATGAAACAACCACGTCTGGTAGAAACATTGGGAATAAATGATAGATTATAGATGAATATGTTTTTACACAAGAAGGGCGTTTGACACTCTTTTGTTTTTTGTATGACAAGGACATTCACATGCGATATCCCATGATCAATCTCGTCGTATGTGACTTTACTCGCCTAACAACTGCAAGCCAGAGACGATGCGGGTAGGTACGTCCTATGTCCAGGAACGAAATTGTGCAGGCCGGAGGAAATGCAGCCAGGTCAGTCTAATGTCGGTTGACCGATGATTGCAAGCTATGGACGAAGTTATCAAACGACGTCCTACATAGAAAGACCGATGTGTGCAAGACACAATTGATAGGAGCTGCCTATGTCCAACATTTGCTGACTAATGTATGTAGGTCATAGAAGATCGGTGCAGTCTATGTCCCACATCGAGTGACCTTTGTGTGAAGGCCAAATCCAATGTCGGCTCAACATTGTGAGCGAGCCAAAGGCGATGTAGGAAGGCCTTATCCAACATCGGCTGACCATTATGTATAGGCCAAAAGCGATGTGGGAAGTCCACGCTAGAGGTCAGTTGACCAATGTGAATGCTAAAGGTGATGGGGTCAAGCAATGTACGACGTCAGCAGACCATTTTTCTTGATAAAGGCAATGAGGGCAGGCAATGCCCGATGTCACCTGACTACTGTTTTCACGCCAAGGGCGATGCAGGCAATAAACACCCGATGGCATGTCAAAAATATGCACTAGCTACGGAGGATGCATGCACTCCATGACTGATGTCACTTGCTCAAAGCACACAGGCCCTAGATGATGCTTCATGTTATTGGCCGACGCTGATGTTGCCTTGGCGATGCGCACACACCACGACGAATGCATGCACGCCTAGGTTGATGCTCCCTGTTGTTGGAAAACGTTTATTGCTCAAAGTGCATATATCTTGGCTGATGTTTCCTGATGTTGATCGATGCAAATGTCTCCCTACCGATGCACAAAGCCATGACGAATGTTTGCAGGCCTTGTGCCTGCCATTGGCTGACATGTCCAAACTGATGTGTGCAGGCTACGAAAGATGTTGGCGAGTCATGTACGATGTCGGAGGACTGATGAGTCTAGGCTAAGGATTATGCTGGCAGGCCATAGAGTATAGGTTTTACTTACGTCTAACATCGTCCAACAGTTGTGTGCATGCAAATGGTGATGCGGGTATTCTACGTCTGATGAGGACTTCCATTATGTGTAGGCGAAAAATGATGTCGGAAGGCCACATCTAACGTCAGCTGTCCATTTTATGCACACCAAAGGCGATGTAGGAAGTCCATGCCTGACGTCGCCTGACTCTTATGCAGGCCAATTGTTATATGTGTATTCAACGCCCGATATTGCTAATTGTTTTTTGCAGGCAAAGAGCTATGAGGGTAGTCCACGCTTGATGATAGCTCAGCAATGCACACAAGACATGGTCGATGCGGGAAGTCCACGATCAATGTCAATTGAGAAATGTGCATGCTATTATCGAGGCGGGAAGCCCCACGTCTGAGGCCAACTAGCCGTTGTGTGCAGGACAAAGGTGATGTTGGAATATCAAGATCAACGACCACTGAGTTATGTGTCCAGGACACGGATGATGCGACAGGTCCATGCCCGACGTCAGCTTAGGGATATGCATAGGAAAGGTCCAATGCAACAGTCTATGACAAATGTCGCCTGGCCGATGCGGTTTTCGTTGTCCAGTGTCATTTTCCCGAAGCACTTAGGCCTTGGATGATGCTTCCTGTTGTTGGACAACGCTGAATTCACCCTGCCAATGTGTTGATTTTACTTGCAATTTTCCTACGTCGCTTTCCTGAAGCTAACAGGCCTTTGCCGATGCTTCATTACGTTGGTTGACGCAAATAGCGCCCAGTCGAACCACATACGCCATAGTAGATGCGTGCAAGCCTTGGCTAATGCTGCCTAACATTTTCCAATGTCGCTTACTCAATGTGCACAAGCTTTTGTTAGTCGCGCCTATCGTTTGCCGATGTAATGTCTGTCAGCCTGTGCACATATTATATAAGTTATGTGTACATGCTTTGGATGATTCTTCTTGTCGTAGTAGACGTTTGTTGCAAGATGTGCACAAGCTGCAAAAGATGTGTGAAGACCTTGACTGATGATGCCTGTCGTTGGCCGACATCAGCTGGATGAAACTTGCAAATGAAGACCGATGTTTCTCAGTCGATGCACACATGCCACGACTGATGCCTGTAGCCTTGGCTAATGTTGCCTTCCATTGGTCGATTTCTCCTAGCCATTGTGCGTAGGCGAGGATTGATATCCATGAGTCGCTGCACACATGCCATGAATGAACGTGCATGCCTTGGTTGTGGCTCCCTGTCGTTGGTCGATGTTGCTTGAACAATGCGCACAGGCCACAGGTGATGTCACCTAGTCAATGCACTCAACTAATGATTGAAATTACCCAGTCGATCTGCACACGACACAAATGATGTGTGCATGCCTTGGATGATGTTGCTTTTCATTGGCCAGTGTTTCTTGCCAAATACGCAGATGTCATGCTAGATGTGTGCCGGCTAATATGCTTCCTACCGTTGGCCGACGTCACTTGTTCAAAGAACATAAGCCTCTACTGATGGTGCCTCCTATTGACGACGTCGATGTCACAAAAATGATTCACACACGCCATTGGTTATGAATGCATATCATTGGATGAAGGTGCTAGTCCTTGTCCGATGTTTCTTTCCAGATGTGCAGAAACCATGTCAGATGTGTTAAGACCTTGGTTGATGTAGCATGTCATTGGCCGACGTCGATTGGCTAATGCATGCAGGCCACGACAAATCTCGCCCTACATATTCTCACATACCACGTTTGATGCATGCTTGCCTTATATAATGTTGCTTTCCATTGAAAGATATCATTAAGTTGATGCGTGCATGCCACGTCCAATATCGTCGCTCGATGCACACATGCCACGATTGATGTGTGCAGGCTGTTGTTGCATGTTGTTGGACGTTGCTTGTTCGATGCGCGCATGGCACAACAAATGTAGCCTGACGAATGCTCTAAGACCATGGATGAATTCCCTAGAGGACTATGACAGAGCGATATGCACAAGCCACGACCTATGAAGATAGTCCACGACAAACGTTGATGGAGCAATATGCACAAGCCAGGATCGTTGCGGGCAATCCATGACCAATGTCGCAGATGCCACATTCATTCGGCCAACATTTCTTGCCCAAAGCACATAGGCCTTGGCTGATGGTGGCTCACGCACGATGCCATTGTCCTTCAGCCGATGCGCACACGCCACGACTCATGCATGCAGGCTTTTTTGATGCTTCTTGTTGTTGCCCGATGCCAACATGCCATGTCCGATGCATGACCTACTTGGAGCGTTTAATTCTATGGCGCGGATTCTGACTTACTAGGGTAGACATCATTTTTCCAAAGACTTATATTGAACATGTACAACCTAAATAAGCACTTTANATTTATAAGGTACGAAAACATATTAGGTTCCACAAATAACTTTTTTATATATACAAAAAAGTTCTCAACAATTTTTTTAAAAAATTTTTTTCGATTAAACCAAAAATGTGCAATTGAATAATAAAATATAGGAAGAATATGAAAAAATATAATAATAACGCCAAAGAATTTACAAATAAAAATAGTAACCTTAAATTCAATAAATTTAACAATTTTTTTACTTTTTATGTTCGTTTGATAAATCCTGAAAATAACTAATTGATGAATAAAAAAAAAGAAAACTATGAAAAAATTATAAAATTAACTCCAAAAATTCACAAATAAATGTACTAACATTTAATTCATCAATTTCAACATTTTTTTTTAAAATTTAATTTAGTTTGATAAATCTCAAAAATTAATAATTCATTAATACAAAATACAAAATAAATAATTAATGGAAAAAATTCACAAATAATTAGACTAACTTTAAATTCAACAATTTCAGCAATCTTTTTATTTTTATTTTGCTTCCGTAAATCTATAAAATGGGTAATTCATGAATACAAATAGATTTTTTTTTTAAAAAAAACAAAAATTAACACCAAAAATTCAAAAATAAATTGTCCATAAAATTCAACAATTTGAACAGTTATTTTTTAATTTTTTGGGTAAATTTCGAAAAAGGGTAATTTATTAATAAAAATATGAAAAATATTAAACTAACCCCAAAATTGACAAATATAGGCAGTAACCTAAAATTCAACAATTCCAACAATTTATATTTTATTTATTTTTGTTCGGTAAATCCCAAATATGGGTAATTTATTCATTAAAAAAAGGAAAATATCTAAAAAAATTATAAAATTGATGAAAAAAATTCACAATTAAAAATAAAGCATTAAACTAAACAATTTCATATATTTGAATTTT
The DNA here is from genome assembly GCF_001406875.1 of Solanum pennellii. Lineage (NCBI taxonomy): Eukaryota > Viridiplantae > Streptophyta > Magnoliopsida > Solanales > Solanaceae > Solanum > Solanum pennellii. The sequence goes on along the minus strand of NC_028641.1, from coordinate 23,088,257 downwards.
TAAAATGTGAGTTAAAACTCAGTGAATTAAATTTTAAACAATGAATAGAAGTTGGAAAAATATGAGAATGCTTGAAAATACTTTAAATAAGTGAAATAAAAGTTGGAATATCACACTCTTCTGATTTTTGTACGACTTGGACATTTTCATATTGTTGACTAGACCTTGATAAATATCATTGCATGCGACGTAGCTCGTCTAACAAGTGCAAGACACAAAAGATGCGAGAAGGCGCATCCAACGTCAGCTCACTGAAGTGTGCAGGCCACCATCGATGTAGCCAGGTCACTCTAACATCGCTAAACCGAGGTGTGCAAGCTATGAACAAAGTTGGCTGGCGACTTCCGATGTTGGCAGCCCGATGTGTGCAGACCACGGAGGATAGGTGTATCCCATGTATAACATCATTTGACATATGTATGAAGGACACAGATGTGCATCCCATTTCCCACATCGGCTGACCATTGTGTGAAGGATTCACTCGACATTGAATGACCATTCTGTGTAGATCAACGGCGATGCGAGAAGGTCACGTCCAACGACGGTTGACCGTTATGTACAGGCCAAAGACGATATGGAAAGTACACTCTCAACGCCTTTTAACCAATGTGCAAGCCAAAGGTAAAAATGTAAGGCACTGTCGACGTCGGCTGACCGTTGTGCTGACCAAAGACGATGAGGGCAAGGCAACACCTGATGTCACGTGACTATGAATTTTATAACAAGGGAAATTTGGGCAGTCCACACTCGAATATTGATGAGAGATGTGTACAAGCCACGGAGAATACAGTTAGTCCATGACCCACGCCAGCTAAGTAATATACAGGCTATGACTGATACGCGAATCCCTTGTCACACGACTACTAGCCATTGCTGCAGGCAAAGGGCGATGCACGAAGGACAATCCCCTAGACCGCTAAAGTATGTACAAAGACCACGGTCGATATAGTCGTACCACGCCTGATGTCGGTTGAGTAATATGCACATGCAATGATCAACGCAACATTCCAAGACTAATGTCGCCTGTTCGATGCAAATTTTTTTGAAAGATGTCTCTTACTTGAAGTACACTGGCCTTGCTTGATGCATCATGCCGTTAGCCGATGCCGATGTTGCACGGTTGATGCACACATCAACGCCTAATGCATATAGGTCTTGGTTGATGATAACTGTTGTTGGACAACGTCGCTTTCCCGAAGTTCACATCTTTTGGCTGATGCTGCCTGCCGTTTGTCATTGCAAATGTCGCCAAACTGATGCACAAACACCATCACCGATGGGTACAAGTCTTGGCTTAAGTTCCCGCTGTTTATTGATATCTACAAACCGATGTGTGCAGGTAATGGAAGTTGCTAGCAGGGCACGTTCGATATCGGAAGAATGATGAGTGCAAGGTAGGGATGATTATGGAAGGCCACGTCTTACATCGTCTTACTTATGTATGCGAACAACATATGATACATGCAGCACACGTCTGACATTGATTGACTGTTGTGCATGCAAAAGGTGATATGTCCGATGTTGGTTAACCACTATGTGTAGTAAAATACGAACGGGAAGGCAACGTTGATGCTAGCTGTCTGTATTTTGTAGACCAAAGGCGATCTAGGAAATACATGCCTGATGTCGATTGACTATTGTTCAGGGCCAAAGGTAATGGGGGAAGGCAATGCCTTATATTGCAGACCGTTGTTTGCAAGCCATGGTCTATGAAGGCCATCCATGCTTGACACCGCTTAGTAATGTGCACAAGCCACAGACGTTGCATGCTTTCTACAGCAGATGTCGACTGAGCAATGTGCAGGCCAATACCGAGATTGGCAGACCATGTCTGACGTTGTGTGTCTATTGTGAATAGTCCAAGGGCGATATAAAAAGGTCAAGCTTGATGACCGCTGAGAAATGTGCACAGGCCACGATCGATGTGATAGGTCCAAGCACGATGTCAGCTAAGCGATATGCATAGGAAATGACTGATGCGGCTGTCAAGTACCAATATCGTCTAGCCAAAGGTGTTTGTTGTTTGACGATGTCATTTGTTCCAAAGTGTTGAGGCCTTTTTGATGCTTTCTGCCATCTGCCAATGCCAAAATCACCATACCGATGAGCACATGCAACGGCTGATGCGTGCATGTGTTGGTAGATGCTGCTTGCCATTGGAAAATGTCGCTTACCTCAAGCAAACAGGCCTCGGCAATGCTGCCTGACGTTGACCAATGTAAATAACGCCTAGTCGATGCATACACGCCATAACAGATGTGCGAAGGCCTTGGCTGATATTGCATTCTATTGGCAAACATGGCTTTCCATATTTGCAAATTCCATGTAGGACGCATGATGGCCTTGGATGATGTTGCCTATCATTGGCCGACGTTGCTTACTTAAAGCGCACAAGCCTTGGTTGATGGTGTCTGTCATTGAACAACGTCAATGTCGCTCAGCCGATGCATACACACCACTAGTTAAGTATGTATGCCTTGGATGATGCCACATGTCGTAGTCCAATGCCGGTTTCCAAATGCACACAAACAACCTCAGAGGCGTGAAGACCCTTGTTGATGCATCCTTCCTTTGGCCGATGTCTCTTAGACAGAGCATGCATGCCATGAACGACGTATCCTAACTGATGACAACATGCCACCGACGATGTGTGCATGCATTGGATGATGCTTCCTGCCATTGGATGGTGTCGCATGGCCACTATGTGTGGGCTAGGTTTGATGTCCATGAGTTTATGCACACAGACCACGACAGATGCATACACACATTTGTTATTGTCGCCTGCGTTGGCAGGTGTCACTTGGTCGATTCGCACATGTTATAGGTGATGTGCCTGGTCGATTAACTCAAACTACGACTCAAATAGCCTTTCCGATGTGTACACGACATAATGTATGTGTGCATGCCTTAGTAGATGTTGCATGTTGTTGGTTAATTGCTTCCTCGTTGCACGCATGCCACATCTGTGCATGCATGCTTCACTGGTGTTGCATGTCATTGGCCTACGTCACTTTTTAGATATGTATATTCCACGTCTGTGTGTGGAGGCCTTTGCTGAAGCCTTATCCCATTGGATGATGTCACTTTCCAGATGTGGACATGCCATGTTAGATGTGTGCTAGCCTTGGCTTATATTATATGCCATTGTACAGCATTTATAGATCAAAATTTGTACGCTACGTACAATCCGTGCAAGCCATATCCGACATTGACAGGCCAATGTGTGCACGCTACAGACGATGTTGGCAAGCCACATTCGACTTTAACACACTAATGTGAGCAGGCTGCGGATATGATGTTTTCAGGCCACGTTCGACGCCACACACACCATTCTATGCAGGCCAAAGGCGTGGCAGGTAGACTACGTCTAACGTCGGTGGACCTTTGTATCTAGGCCAAAGGTGATGCAGGTAGGCCAAACCTAATGTACTCTGACCATTGTGTATAGGCCAAAGTCAATGCAAGAAGACAAAGCTTAACATTGGATGACCCTGATGTGGAGGCCAAGGAAGATGCGGGTAGTCCATGCATTATGTCGGCTAATCTTTGTATAGGCCAAAGTTGATGGGGGCTGGCAATGCCTAATGTCGCCCGATCGATATATACAAGCCTGAAGTGATGAGGCTACGCCACTTCTGACGTCTGTATTCCAATTTGTGGAGGATAGATACTATACCTAGAGGCCTTGTGTGACGTCGAATGAACGATGCGTTTAGGACATAGAAGATAGGTGTATCCCACGTCTGACGTCGATCGATCGTTGTGTGCAGTCAAAAGACGATGCGTGCATACAATGTATGTCCTCAACTGACCATTATGTGCAGGTCAAACGCGACGCAGAAATGCCATGTTCGACGTTGGCTGACCATTGTGTACATGAAAAAGGTGATGAGGGAAGGACACACGCAACGTAGGATGATCATTTTGATGGCTAAAGGATGGGGGCAGACAATTCCTGATATCGACTGACATTTATGTGGGACAAATTCGATAGAGGCAGGCAACACCTGATGTTGCATCACCGTGTCACACCTGTAGAGCATAACCTAGATGCGACCGATGTCGTCTTTCCCTCAGAGGACTTATACAAGCCCTTACCATTCGTCATAACATCTAATCAGTAAAAATCGCGGGATATTAAAACCATTACATTCTACTTGAAGTATACTTAGACTTCATACTTAACATTCATAAAGTCATATGATATTCTAAAAACTTGTCTCACATATATTAAAACCATCTGAGAGTACTAGCCAACAAATAGTAATTATGCCATATAGGCCTTAGTACAAAAGAATCTAAAGAACATAATGGAATTAACGTATTCTTAAATCTACTANGAAAGAACATAATGGAATTAGCGTATTCTTAAAACTACTAAAATCTGCATCAGCTAGAATATTGAAAAGATAGGTCCCCGAACTTGAGAACCTACCAAGACTTAGAGAAAGAGTTCCGAGCTTCTTCAAATCGACCTCTTTAAAGTTCAATGGTCGGAAGCTACAGTTCTAATAATATAAAGTAATGGGGTTTGTACGCCACATGTACAAAGTATGGGTATATGCACATAACATATGAGGACATGCATGAAAAAGGATCATTTATCATTTCTTTAGAAAAATATTCTAAGTCATGAGAATGTCTTCAATGCACGTACCATAGGACATGTACAAGTTAAGAATTCCATCAACATAAAGCATAATCATAATCAAAGACATGTTATCATATAGTCATGTTAACATTTCATATTTCATAAATCCTATAAACACGAAACATATGCATATGATCCCATCCCAAACCTACAAGTGCAATGGTCATGTGAATCCCCATAACCCACACAACCAAGTAGATAAGATAAGAGACCATAAGTAAAGCTTTGCTTCATATAATTTTTAACACAAGTAGTCATAAATTCATATAACAATATAACCCAATAACATATTCATCATTATGACCAACATCATATAAGAGTATGCATTATAAACATACATCCTTCATGTTATCATGTATGTAGGAACAATCTCCTAGGACTTCTCTTAGAGTCAACTTGTGCAATGTCTAGGTAGAGTCACATACATCTACCAATAATAAGTAAACTCCTAAAGTCACCTTAGTCAACGTCCATTTACTTGTCTTTCATTTTACATGAGGGAACTTATGCCTTAACCGACATACACCATGTGAGCTAACATTGTAATCCGGTGTCATAAAACCCCACACCGAAAGAAGGTGGTCTATCATCCAAAGTAGAACCTAACATTACATAGCCTTCTAAATGGATCCACTAGCTAGTATCCTATGATGGATACATAGTTGAAGAACTAGAAGATGTATTAGAGACCCATAGTTCCCCATTACATGGCATCCTCAATCTCATGAGTGTCATTGTGAACCTAACTTCCAACTAGGGAAGGGGCACCCCTCATAACTAGTTCATCGGTGCTTTGCTTAAGTCCCTTTCTTGACTAACCTTTGAGATTTCTTTTATCATAACTTATCATAGGTGAAAGGAGATTGAATCCTTGTATAAACATGATCATGGGCTATTTATTATTAGATGACAATTTCCTTTCATCAGAACCCTTCGTATATGAGATTAATATAACATAGTCATCTTGTCCAAAGCATACAAGAGAATATCGTAACTTGTATTTTTCGTGTTCTTATCATGATCTCACAAGTAATATGTTCATATCCCAATCTATGCACATATAAAAATCATACATACTTTCACAGCATATTATTATGATTTATAGGCTAATATAAACATGGTAATCACAACTTTAGATGACTTACCTCTTGCTTCCAAGAACTTTATTCAAGAACTTACTTTCAAATTGTTACATTGATAATAATAACATAGTAAAATACTCAATAGCATGATAAAAAACAACTCTTCAAATCATAATCAATATCAAAGGATAATGTAGGGTAAAGGAATGGTCATTTAAGAGTTCATTCAAGTCTTAGTTCCAATGCCTACGTTTGCATATCATCAAGTAGTAGAAACAATCATGCGAAACCATCATCTAGATAAGAACATGCTTCACACGAAATTATAACATAAATAAACACATACTCATCAATTCAAGTGACATACACCATAGAAAACACTTGCTTTTCATTGAAAATAATAAATCTAGAGTTAGGGAGAAAATCCATTTTTCTAGAGTAAAAACCCTAGACTGGATGTTCTTGAAACTTTATATTTGAAAAGACCTCTTGGGGAATGGAATAACAAGAGAGAAAAACACATACCTTATATATGAATAATCCATGAAAATTGGATGAAAAACTTGAAGTCTTCGTCTTCTTCCTTAAGCTTTTCTTGTTCTTCAATGAAGTTTGGAAAAGAGAGCGTTCTTGAGAGAGATGAGAGAATTTTCGCTTGAATCTAATTTGGATGTGTAAAAGTGGTCTAAAACTGACCTAATATCCATATATAGTCGTCCTATGAATTACCTAAAAGATCCTCCACTTAATTTAGTCTTTTTAAGAAGTTAAATTACCAAAAATACGACTTTAACGATTCCGAAAAGTAGTTGCGCATCGCGGGGCCGAATCCCATAATTTTTATTATTCTTTGAGTTGAGGCAGTGAGGTTCGCGAGCTACCTCTAAAATCTTGAGGTAGTGAACTGCTTGTCAGACTCGCGTCACACGCCTTGCCTTCCCAACGACCCTTCAGGTGGTTCATGGGGTGTCGTTACTGGACTTTTCAACCCTTAGTAATACATACTACCTATCCAAGGTCTCTTTACAAGTTTTGTACTTCGTTTTACACTTCAAAACTTTCACCACATAGGTACGTCAACTAGTTCGATTAGCTAGTTTCTAGACATCAAGGTCTTTCTAAGTCGTTTTTTCCCTAACCTTTTCCCAATGTGTTTATTACATTAATATATGTATGGATACACCGTTCTAAACATTATTTATTAGATTATGATCTAGTCTAAGTCATGGCATTTCAAGAGTTTTACATTATCCCCCCCTCAGGAACATTCATCCCAGAATTACATTAAAATCTTTTAGAGGGTAAGAATACACACAATACTAGAAGCCCACCCAATAAACAAGAAAACATCATAATAAGTAAAAACTTATGGGAGTACTTTAAAAATCCTTTCAACACATACCATAACATTACACATAGAACTCAATTCCTGATGCACAAACATGTAAGAGCTCAATATTTCACAACATGTACTGAGAAATTTCCTTCTCAATCTTATCATACGCTCAAAATGCATCAAAGAGTTACCATGCTACCGTTCTTCTCAAGACAACAACAAAACAACAAAATTTCAAGAAGACACAGTCATACATATTTCACATATGTGCAGGAATAGAGTATGAAGGCATTTTCTTCTAACTCTAGTTGGTACTATCTTTCACCAAAACATACACCTATCTAGCAAAAGTCAATTTCGTGATTTTGCAATACTTTCTCTATTAATATGAATGTCTAACCTTAAGGAGTGAATAGATGAGGGTAGTGGTACTTCATGTCGGCTTCAGCCTCCCATGTTGCACCCTCAACAAGGTGGTTCCTCCATAGAACTTTTACAGAGGCAACCTCCTTGTTCCTCAACTTCTTGACTTGGCGATCTGGGATCTCAACCGGAACCTCTTAATAGGAGAGGTTCTCATCCACCCCTAAACCTTAAATAGGCAGAATAGACACCGGGTTTCCTATGCATTTCTTAATCATAGAAACATGAAACACTGGATAAACCAAAGCTAGTTCACTAGGTAGTTCCACTTCAGAGGCAACCTTTCTAACCCGTCGTAAAACCTCAAAAGGACCAACATACTAGGGTCTTAACTTCCCCTTTCTAACGAATCTCATTACCTCTTTCATAGGTGAAATCTTCAACTACACATGATCAATTATTTCAAACTCAAGAAGTCTTCTTCTATTCTCTGCATAAGACTTTTGCCGACTATGCTGTCTTTAATCTATCTCTTATGATTCAAACTTTCTTTATAAACAGATAGATAATCTATGGACCACAGAGTGAGGATTAACAAACCTCAAACCATCCAACTAGAGACCTCCATTTTCTAAAATAAAGATCTTCAAAAGGTGCCATGGAGATGCTTGAATGATTGCTATTGTTGTAAGAGAACTCGATTAAATGTAAGTGATCATCCAAACTTCTGTTTGAATCAATGACACAAGCTGTTAACATGTCCTCAAGGGTAAAATGGTACATTCCGCTTGACCATTTGTTTGAGGATGAAAATAGGTAGTAAATTTAACTTGAGTACCTAAACCCTTTTGAAAAGCCTTCCAAAAAAGAGAAGTGAATTGGGAACCTCTATCCGAAATGATGGACAAACGAATCCCATGAACAATCACAATCTCATTTATGTAGATCCTTGCATAGTCTTCAGTCGTGCATGTATACTTAACGAGAATAAAATTGGCACATTTGGTGAACCTATCAAGAATAACCCATATTGAATCATTTTGCATTCAGGTTCGAGGAAACCCAACAAAAAAATCCATATTGATGGCTTCCCATTTCCAAGAAGGAAACATCCATGATTTGGGTTAAACCATCCGGTTTAAGATATTTAGCTTTAACTTTTTTGCAGTTTGGACACTTACATACAAACTCCGTTGTGTCCCTCTTTAAACCATCCCACCAATAGATCTCTCAAACATCATGATATATCTTGGTTGCACCCAGATATATAAAATAATGAGAACCATGAGCTTTTTCTAGAATTCAATTTCTCAAATCCTCAACATCGGGTACACATAATCTTTCTTGGTACCTAAGAACACCCCCTATTGGGAGAATGGCTCATTGAGCTTACCAAGTACCGATTTCTTCAACTCCATCAATAGTGGATCAATATGTTACATAGATTTCACCTCCACCACAATTGATGAGTCAGAGTTATGATGGACCATAAAACCACCATTTGGAGAATCTTTTAACCGCACACCTAATTGAGCCAACCTATGAGCATAATTTACAAGTTCTTTCTTGTCGTCTTCCACATGATAGACACTACCCATAGTCATATGACTCAAAGCATCTGCAACCATATTGGCCTTGTTAGGGTGGTAAAGGAAACTCATGTCATAATCTTTTAACAATTTTAACCATCTTCTCTGTCAGAGATTTAACTCTTTTTATGTAAACACATATTGAAGACTTTTATGGTCAGTAAGTGCATCAACATGCACACCATACAAATAATGTCTCCATATTTGTAAGGCAAAAACTACAGCACCTAACTCAAAGTCATGAGACGGATAATTCTTCTCATGAACTTTGAGTTGCCCAAAAGCATAAGCTATCACCTTACCATGCTGCGTGAGGACACATCCCAAGCCCTCTCGGGAAGCATCACAATACACTACAAAGCCCTCATTGCCCTCCGGTAAGGTCAACACTGTAGCAGAGGTAAGCTTATCTTTAAACTCTTGAAATACCTTTTCACAAGCTCACGACCACACAAAATTCACCTACGTTTGCGTCAAAGCTATCAAAGGAGAAGAAATTGACAAAAATCCATCAACAAACCTTCTGTAATAGCTGGATAGACTCAAGAAACTTCTTATGTCTATGGGAGTCAAAGGTCTAGGCCAATTTCTCACCGCATCTGTCTTCTTCAGATCAACCTCTAGACAATCACTAGAGAGAATATGGCCAAGAAAAGCAACTAACCTCAACAAAAATTACACTTGCTAAATTTGGCATTATGTTGGTGTTATTTGAGGACGTGCAAGGCCAACCTCAAGTGACTATCATGCTCATCTTCATTTTTGGAGTATATCAGAATATCATCAATGAACACAATCACAAATGAGTCGGGGTAATCTCGGAAAACTCTATTCATTAGGTCCATGAACGCCGCCAGTGTATTTGTTAACCAAAAAGACATAACTAGGAATTCATAGTAACCATATCTAGTTAAGAAAGTTATTTTGAGAAAATCTTCACCTCTCACCCTATGTTCGTGATATCTTCACATTAAGTCAATCTTGGAAAAGTAGCTATCACCTTGGAGATGATCAAATAGATCAACAATGCTAGGTATAGGATACTTATTCTTTATAGTGACCTTATTGAGTTCGCAAAAATTAATGAATATTCTAACGGACCCTTCCTTCTTCTTAACAAACAAGACTGGAGCACCCCATGGAGAAATACTAGGTTGAATGAAACCCTTGTCTAGTAAATTCTTGAGTTGGAGCTTCAACTCTTTCAATTCAGCTGGAGCCATTCATATGGGGGAATTGAAATAGGATTCCTATCTGGTAATAAATCAATGCCAAAGTCAATTTCCCAATTGGGAGGAATTTCAAGAAGTTCATTAGGAAAAACCTATGGGAATTCACTCACTAAAGAGACTGACTCAATAGAAGAAGTATAACATTCAAGGTCCTTAACCTTCACCACATGGTATAAAAACCCTTGGATATCATCTTACAAGCCTTCAAACAAGAAATATTTTAAACCCTTGGCATATAATTTCTCCCCTTCCACTCTAGTATAGGTTCATTGGGGAACTGAAACTTCACTTTTTTGTTCTACAATCTATGGACGCAAAATAATCATGTAGCCAATCCATATCCAAGATGATATATCAAAATCAAACATGTCAAGTTCTACAAAATTAACAAGAGTAACTCCATTGGGAAGCATTACAGGACATTTCCTATAGACTCTTTTTGCAACAACAGGGTCGCCCATTGGGGTATAAACCTAAAAGGGTACAATCCAAACATCGAGAAGTACATCAAACTTCGTAGCTACCAAAGGTGTTACAAAAGAAAGGGTAGCACCTGGGTCAATCAAAGCATAATCATATCTCCCCTCATCCCTATCGTTCGAAATCAAAGAGGAAACATATTTGGACAACTTAATGAATTAAAGAAGTATTCTTGACACTCATACCTCCTTGACGAAGGTTGATGAACTCATCTAACTTAGATTTCCTTTGTTCCTTTGAAAGAATCTATAAAGAAATGCCTTTTTGAAGATCTCCTAAGTCATGGGACCACCTCCTAATGATCTACTATCCTTCCACTGATAATACCATGTCTGAGCCACGTCCTTGAGTTGACAAGCAGCAAGTTTAGCCTTCTTAGTAGTACTTACCCTGTAGCAAACAAAATCTTGTAAACCTCATCAAGGAAGTCTTGGGGGTCTTCATCAACGTTAGATCCCAAAAACATAGGAAGATTCATCCTCATAAAATCCCTCAAACGGCTAGCCATAGTACGAGCATATTGGTTCTCAAGGAACAATCTTCTATTAGCTTGTGCCGTAATGGCATGAGCTTGGATGTTGATGGCTTGGGCCATTTGAAGCGGGGATGTCCTCACCTCACCATCCGTTATAGTCGGAGAATTGACCGGAACTTGTTCATTTGTAGCATCTTGTACTTGGGGAGCATTTCAATTGCCTCGGGGATTAGCTCCAGCATTCGCAATCTCATCTCCTACTCTACCCACAGCAGTCCTTCTTGTGTTCATCGTCTAAAACCATAAGAAGGGATTAGATGATAAAAGACACATAGCGTCAAAACTCTAGAGGCACGACATAGGGGTATAAAGAGAAGAGAATTTTCGTAGTCATCACATAGTCTCTCATCCATAATTGTGGCGCGCTTCACAACCATGAACAAGATACTATGTAACATGGTATAGTGAGACATGATCCTAAGGATATTTAACCTCATGCTCTAATATCAATCTTGGCACACCTAAAGAGCATACCCCAGATGCGACCGGCATCGTCGTCCTCTCATAGGACTTAGACAAGCCCTTAGCATTCATCATAAAATGTGATTAGTAAAAATCACGGAAAATTAAAACTTTTATATTCTACTTGGAGTCTACTTAGATTTCAGATTTAACATTCATAAAGACATACAATATTCTAAAAGCTTGTCTTTCATATATTAAAACCATCTAAGAGTAAAAATCTGGACTTAGCCAATAAATAGTAATTATGACATATAGGCCTTAGTACAAAAGAATCCAAAGAACACGATGGAATTATCATATTCTTAAAACTACTAAAAACTTTCATAAGCTAGAATATTGAAAATATAGCATCCCCGAACATAAGGACCCGCCAAGACTTGGAGAAAGAGTTCAAAGCTTCTTCTAATCGACCTCTTTAAACTTCAATGGCTGGAACCTACAATTGTAGTAATATATAGTAATGGGGTTAGCACGCTAAATGTACTAAGTATGGGAATATGCACATAACAGATAAGGACATCCATGAAAAAGGATCATTTATCATTTCTTTAGAAAAATATGCTAAGTCATAAGAATGTCTTCAATGTGCATAATAAAGCAAATGTACAAGTTAAGAATTCCATCAACATAAAGCATGATCATAATAAAAGACAAATTATCATAGAGTCATGTTAACATTTCATATTCCATAGATCATATAAACATTACATAAAAAAAACATATCAATGATGTCATCCTCAACCTTCAAGTGCAATGGTCATGTAAAGCCCCATAAACCCACACAACCAAGTAGAAAATATATGAGATAGTAAGTAAAACTTTGCTTCATATAACTTGTAACATAAATAGGTTTTACTTCATATAACAATATAACCCAATAACATATTCATCATAATGACCAACATCATATAAGAGTAACATCATGTATAATAAACATATATTTTTCATGTTATCATATTACATAAGAACAATCTCGTAGGACATCCCTGAGAGTCAACTTGTGCAATGTCTAGGTAGATTCACATACCTTTACCTATACTAAGTAAACTCGTCAAGTCCCTTTAGCCAACGTCCATTTACTTGTCTTTCATTTTACATAAGGGAACATATGCCTTAACCGACATAAACCATGTGAGCTAAACATAGAATTTGGTGTCATAAAACCCCATACCGAAACGGCCAAAGTAGAACCTTACAAGACATAGCTTTCTAGGTGGATCCACTAGCTAGTATCTTATGGTGGTAACATAGTTCATGAACTAGGAGATGTATTAGAGATGTATAGTTCCACATTACATGGCAGCCTCAATCTCATGAGAGTCATTGTTAACGCACTTTCCAACTAGGGAAGGGACACCCCTCATATCTAGTTCATTGTTGCTTAGCTTAAGTCCCTTTCTTGATTAACGTTTGAGTTTTCTTTTATCATAACTTATCATAGGTCATACGAGATTAACTCCTTGTATGTAAACATGATCATGAGCTCTTTATTATTAGATTAGAATTTCCTTTCATCATAACCCTTTTTATGTGGGATTAACAAAACATAATCATCTTCTGTAAAGCATAAATAAGAATATCGTAACTTGCAGTATTTGTGTTCTTATCATGACCTCAAAAGTAACATGTTCATAGCCCAACATATAAAAATAACACATCATACATACTTTCACAACATATTATCATGATTTATTGGCTAACATAAACATGGTAGAGTAATCACAACTTTAGAAGACTTACCTCTTGCTTCAAAGAACCTTATTCAAAAACTTACGTTCAACTTAAAAAATTCATAATCATAACAAGTAAAATACTCAATAGCATAATAAAGATCAAATTTACAAATAATATAAAATATCAATGCATTATGTAGGGTAAAGAAAAGTGACATTTAAAGATTCATTCTAGTCTTAGTTCCAATCCCTACGTTTTCATATTATTAAGTAGTAAAAAAATCATGCGAACCATCATCTAGATAAGTACACGCTTCACATGATATTCAAACATAAATAACCACATACTCATCAATTCAAGTAAAATAGACCATAGAAAACACTTGCTTTTCATTGAAAATCATAAATCTATAGTTAGGAAGAAACTCCATTTTTGTAGAGTAAAAACCCTAGAATGGAAGTTCTTGAAACCTTATTTTTGAAAGGCCTCTTGGGGAAAGGAATCCCAATAGTGAAAAACCCATACCTTATATATGAAGAATCCACGAAAATTGGATGAAAAACATGAAGTCTTTGTCTTCTTTCTTAAGCTTTTTCTGTTCTTCAATGGAGTTCGGAAAAGAGAGCCGTTTTGAGAGAGATGAGAGAATTTTCGTTTGAATCTTGTATGGACGTGTAGAAGTTGTATAAAACTGACATAATAGACATATATTATTCGTCCTATGAATTATCTTAAAGACCCTCCACTTAAATGAATCTTTTTGAGAAATTAAAATACCAAAAATACGATTTTATCAATTCAGGGAAGTAGCTGCTTGTCGTCGGGCCAAATCCCATCATTTTTATTAAATTTTGAGTTGAGGCAGTGAGGTTCGCGATGCTACCTCTCCTATTTTGAGGCAGGCACCTGCATGTCAGGCTTGCGTCGCACGCCTTGCCTCCAATTCTTCCTGCTCACAGGCTGCCAGGCAGGTTGCCCACCCATGTTTGGGCCCTCACCAAGGATCTTCGAGTGATCCTTAGGGTGTCGTTACCAGACGTTTGGACCCTTTGTATTACATACTGCCTATAAAAGGTCTCTTTACAAGTTTTGTACTTAATTTGACACATCAAAACCTTCACAAAAAATAGGGACATCAACTAGTTCTAATTAGCTAGTTTCCGGACGTCATGGTCTTTCTTAGCTGTTTTTGCTCTAACCATTTACAAATGTTTTTATTAATTTACTAATATATTTTTGGAAACATCATTTTAAATATAAATTAATAGATAATTCTCTAGTCTAAGTGATGATAATTCCAAAGTGTTACAAAACGATTTTTTGCAGGGCAAGGGAAATGCGGGCGGTCCACGCCCGACAATAGATAAACGATGTTCACAAATCACCATGGATGCAAGCAATCCATATCAAGAATCGGTTGATAAATGTCCATGATACGGATAATGCGGGTAGATCATGTATCATATTGATTGTCCATTTTGTGCAGTCTAAGGGCGATACGAAAAGGCCAATATTGACGATCACTCAGTGATTTGCACATGCCACAGCCAGTCCATGCGCAACGTCTCATGAGAAATGTGCAAAGGTCACAGCTAATGCAACTATCTACAACCAATGTCTTCTCGCCAATACCTCTTCGTGTTTGCCGATGTCTCTTACCCGAAGTAGATAGGCCTTGGCTGATGCTACCTATTGTCAACTAACTCTTATGTCGTCCTGCCGATATACACATGCACCAGCTTATGGTGTCATCCATTGTCCAACATCGCATGACAAAAGCGCAATTGCCTTGACTAAGGTTGCCTGATGAAAGATGATGCAATGGTCACCCTTACAATGTGCACACTATACGACCAATGCACGCAGGCCTTAGCTGATGCTGTATTCCAATAGCCAACGTCTCTTTCTAGATGTGCACATGCCATGTTATATGTGTGCATACCTTGGGTGATACTACCTGCCATTGACTATTATCTCTTGCCCTAAGCATAGAAGCCTTGGCAAATGGTGCATGTTATTAGTAATGTCGATGTTACCAAGACGATGCACACAAACAATTGATATTTGAGAATGAGGGGAATTTTGTTTCACGCCGTTGTTAGACGTCGCTTGCCAAATGTGCACAAACAACGTTAGATGCTGTAGGATCTTGGTTGATGCTGTCTATTATTGGCCAACGTCCCCTAGATAATGATTGAATGCCATGATCATTGACACCCATTTGATGTGCACACACCATGGATTATTCGTGCAAACGTTAGATGATGTTGTCTGCCATTAGTTGATGTCGCCTGCCAGAAACGTGAAGGCCAAGAACGATGTCATCGAGTTGATGCGCACACTCTAAGACTTATGCGTGCAGTTCTTGGTTGATATTGAAACCTTCGGGTGATGTCACTTTCCAAACACTCACATTCCACATTCGTGTGTGAAGGCCTTCGTAAATGTCATATGTTATTGGCCGACATCATAGGACCGATATGTGGCAGTAACGCACAATGTTTGCATACAACATCCGATGTGAGTTGACCAATGTTTTTAGTCTGCAAACGATACTAACACATCGCGTTTGAGGTCTATAAGTAATGTGTGTAGGCTACAGACTATGCTATTATGACAAGTTCGACAGTGACATACCAATGTGTGCAGGGTGAGGACAATGCTGGCATCCCACTTCTAATGTTAGCTAACCGTTGTGTGAAGGACAATGGCAAGGTAGGCACATTGTGTGCAGGTCAAAGAGAATGCGGGCATGCCATGTATGATGTCAACTAACCATTGTGTGCTGGCTAACTGAAATAAAGGCAGGCAACGCTAGAAGTTGGAAGACTATGGTGTGTACACCAAGGATGATGCAGCCAATCCACGTCGGACGTTGGTTGACCACTGTGTAGGCAAAAGTCGATCGAGGCAAGAAAATCATGATGCGCCATTGATATGTTAAGGCTAGAGGTGATGCTACTAAGGTAGACCGATGTGTGCGGGATATGGATGATATTCGCAGACCACGTTTGATATCGGCAGGCAAATGTGTGTAGGCTAAAGACAATGCCTGCAGGCCACGTGTGACGTAGCTGACCCGTGTGTGCAGGCCAAGAATGATAGGTACAACCCATGTCCGACGTGTGCCGACCTTTGTGTGAAGGCAAATGTGATATGGGTAGGTAACATGTGTCTTCGAATGCACATTATTTGCAAGCCAAAGACGATGCGGGAATACCACGTCTGACATTAGCTAACCGTTGTATTCAGGAAAAAAGGCGACACGGGAAGGCAACACTGGACGTTAGATGAGCGTTGTGCAAGTAAAGGGTGATGGGGTAGGAAACACCCGACATCGATTGATCATTGTACATGACAAAGACAATTGGGGTAGGCAACACCAAATGTCGCTGGAACGTTGTTTCCAGGACACTGTCTATGTTTCCAATCCATGCCCGACGATTACTAAGCAATGTGCACAAACCACGATCGATGCAAGCAGTCCACGTGCGATGCTAGCAGAGCAATGTGGAGGCTACGGCCCATGAGTGTAGCCCACATCTAACGTTGGTTGGCCACGGTGTACACGCCAAGGGCGATGTGGGAATGCCATGCCCAATTACTACTGGATGATGTAAATAGACCACAACCGATGCGTCCAGTCCATGCTTGAACGATATGCATAAGCCACGTCTGATGCGGTAGTCTACGGCCTAAGTCGCCTAGACAATACCGCTTGCCGTTGGTCGATCTCGCTATCACGAAGAAGATATGCCTTGGTTTATGCTTCCAGTTGTCAGCTGATGTTGATATCTCCATACCGATCCGCACACGCTATGACTTCTGTTTCCTATAATTGGTCAATGTCTCTTGCCTGAAATGCATTAGCCTTGTCTAATGCTACCCAACATAGGCCGATGCGAAGGTCGCCCTATTAAGATGTATGGAGGCCTTAGCTGATGATGCCTACCATTGCCCAACATCGCTTGCCCGAAGCACAAAATCCTTAGTTGATAAAGAGTTTTATAGACGAAGTCGATGTTGCAAAGATGATGCACACAATCCATGGGTTATTCATGCATATCCTTGGATGATGATTCATGTCGTTGTTCGATATTGCTTTCCAGATGTACACAAACCACGTCAGATGCCTGAGCACTTTGGTTGATGCAGTGTGTCATTGGACGACGTCGCCTGTCTAATGCATTAAGACCACAAACATGTAAGTTGTTTTAATTTTGAAAAGGAAAAATATTTAATCTAAGTTTAGGACATATTTTGAGTCTCCATTTTTAAAAGGAAAAACATTTAAAAGGAGTTCGGGGATTCACATTTTTATTTTAGGTAGGTTTTTACGGTACCTAAAATTTCCCTTAATATGGTTTTCCAACAAGTAACTTTGTTTGGATAAATTATCTAACTTACTTTTTGAGATAAAATTTATTTAGAATTGTTTGAAAATGAAGTATTAATTTTACTATATAAGTGAATTTTAGTATGTAAAATTTATTTAAAGTCTAATTGAATTAAATGATTTATTTTAAATAGTGAAAATATAACGGCATCTTTTGGGGATTTGAACTTTTCAACCCTAAACGTAACGACTACCAATAACAAATAATACGATAACATAAGATAGAGAGACAAAGGAAAGGAGAGAGAGAGAGAGAGAGAGTTGGGTCCAAATCCAGTGTCTGTTCGTCTGGATCTGTACTTTGTCCCATTTATTTTGGTCTTTTTACCCATTTGTTTTTTTTGTACATGTCGTAAACCAATCATACAATAATCAATAAATAATAAAAGACGGCAAGGGATTAAGCCCCAAAATAATAAAATACAAGACTCTAAATAATATATAGTTGGACTTTGGTCCAATTTCTTCGACTCTACATCTGCTATGATTTCTTCGAACTCTGAATCTTCTACGCCCCTTTATAACTTATTGACTTAGATGAAAGTGAGATTAAGCCTTTACGGCTCTTTCTGAAATGCAAGGGAATGTGGAGTCCATTTGGACTTAAACGGGTTTTTCATGCACAAGAAATCATAAATATTGTAAGGATCACTTCGAGTTGAATAAAATAACATTACTGATAACGAAGCAATAAATTCAGTACCCTAACCACAAGAGATAAACACACTCTTTAACAAACAAGAAAAGAAAGAGACATATTAGAATAAATGACTAAAATATGACATGCGGGCACGTAAAAGAACACCAATTGATTAAATGTTAAACAATGATTAATACTCTATGGGAACAAAATAAAGCAACAAAGACAACACAGTACCCTTTTGTTAAAGAAGAAAATTAAAGAAGTCTCAAAAGAAAGGTAGCTCTTCTTAATAGCAAGCAAATAAACCAAGGTAAGAATATTTTATTTTTGTAATTATTTAATTTTTATTATTTTTAAAAAAAAATTGAAATCCACACTAGGCTCATGAACAAATATGTTTGAACACAACAGTGGACACATCCAAAAATGGATACCTACGATACGCAGTGACTATTTCCAAGATTTACAATTTCAACCCCCTATTTTGAAAGACAAACATACATTCTAATAGCAAAGAAAAGAAAAGAGAAGCAGTGTGGCCGGTACATTTTTACATCTTGAACCAAAATTTCGAATACACACAGAGGTATATCATTCGGGTTTTTGAGCATACGGAACTTACAGTCTTTTTCAACATCTATTTGAAGTAAGAATAGGATAAAACAATGAAAAAAATGGGAAAAAAATACACAATCCTCATTTGAAAAAAAGTTAACAAGTCAATGCTAAAGAAGGTATGACCCGAAACTCATACATGAACTTGAAGATGATAGACATTTTCCCTACTAAAGTAACACAAATTTTGAAACATCAGCTTGAATAAAATAGAACAATGCTACGCAGCATTATGTGTGTACCCCTTAATGGTATTTGAAAAAATTAAAGATGCTCAAAGATAAGAAAATGAACTTGAAAGGGCCCTAACCACAAAAGAGTGCTCTAATGAAGAATCAGAAATCTAGCCAAGAAATCAGACTATATATTTTTCTTTTTCCCCCATGAAATTTTTCACCCTTTTTTTTGCATTGTTTCTGTATGATTTATTCGAAGCCGAAACTAATCCCTCGGATTTTTCACAGCATATTTCTTTTTCACTTTTTTTCTCCTCTCAATACACTGCACCATTTTCTCTGTTAATTCAAAATTTCTAGCCTCCCCAAAAATCTGCCCTCACAGTGAATGAAGGTCGTATTTTGAAGAGGGGAATTAGGGTTAAGAGCTTTTAGGGAAAACAGGTCCAACTTCGGTTGAATGTCTATTGGCGAATCAATATTTGAATTAGCTTTACCAAAATAGTTAGACCCCCCTTTTCAGCAGATTCGAAACTATTCTAGAACAGGAAAGGGTGATGGACAAACAGATTAAACCCATTGTCCTTGACAAGCGACGTGTCTCGATGAAAAAGCACAAGGATGGAAAACACATGATTCTGCACCTGCTGCGATGGTAAGAGATTAGAATGACATTAGACAAAGATGAAAAAAAAAGTGCTATCCTCTGTTTTACGCGTACCAGGCGTGAAACTGATGCTGGTGCCGTTCTTGCAATACGATGTGAACTTTTTATATATTATTTTCTCAAAATTTTATGAAACTAATTATTTTACGTTGTTCGAAATCGAAGAAACTCGAGTTGACTAATTTATATGGTGGAAGTCCAAAATTGGGTGTAAACAACTGTCCCTCATTTTACTTGGATTGATGCATGAAATTTGAGGAAAATTACATTGACCAAGCCAATTTTGGACGACCACATACTCGTCTCTAAGAAAGATATTTGGCACAGACTTTAGGCGTTGTGGCCGAAACCTGAAAATGTGCTTCCAATACATTTTAGGCAATATGAGAATTAAGGCCACTTGTAGTTCGATACGCTGGATTTAAAAGAATTCAAAGTCATCCCGATACTGAATTATGAAGGGACCGAGATGCTCGAGAATAATATTTAAGAGTGAAAGTTTGATTACAGCCAAGTTTTCGACATTGAACCCGCCTACATATCCTTAAAACTTAGTAATCAGACTAGTTGTAGTTCTACTCGATTTGTTGAAAAGAAAATCTATTATTTTAGCTATCCTTTGGTTCTAGAAAAGTTACAAATAAAGTCAAGTATAAAAGATAGTCTTGCAACCTCTTATCCATGATGGTGGAGCTTTCACATCCATAAGTAAGAAATTCGAAGGACATAATTTCCAAAGTTCTTGATGTATTATCTCTCGGATTGGAAACTTGCTTCTGGCAGCTACAACCATTTCCAGATGCGAAACTCACACTGGGAAATCTAAAAAAGAACCCACATGCCTTGATAGGGGTGTTGTATTATTGTGGTGGAAGCGGCTCTTCTGCTCGCATCCTAAGAGTTTGACACTCTTCTTTGGACTATGTCTAGTTCGCTGCAAAGAAAAAGTTCCAGGTTGTGCTGTATCCTTATTGATGTCGTTCGCACCTGTGGTTTGATTTGAGAACTCATTCATTCTGATGCTCTCGACAAAGACAAAGATAAAATTGATTAGCATAAAAAAAGGCAATTCAAATGAGAGAAAGTGTATTTTACCGTGTTGACACTTAATTTGTCTTCTCTAACATTTGACGTCAACTCGATCAGGTTTGGCATAAAGCAAATAAAACATATGTCTTATGTTTGCAATGTAATCTTCCATGTACTCTTCTTTTCATATCGAAATAAGCAAAAGTTGATGCAGTGTGCTGATATTTCTCTTGCTGTCGTTTTTGATGATTCTTTTGATGTTTACTTTTGCAAAATTAAAGATGTAGTTGATGTTGAGGGATAAACATTTCTCTTCCGCAAAGCATGACCTTTTCGCGATGCATGAATTTTCTCTTGCAATGCATGACTTTTTGTCAGCAATTCATGACTTTTTCACGGTACATTAATTTTCTCTTACAATGCATGACTTCTTATCTGCAATGTATGACTTATTCTCCGCAATGCATTAATTTTCCACGGTACATGAATTTTCTCTTGCAATGCATGACTTCTTCTTCGCATTGCATGAATTTTCGGCAGTATAGGAATTTTCTCTTGCAATGCATGATTCTTCTCTTAAATGCATGATTTTATGTGATGTATGACATTTTCCCGTGATGCCTCAATATTAACTCGTGATGTATGATTTTCTGCTTTTCATGAATATTAACTCGCGGTTCAATATTTTATGTGAGGCATGAATATCTTCTTATAATGCATGATTTTCTTTGAGGCATGAATATTTTTTCGTGATGCATGATTTTCTACAAGGCATTAATATCTTCTCATGATGGAAAATTATCTTCTCGTGATGCATGAATATCTTCTCGCGATGCATGATTTTCTGGGAGGCATGAATATCTTCCCGCTGCATGATTCTTCACGAGGTATGAATATCTTCCCGTGATGCATTAATATTTACTAGTGATGCATGAATATTATCTCGCGATGCATGACTTTCCATGATCCATGAATATTAACTATCGATGCATCACTTTCCACGATGCATAAATATTAACTCGCGATGAATAACTTTGCTCGATGCATGAATACTAACTCGTCATGCGTGGTTTTCTTCTAAAGGTCATCCTTGGTACCAAATGAATATAGTGCTTCAATCGAGCAATATAATGATCTTATGGGTACCATCTGGATAATGATATCGTTTCAATTGATAATATAGCAAAACGATCCACCAGGTAGTGTATCATGTCAATCGATAATACAATTAAGATTACATTTCAGGTAGCATTACTATCACATATGATAATATGACGCATGACGTCCTAGACGAAAATCTATAAAATGTCTTTCTTGAGATCTTCATTTGATTTAACTTTGAAAACATATATATCTTCATTAAAGACTTCGTTGTTTGGGAATTGAATGAAACAATAATGTTAACATTCCATAGTCAGCAATTTAAGTAATATAAAATATGTCATGCATCCACAAAAAATTATAAATTTTGGGGAGCTCTTCGCCTCCTTGAATTCTCCATATTCATCGGTTGGAGGAATTTGTTGATTTCTTAGCAAACCTATAAACCTACATTCGCAGAAAAATTGTCAATTTTAAAAAGAATTGATTTGTGTTGATTTCTTTCGTTGTCTTCCCTTTCCCAGCTATCTCCGATTGATTTTCTGATCTCCCAAATCTTGATTGATAAGACAAATATTTTATGCCAACAGGTTAAATATAAAAGAATATTTTTTAAGAGAAATAAATTTTCGAAAAGTAGTATTTTGAAAATAGGTTACTACCAAGTATCATGTCACCTCATGCTTAGCAAACCTCTCTGATTCTTATGCTTGGATGTCTATATTATTATTCACTGTAGAGTATTCAGAGTCACTCTAGGCTGTCGATAAACCCATGTTGAAATTTTGAGTCCATCCTCAAAACTTTTGTCCCAGTTGACATTCTTGGCACATCTTCGACTGTTGGTGAGCAAATCACAAAATTTTTCACATCTTCTCTATAATTATGTTTCGAATCCCGAAATATTTTCAGTCTTGGATTCTTGAGGAAAAATCTTCTTCTCAAGAATTTTTGAGTCCCTTTCAAAAATCCTGTCCCATTTTCTATTGTATAGAAAAATAGAAATCTAACGAGAGATATGACCAAACCCTTGTGGTGCCTACATATACCATTGAGGCATGATTTAGGTAAACTGTAGTTCCCACTCAAATGTTAACAGCAAATAGGAAATTTGAAAAGAAATTGAATGAGGCCGACTTAGGCTGCCTACGTATCTCATTCTTGAGAATTTAGGTCGAACGTAGCTCAAACACAAAGAAATATTAAAAAGGGATAAAAAGGGTGACCGAGACCGACAAAGGCCTCCTACGTATCTCATTCTTGAGTATTCAAGTAAGACGTAGTTCATTACAAGAGGGATAAGATTTTAAACAAAGCAAATACAAGCAAATAGAACGATTATAAGTAAACCGCAGAAATGAAAACTGAAGCTTCACATATAGTATCTCTTGACAACATCTGAGTTGATCAACTTCGGCCATACGGCTCCAGCCATCTCGGACAAGACCAAAACACCTCATGATAATACTTTGCGAACTATGTAGGTCCTTGACAATTTGGTTCGAATTTTACTTTGTATTCATCTTGATGACAAAAAAGACGGTGAAGTACTAAATGACCAATTTCATAATTTCTGTCTCTAACTCTCTTATAGAAAGTGCGAATAATTCTTCGCCAATATAGTTGAACATGAAAAACGACAACCATTATTTTCTGGTCAATCAATTTCAATTGGTCGATCCTCTTGCTAACCCACTCATTATTAGTCAACTCTGCGTCCTGGATGATCCTCCAGGATGGTATCTCAACTTCAGCAAGTATGAATGCTTTTGTTCCATATACTAAAAAGTATGGAGTGCTCCAGTTGATGTTCTGACAGTCGTTCAATAACAAAACAAAGCGTATGGAAACATCTCATGCCAAACTTGGTGGTTATCAATCATTTTCCTAAGTATTTTGTTGATATTCTTATTGGCAGCCTCTCCAGCACCGTTAATCTGCGGACAATAAGCGGCTGAATAGATACGACCGATGCGAGCAGCCCTTATCTGACAATTGCTAGCCATTGTTTGCAAGACAAGGTCGATTAAGGAGGGCCAAGATCAAAGACTACAAATGGAAATACACATACCACGATCGGTTCAGCCACTCCACGCTCGATGTCGCTTGAGTGATGTGCACATGTAACAAACGATGCAACAATCCACGATTAATGTCGCCTGGCCGATGCCGATTGTCATTGGCCGATGTCTCCTGCTTGAAGCACACAAGAATTGTTTAACGCTTAATGGCGTTGGCTGATGCTAATTTTGCCCTACTGATTCACACACACCACAACGAATGTGTCCATGCCTTGGCTGATTCTACATGTTATTCACCAATATCATTTTCCCGAAGTGCATGTTCGTTTGATGATGTTGCCAGATATCTCCCAACCAATGCATAAATGCCATAACCGATGCGTTTAGGTCTTAGCTTATGTGCCTTTCATTGGTCAACATCTACAGACCGATGTTCGCAGGCAATGGCTAACGTCAACAAACCGATGAGTGTAGGCTACGAATGATGGTAGAAGGCCACATTTCACGTCAGCTGACCGATGTATGGAGGCCATAGATGAGAGGTTCAGGTCACGTCCGACATTGGCCAACCATTGTGTGCATACAAATTGTGATACGGGAAGTCCACGTCCAATGCCGACTAACAATTGTGTTTAGGCCAAAGGCGATGCCGGAAAGACACATCTGACGTCAACTGTGCACTTTATGACGAGAAAAGGCGATGCAGGAAGGTCAAGACCGACGTTGGCTTACTCTTATGCAGGCCAAATATGATGTATGTAGGCAACACCCAATATTTCTAATTGTTGTTTGCAGGCAAGAGTTATGCAAGTAGTTCACGCTTGACAACAGCTCAACAATGCCCATAAGTCATGGTCAATATAGGCAGTACACGACAAATGTTTGTTGGGAAATGCATAGGCTACATTCAAGGCGAACAACCCAACGTCTAAAATCGACTGGCTGTTGTGTGCAAGAAAAAGGTGATGTTGGAAAATCAAGTTCGATGGCCACTGAGTGATGTGCACAGGCCACGACTAATGCATCATCATCATCTGTGCGGACGTATCCCAAACCATACCTCGCTCCTTTGACAGGAGCTTTAATATGCTAAATAAATTCCTTGGAATTCCTTCCCAATCCAAAACCTAGCTCGAACCCATTTTGCTGCATCACAGCTTAAATAATCTTGTACACAGAAGGCATAGGAGGCTATGGGGACAAATCCTCGCCGGTGGCATTTACCTGCTCCACCATGTAGAAATCAATGCCTCACAAGACCTCATCAATGATTGGTTCCTAACTGCAAAATTCACTCCTTTTTTTGTGAATAACAAGTTCTTTGTCCTTTAAAACGAGCTTCATCATCTGGTGAACAGTAGAAGACACATATCCTGGCATGTGGATGAAAGTCCTTACCAGAAGAAGGTTATAACTGGTGTAAATGTCTAGCACATGAAACTGTGCACTGAACTCCACCAAACCCATTTGGATGACCAAATTCATTGCTCCCAATGTGTCTCTTTGTACTCCGTCGATCACTCTTTCATTGACTTGGTTTTAATCCAGCTTCCTTATGTCAAACCTTAAGTGTCTCAAAGTTGACAGTGGGAAAATGTTGAGGCCAGATCCATCATCCACTAGGACTTGGTTTATGACCCTTTCACGGCATATGACTGTATTATTTAACACCTTGTTCAACCACCTCCCTTCAAAGGGCAACTCTTCATCACAAAAGCTAAATCGATGCCCTCGGGTAACTTGGTTGATCATAGCTGCTACATTATCTCCGTTTGTGTCCAAGGGCACATATGTGTCAACCATAGCCTTCATCAAGGCATGCCTATGAAGATGGGAACTCATAAACAAGGCCCACACAAAAATTTGAGCCAGGGTTTTCAAATTCTTAACAATCGAGTAGCTTTTTGGCTGCATTTTTTTCAAGAATTATTCAGCTTCACCTTCGCTTATCGTCCTCTTTCCTTGATCCTTCTTCTACCCTCCTAGAGCCAACTCTTCGGGAGTATAACACCTTCTAGATGTGGTCATACCCTGAGCTGTAAAGGTTTGAATCAAAAACTTCAGCCTAGAAGGTGTTTTTAATGGCACCAAGGCAACAACCTTTGCGGGTATCAATATCACAAACTCATTTTTCTCTTTGACGCTCAGTGAGCCCACTGCTATTTCTATCTCTTCATGAATAATCGGTACTATAGACTTTGTCATACACCAGTCATCATCAGTTTCTATCATGTTTGTATAGACGCCTCCTTGATTCGTATAAGGATTGTTGTTGACATTAGGCGCGTCTGTTTAGAGAGAAACAACTTCTTGGTCAATATGATCTTGAATCTTGTGTTTGAGGTTGACACAGTCTTGAGTATCATGTCTAACTCTGTGGGCGTGATACGTGCACCTTTGATCGGGTCTGTAGAATTTTGAACTAGTATCCACAGGCTTGGGCCCTACCGCGTGATTGTATCCAGCCGCAGCCATGTGCTCGTACAACTTTGTTCAGCTTTCAGTGAGTGTAGTAATGTTTCTGGGGAGGCTTCTTCTTTAATATGGGTCGATAGGGATCATAGTTGCCTTATTGGGGAAGAGGCATCTGTTGATAATTTTGGGTATTTTGACGGGGAGTTTTGTTTCTTAGATAAGGATTTGTTTTGTAGTTTGGTTATGGAGCTTGGTAGTTTGTGGGGGTATTTTGGTATACTTGATTTTGGTATACTGGGGGAGGTGCTCTCTAGTTTGATTGCACATTGGCGCAGTTAGGAGCAACATTTTGGTAAATGGGGGATGGAATATTGTAAAGTAGGGGAGGATCTTGGTAAACAGGAGATGAATTTTTGTAATTTTGATAGGGGCATTTTGGTATGTGGAGGTAGAATTTTTGTGGATAGGAGGAGGAGTATTTTGATAACCAGCTTTCCATAGCAAGCATGGTAAAAATTCTGGGAAGGTCGAGGACGACCTTTGTAGGATGATGATCTTCTGGGGGTCTTCCTTCCCTTTTAAGAGACAACAGAAACATATTCTCCTCCCTTCTTCAACAAACTCGATGATCCGGGCGATGAAAAAACATGGGCAATCTTCCGGGTTTTTAACCCATCTTCAATAGTTTCACCAACCTTGACTATCTCATCGAATTTGGATCCAACGAGCAATATTATTCTATCATAGTATTCAGGCTCTTGCACGCGCACAAACACTTCAACTATCTCTCCTTCAGACATGAGAGGTCGTATTCTAGCTGCCTCCTTGCGCCACCTGTAAAAAAACTCCTTGTTTCTTTAGTTGGACTTTTGTTTCATTTTTTCTAAGGAATAAAGATTAGGCATGATCTTTACATTTTAAGAAAACCCTTAGCTAGAGCATTCCAGTTGGGCCACTGTCTGGTCTCATGAGATGTAAACCATTCCAAAGCTTGTCCACTCAAACTTCGGCTATAAAGTTGCATTAGCAAAGTTCATCCCTCCCAACTCATACGAGTTGGTCACAGTAGACCATGAAGTGCGCTAAAGGATTCCCTGTTCCTCCAAAACTGTCAAACTTTGGCATCTTGAACCCTTCAAGAAGGTCTATATTTTGATGAATGCATAAGTCCTTGTAGTTCATACCGGTGACGTCAGGAATGCATTGAAGTTCCTTCATTGATTTTTGAATCTCCTCCTTTATGTCTGTCTTTTAGGCCTCTTCTTTCTCCTTCCACTCTCTTTCCCACTCTTCATAATGGTCGAGCACAGAATCGTTCACAACTTGCTCATTTGTAACAGGAATTTTGAATGTTTTTTTTCTAGGTATGGATAGAGCCACAGAATTTTGGTCATTCTGGGTAGTTTTGTAGTTTTGTGGATAGGTTTGGGGATAAGTATTTTGGTTTTGGTGGTGTGGAGAAGTTTGGGGTAGAATGCATTTTGGTTTTGGTTTTGTGGTGGTGGAATGGTTTGGTGATGGGCATTTTGAGGAGGAAGAGGTATTCCGGAATTGTTGTTTTGAGGAGGGGGTGGAGTTTGGTAAGAGGAGGAGGCATATTGCGGGTTTTGTGTAGTAAAGTCTATTACTGAAGCATTTTGAGCTGGACTAGACGGCAGAATCTGAGTTGGATCCAATATTGTTAAGGGAAAGTATAGAGGAGGTCTCCTATTAGTAGCAGGGTTGGCAGTAAAACCTGGGGAGATAGATATTGTCTCCTTTGCATTTCCATTCTCATCTCCTCAATATGCTACATTAACTACATAATCTATTTGTTCGGCTCTGCTATGGTGGGATGAGCCACCAAAACATCGGTAAGAGTGATTTTTTCGTTGTTGTCTCCCATTACTGTTTTTCGTGGACATTGGCCGGGAAAGGAATTTGCAGGACCTTTAGATCTAGTGAAGTATGGATGATCAACCAATTCAATCGACACAGACCAGTTTGTAAGTACCTGTGGAGGAAAACAACTCAAAGGAAAATTTGTTTGTTTGAGTTCAGAATATATAATTGCAAGATATCACACAGAGAACATATAAACAAACATAAGTTGCTTTGTTTGAGGGCATGCTAACCCACGAGTAATGGGAAAATTGATTTTTTGAACAAGCAGGAGTTTTCATGTTTTAATTTTGTAATTATCTCATGAAGGTAAAATCACGTTGAGTTAGGTTCTTCTTGCTGAATTTCCTCGATGTTCGTTGATTTGAGCCTCATATTTCCTTGTAGGATGAAAGGGGGATAATGAAGATTTTAAAAGATAGGGTATGGTCTTGGAAGGATGCGTACGTATCTCAGAAGGAGAATTCAGGCCCTATGTAGTTCGAATACATAAGAAATACTTTCTCATTAATTCATTTTAAACGATTACAAGGAAATTTAAAATGAACAACAAAGCATTAAAAAATAAAGGTGACCCCTCTTGATCGTCCTTCCTCTTGTCGTAGCATCAGACACGAGGAACAAACTCGACTTGAATATTTTCTTATGATGATGATATGTTCCATTTCGTGGCGGAATAAAGACATTTCTCAATGCTATGGTCTGCGGCATTGTGATAGGGAAACATTTTTTAACTTTGAACCAAAGGGAATATAACACGTTCACGTCTTTATAAAAAGGGGTGAAGACTCCATTTTGAACCATTTCTGAATAGACCTCCAATATTGTTTTCTTGAAAAGCGTGAATGAGCAACAATAGAATATAGTCCTGTAAGTGATTGTCCATATCGAGCAAACGACAGCCACATTCTTAAACTCTATGTACTCCTCTATCATGTGCCATTTCTGGTTGGGATGACACTCACAAGTCTTGTGAAGATCCCCTGATCCCACTGTGGAAGAAGCTCTTTCAATGGGCTTTAACATACGTCTAGCTCGATAATGCTCGAAAATGAGACCGCACGAGATAGATTCCATCGTTGTTTGGCGTTCTTGTGGTTATGCTTCAAGAGTGATTTTATGGTTTCCTTCTGCAAGACGTTCTTCAAGAGAAGGTTTGCAGGTGACAACTTCTTCATAACTTTCTTCAATTATCTCAAATTCGGGGTTCTCAGCAGGAAACAACAAATCATATAGGTGCTTTCCGCGCTGCTTCTGTATGTCGACCATCTCTTCTTCCATTGGTTTAGTCTAGATACACTTTCCTTGGTCAATAGCTGTGATCTCACCTTTCCTGAGATGGTAGAGTAGTGTTTTAAGATTTGGTAATACGATGTTTCAGAATCTCAAAACTCAGAATCTCTGGTCGGACTTTTTGGTAGTGGCTTGTATATTTGTTTAAATTTTAAACATCGAGTGGGTTTGCAATGTACTCATTCAAAGAAACATATCACATAAACAGTTAAAAACACATATAACGCGTCCTAAACATTCATGGGACCTTTTTGTGGCAAGGGTAGGCCTAGCACATTTTAACGATGTATCTGTGAAATTAAAACAGTTATTCATCCCCCAAGTAAATCATTTATCAATAGTTAATGTACAGAAGGGGAATAAATGGGGAAAAGTATAGAACAAAATATAAAAGATACATACCCACGCAGGGGCCATTTGAACGTACAACAATGACTGAAATACATAATGCAAAAACCCACGCGGGGGCGGAGTCCACTCTGCTTTCCCTGATGACACTGCTTTTCTGCTGCTTTGCTGAGTCTTGTACTTCTCAAACATGCATCGTAGTATCAGCAACCCTCACGCAAGCGTACTTTTTTTACCAATCCTCGTATTGCATCCCCTTTATCTTCTCTTTGACCGATGTGTCAAATCCATCAAAACCATGTCTCAGCCTTTCCACTTCCTAAGTTGTCTTCTCAAGAGCATCTTGATTTTCAATAAAATTGGCGTATATTTCTTATGATTCGTGCTCTACGTCTTTTAACTCGATCACAGATTTGGACTCTTTGTCTTCCACATAGCGACAACCGTTCAGGACTGGAGAGGAGATACTTTCTATGTTTTTTTTCAGCCAAGCTTTATAAGTTTCGTCATACCTAAAGTAAAACCGATCTGGGGAAATGGTGTCTTTCTTCATTCGCTTGGCCCCTTTCAATTCCCTCAACATTTTTGTAGTGTCATCCACTCTGTCATCCCCAATATCATACACATAAGTTCTATAGTACACCTCTCGAGGCATGACATGCCTCCGCCTACACTTTTGGAGGACTCTGAATGGTGCGTAAGGACGTATTCATCGAATACCTGGTAGTGGAAGCAGAAGTTGCCAGCGGCCCCCTATGAAAATCTCCCTTGATATGAAGCGATCGAGCATCCATTGGAGATCTTCTTCTCTTAGCTCGGAAAATGTTTGAGCCCATCTTTCTCTGGTCCTTTGATTCTCTAGATTTACCCAAAATAGCATATCGTTCAAATCCCAGAGATTGTTCTTACTATTAAAGGTATGTAATTCCTGAGTTCCATGTCCTCATGCTAGATAACTTAGGATCCACCATTGAAGGAATAGGTTACATCCTTGAAAGTAACGGTGCACCTCTCAGCACTTTCCTAAGGCTCGATACATGTCCAACACTATGACCGGAGCGATAGAATAATACTTTACTTGTCCTTGATTCTTGAACCCGTTAAACAAATTGTACGCAAGCATTATCACTCGAGTGTTGATACTCAGGCTCGGGCCCTGTAGAAATACCATTGTTCTCAATAGCGCGACAGCATATGCCGAAGGTCGGATTTTATTCCATTTTCTGCAGCTTAACCTGAAATCTTTGTTGTAATTTGCATAGAAGCTCGTATTTCCGAATCTGACGTAAAGATCCCTTAACTATATGCTAGATTCTTGGCACCAGTAAGCATAATTTCTTCCTAACCCGAACTGGTCTGTGCTATCTTAGACGGTAGGTTTTTAGGTATTAATATATCTTCTTGTTTTCTCACTCTTCTTTCTATCCCTGTTCCCACTATATCAATACAGTCTTGATGTTGCGTGATTGTCGGAATGATTTCCACAGTTCTGAATCTGAACACCGTTTTCTCATTGTCCCAATAACTAGTGAGGACTCCAATTAGCTCAGGTCAACCATTAATGTTGATCAATTTAGTCAGGGCGAGCACATACTTGTTGAGGGTTCTTTTACGATCTCTGTCAAGGTTGTTATACAACCTTTTTCAGTAAAGGCGATGCTTCTAGGACCAAGTCAAATCTTGAAAAGTAATTCATACCTACAATACAAAACCCTGTTAAGTTTACCCACCCCCATATTTGGTTTCCACATGTCCATAATTCAAATGTCAAGCAAAATGATATGTCATGAGGTCTGCGCCCTTGGATATGATTTTTGCGGTTTCAACTAAAGGACATAATAATCATTGGGTATTAAGTCATCTTAGGATAATACTTAGATTTGGTTTTGGTTTCACTTTATCTTAGGATGACTTGAATTGTTTCAAAAGTGATGGTTAGTGTAGTCGGACGGACAATAGGGTGAAGCAAACAAACAACGTTTGATGACCGCAAGCCAACTATTCGTTTGTTACTTCCAAATGAAGAGTAGCGTGTATCTGAAACAAGTCGTGGTAAGACACATAACTTCCTTTATCCAAATTTGGAAAAAGAAAAATATTTATTTTAAGTTTAGTACATGTTTAGAGTCGCCACTTATTTTTTTAAGAAAAATCAAAAAACATAGTTTTCAAAAGATTTAAACAGAAACCTGAAGAAGACTTTTAAAGGGGGTTCAGGGATTCAAATTTATATTTTCGAAAGTTTCTTACGGTAACTAAAATATCCTTTAATACGGTTTTCCAACAAATAACTTTTTTTTGATAAATTGTCTAACTTAATTTTTGAGATAAAAATTATGTATAATTGTTTGAAAATGAAGTACTAATTGTACTATATAAATGAATTTTAATTTGTAAAAAAATTATTTTAAGTCTAATTGAAGTCGATTGATTTAGTTTAAATAGTTAAATATAACGTCGTCTTTCAGGGATTTGAAGTTTTTGATCCCAAAACTAACCAATAACAAATAATACGATAAGATAAGAGAGAGAAAGAGAGAGAAAGGGAGAGAGAGAGAGAGAGAGTTGGGTCCAAATCCGGTTTCTGTTCGACTGGATCGGTAGTTGGACCCATTTGTTTTGGGATTTTGACCCATTTGTTTTTTTTGTACATGTCCTAAACTAATCATGCAGTAATCAATAAATATTAAAAGACGGAAAAAGATTAATCCCCAAAATAACAAAATACAAGCCTCTAAATAATATATAGTTGGACTCGGTCCAATTTCTTCGATTTCATCATCTACATCAATTTCTTCAAAATCTGAAACCTGTAAGCCCCATTATAACTGATTGACTCGGATGAAAGTGAGACTAATTCTGTATGGATCTTTCGGAAATGCAAGGAAATGTAAGTCCATTTGGACTCAAACAGGTTTTTCATGCACAAGAAAACATAATTAATATAAAAACGCTTTGAGTTTAATCAAATAACATTACTGATAAAGAAGCAATAAATTTAGTACCCTCACCAAAAGAGATAAACACACTCTTTATCAAACAAGAAAAAAATGAGATATATTAAAATAAATAACAAAAATATGAAATGCAGACACGTATAATAATTCCAATTGATCAAATGTTAAACAATGTTTCTTACTCCATGGGAATAAAATAGAGCAACAAACACAACACAGTACCCTTTCTTATAGAAGAAAATTAAGAAATCTCAAAAGAAAACTGACTCTTCTCAACAGCAAGCAAATAAAACAAGGTAAGGATATTTTATTATTATTATAATTATTTTTTTTTATTATTTAAAATAAATACAAATCCGCACTGGGCTCATAAACAAACATGTTTGAACACCACGGTGGACATATCCGAAAATGGATATGTACGATACGCGGTGACTAGTTCAAAGATTTACGATTTCAGCCCCTATTTTGAAAGAGAAACACACATTTTAATAAAAGAAAAAAAAAAGAGAACCAGTGTGCCCGGTACATTTTCATTTTTTGAACCAACATTTCAAATACACACAGAGCTACATCGTTCGTGTTTCGGAGCATACAGAATTTACTCTTTTTCAACATATATTCAAACTCTGAACAGGATAAAACAATGATAAAAATGGAGAAAAAACACTATAGAATCCTCATTTAAAAATAAGCCTACAAAAAATGGTAAAGAAGGTATGCCCCGAAACTCATACATGAACCTGCCGGTGATAGGCATTTTCTCTACTAAACTAAAACAAAATTTGAAACATGAGCTTGAATAAATTAGAACAATGCTGCGCAGAAACATATGTGGACCCCTTCATCTAATTTGAAAGCATTAAAGATGTTCAAAGATGAGAAAATTAACTTGAACAGGCCCTAAACTTGATAAAGAAAACTCGAAGTTGCTAGCTGTAGATTTGTTATACATAAAGGGTAGACGACAAGATCGAACAAACAACCAAAGAAGCTTATTGTAACCGCATTAACTGATATCGATTGAAAGGAGAACGAGAGACAGCAAGGCGACCAACTGAGATACTAAAACTAAAGAAATGAAAAACCAAATTCCTACTCAGGACATTCTAATAATGAATAAAACATAAAGACACTAAGTCCTGACAATTTTCTGAAGCAAGGAAAGCTATACACGCAGTAAAAGTTCATTTCATTAATAAACAATATTAGCACAATAGGGGATACATATATTGTGCATAAATAAGATTTGTAAACTTGAATGGTTAGTGTAAAACAACGAGTTTTAGCAAAGTATTGAAAATGAGAAATGAACATAATTCTTAACAAACAAGGAAAATTGTTTATTAAAAAAGAACTAGATTTAATAGGTGACAACATATTAAAAAATGATAAACTACACCCCGATCTTGAATAAAAAAATATTCAAAACAATTTATGCACGACACCAATCACATAACTCATACCATGTAAAAAAGAACAGATCGGAACAAGAATAAAAAGGAAAAGAAGGGTCCAGGGTTGCTTTACCTCTTTTTGAGAAGCTTCCTTAGACGAAAACAACCTTGCAGCAATAACCTTCCGACCACGAAATAGAGGCTCCAACGAAGAAGCAGAAACCTGGCTGGGAACTCATACTATATATTTTTCTTTTTCTCCCAGAAAATATTCCACCACTTTTTTTTCGCAATGTTTATGTATTATTTATATAGGAAACCAGAACTAATCTCTCTAATTTTTCACAACCTATTTCTTTTCAGTTCATTTTATCCTCTCAATACCCTCCACTCTTTTCTCTGTTAGTTCAAAGTTTCTAGCCTGCCCAAAAATCTGCCCTCACAATAGAAAGATGGTCGTATTTAAAGAGGGGAATTAGGGTTGGGAGTTTTTAGGGAAAACGGGTCCAAATCTGGTTCAAAGTCCATCCCGAAGCATGCTTTGAATTTGTTTTACCAGAACTGCTAGACCCCCTTTTCAGCAGATTCGAAACTATTCTAGAAGAGGAAAGGGATATGGACCAATGGATTGTACCCATTGTCCTTGGCGAGCGAGGTATCCCAATCCCAAAGCACAAGTACGGAAACACGTGCTTCTGCACCTGCTACGACGGTAGAGCTGAGAGAGACGTTGGAGAAATTGACAAAGAAACAGGGTTGTCTTCTATTGTACGCGTACCAGGCGTGAAGCTGCTGCTTGTGCCGTTCTGAATTGTAATGCTGGGTTCTTTGAGGAGAAAAAGAAAGGGGAAGGGTCGGATATTAATTAGGTGGGCTAAGACGATTTTGGGGCTAGGAATTAAAGAGAGTTTAGGGGCGGGCTAGCTAGAGTATGAATTGGGGTCATTTGGAATTAAATGGGAGACGGGCTGCTGAAAGTTGAAATATAAGTGGCCTAAAATGGTTTGTCCAAATAAAGTAAAATTGGTATCGACTTAGTTATAAGATAATTAATTAAAAATTAAACTATTATACGACTAAACTAAGTAGAAAAATATTTAGAGGAAATGAGTCCTTTTTAGACGACTTTTGAATAATCATAAAATATACTAATTGTATACACAATTACTTATGATATATATATTACCTAAATATAATAAAAATGACAAAAGAATTTAAAATACGATGCAAATTTTTTTATATTTTTTCATAATGTTTTATGAAAGTAATTATTTTAAATCGTTTTAAATCGAAGAAGCTCAAGTTGACTAATTTATATGGTTGAAGTCCAAAATTGGGTGTCAATAGTTGTCGAGTCGATGCTCACCCGCAAAGATTGATATGTGTAGGCCTTCACTGTCGTAACCTGTCATTGGCCGATGTCGCTTGGTCAATGTGCGCACGCCATAACTGATGTCACCTGACTGATACGACCACGCCACAACCGATGTCACCTGAACGATGCGGTCGAACAATGACATAATTTGCCTGATTGAAGCGCACAACCCACACTCGACAATGAATGAGCTGANACTATAGTGGTTATTAAACCTATATGTGCAGACTTGGTTGAGTTACCAATGCATGATTTATGTGCTATTCTTGGCATGGAATGGCTTCATTGTTGTTATGCTTGCACGGATTGTCGTAGTAGGGTTGTGAGATTTCATTTCCCTAATGAAGAAGAGCTAGTCTGGGAGAGGTACAACTCAAGTCGTCCTAATCCCTTGATTTCAAACCTTAAAGCCAATAAAGAGATGTCCAATGGGTTATTGTGTCATCTTGTGAGTGTTAATGAATTAGATCATAACATTCATTCCATACACTCAGTGCCTGTAGTGAATGACTTTCAAGATTTATTTCCTGATGATTTGCCTTGATTTCCTCCCCCTCGAGAGATTGACTATTGTATCGACTTAGAACTTGATACTAAACCAATTTCAATTCCTCCTTACAGAATGGCTCCGGCTGAAATGAAAGTGTTGAAGATGCAATTAAAATATCTCACTGTCGTAACCTGTCATTGGCCGATGTCGCTTGGTCAATGTGCGCACGCCATAACTGATGTCACTTAACTGATACGACCACGCCACAACCGATGTCACCTGAACGATGCGCTCGAACAATGACATAATTTGCCTGATTGAAGCGCACAACCCACACTCGACAATGAATGAGCTGATGTGCATAAGCCACACCTGATAAGGGTAGTCTACAACCAACGTCGATGAAGCAACGTGAACAAGCCACGATAAATGTGGGCGATCCACGATCAATGTCGCTTGGCCTATGTCTCTTTCGTTGGCCAACATTTCTTGCCCAAACCACGCCGGCATTGGTTGATTGTGCCTGTCATTGCAGGACGCCGATGTCGCCCAACCGATGCGCACACGNTAATGTGGGCGATCCACGATCAATGTCGCTTGGCCTATGTCTCTTTCGTTGGCCAACATTTCTTGCCCAAACCACACCGGCATTGGTTGATTGTGCCTGTCATTGCAGGACGCCGATGTCGCCCAACCGATGCGCACACGCCATGACTCTTGCGTGCAAGACTTGGATGATGTCGTCTGTCGTCGGCCGACGTCACTTGACTTATTCCAACATGCCACGTCCAATGCATGGACCACTTGAAGTGTTTGATTCTATGGCGCGAATTTCGACNATGACTGATGCCAACATGCCACGTCCAATGCATGGACCACTTGAAGTGTTTGATTCTATGGCGCGAATTTCGACTTACTGGAGTCGACATCCTTTTTTCCAAAGATTAAGATTGTAAATGTACAACCTAAATATGCACTTTCTAAGGTACAAACACATAATAGCTTCCACAAATAACTTTTTCATATATAAAAAGCATCTCTCAACAATTTTTTTTTTTTGGTTAAACCCAAAAATGAGTAATTAATTAGTAAAACATAGGAAAATATGAAAAATAACACCAAAATTTTACAAAAAAATTATAGTAAGCTTAAATTCAATAATTCTATCAACTTATTTTATTTTTTATTTTTGTTTGATAGATCCCGAAAATGAGAAATTGATGATTTAAAATAGGAAATCAACAAAAAAACTATAAAACTAACCTCAAAAATTCACAAATAAATAAAGTAACCTTAATAATCAATAGTTCAAACAAATTTTAATTGCTATGTTTGTTAGGTTAATTCCGAAAATAGGTAATTCATGAATAAAAGTATGAAAAATATCAAATNATTATTTTTTTTTGGTTAAACCCAAAAATGAGTAATTAATTAGTAAAACATAGGAAAATATGAAAAAGAACACCAAAATTTTACAAAAAAATATAGTAAGCTTAAATTCAATAATTCTATCAACTTATTTTATTTTTTATTTTTGTTTGATAGATCCCGAAAATGAGAAATTGATGATTTAAAATAGGAAATCAACAAAAAATCTATAAAACTAACCTCAAAAATTCACAAATAAATAAAGTAACCTTATAATCAATAGTTCAAACAAATTTTAATTGTTATGTTTGTTAGGTTAATTCCGAAAATAGGTAATTCATGAATAAAAGTATGAAAAATATCAAATTGATGCCAAAAATTCACAAATGAATATAGTAAACTTAAATTTATCATATTCATTTTTTTAATATTTATTTCTCCTCTATAAATCTCAAAAATTGGTAATTCATGAATAAAATAAAATTTTTCGCCAAAAAATCACAAATAAATATAATAACCTTAAATTAAAAAATTTCAATGTTTTATTTATTTTTTATTATTTTTTAAATATATAAAATGGGTAATTCTTGAATAAAAACAAGGAAAAACAAATTTTTAGAATATAAAATTAACGGGAAAAAATCAAAAATAAATATACAAACCATAAATTCAAAGATTACAACAATTTCTATAGTTCGGTAAATCTCGAAAAATGGTAGTATATTAAAAAGAAATAGGAAAATATAAAATTAACGCAAATATTAACAAGTAAAAATGCAAACTTAAATTCAACAATTTTAACATTTTTTATATTTATTTTTGTTTGTTAAATCACAAAAATAGGTAATTAATTATTACAGATAGGAAAAATCTCAAAAATTATAAAATTAACGCAAAAAATTCAAAAATAAATAAAGCATTAAATTCAACAATTTTAAAATATTTAATTTTTAAAACGTGATGTAAAAAATAAAAAAATTTAAAAGAAATTTAAATAATGTATAAAAGTCGGAATAATATGAAAATGCTTGAAAATATGTCGAAACATTTGAAACAAATTATAGATTACATATTTGTACAAATAAAAGATTTTTCAATATTGTATGAACCGTTAACATGATGAAATTTGGTATGAAAGAACTACGTCATGTGGAAACCTGTACACTAAGTGATGAAAATAGAGGAATATGTTATTATGCAAGACTGACAATTCAAACTTTTTTTATTTTTGTACGACGTGGACATCCGACCTAGAGGGTTTTGAATTTTGCAGGACACAAGAAATACGGCCAGGTCACTTTAACATTGGTAGACCGATGTGTCCAAGCTTTGGAGGAATTTGGCAGGCGACGTAAGACATG
This sequence comes from Solanum pennellii, assembly GCF_001406875.1. NCBI lineage: Eukaryota > Viridiplantae > Streptophyta > Magnoliopsida > Solanales > Solanaceae > Solanum > Solanum pennellii. The sequence continues at coordinate 23,049,317 of NC_028641.1, read as the reverse complement.
GGGAGACCGATGTGTGCAGGCCACAAACGATAGGTGCTGCCCATGACCAACGTTGACTGACTATTGTATGTAGGTCACATACGATAGGTGCAGTCCATGTCCCACATCGACTGACCATTGTGTGAAGGCCACGTCTTACATCGCCTTACCATTGTGAGCAGGACAAATGTTATGAAGGAAGGCCTTATCCAACGTCGAATGACCATTATGTATAGGCCAAAGGCGATATGGAAAGGCCACGCTCGAGGTCAGCTCGCCAATGTGGAAACCAAAGTGATGGGGTCACGCAACATTCGACGTCGGCTAATTGTTGTTCTTTCCAAAGTCGATGAGGGCAGTCAATGCCCGATGTCTCTTGACTATTGTTTGCACGCCAAGGGCGATACGCGCACTCCACATCCGATGGTAGGTGAGTGATATGCACAACATACAGAGGATGCAGTCATTCTATGACCGAGGTCACATGCTCAAAGCACACAGGCCTTGGTTGATGCTTTATGTTGTAGGTCGATGCGGATGTTGCCTTGCGATGCGCACATTCCATGGTCGATGCATGCACGCCTTAGATGATGCTACCTATTGTTTTCCAACACCACTTGACCGAAGTGCACATGTCTTGGATGATGTTTCCTGATGTTGGACAGTGAAAATTTCACCAAACCGATGCATAAATGCCATAACGAATGTGGTAAGGCCTTGGCTAATGTGCCTGCCATTGGATAACATCTACAAACTATTTTGTTCAGGCCACGGAAGATGTTGGAATTCCATGTAAGATGTAAGCAAACTGATGAATGCAGGGTACAGACGATGTTGGGATTCCACAAAGTATAGTTTCAGCCTACGTCTAATATCGCTTGACCATTGTGTGCATGCAAAAGGCAATGCGGGTAGTCCATGTCTAAAGTCATCTAACAATTGTGTGTAGAACAAAGGCAATGTGAGAAGGCCATATCTGATGTCAGCTATCAATTTTATGCGCACCAAAGGTGATGTAGGAATGTCATACCCGACGTCGGCTGACATTTATGTAGGCCAAATGAGATGTGGGTAGGTAATGCCTGATATTAGTGATAGTTATTTTCAGGCAAAAAGATATGAGGGTAGTCCACAGTCAATGTCGGCTAATAAATGTGCAGGCTTCAGCCAAGGTCTCTTACTCAAAGCACACAAGCCTTTATTGATAGTGCCTATCGTTTGCCGACATCTATAGATGTCGCTTAGCCTATGCACACAACCTATAGGTTATGTCTGCATGCCTTGGATGATTTTGCTTTTCGTAGTCTAAAGTTTATTGCAAGATGCGCATAAAACACGTCAGATGTTTGAAGACCTTTGTTGATGTTGTTTGTTATTGGCTGACGTCACATTGCGAAAACTTGCAAGCCACGACCGATGTCGTCCAGCTGATGCACACATGCCGCAAGTGATATGTGCAGGCCTTGGCTGATGTTGCCTTCAATTTGTCAATATCGCTTACATATTGTGCGTAGTCTAGCAATGATGTAAATGAGTCATCGTACACACGCCATTAATGATGCGTGAAGGTCTTGGTTGTTTCTCCTGTCGTTGGCTAATGTTGCTTTACCTTTGCACAAAGGCCTCAGGTGATGTTGCCTGGTTGATGCACTCAAATTACTCTTAAAATGCCCAATCGATGTGCAGATGACACAACTAACGCGTGCAAGCCTTAGTTGATATTGCATGTCGTTGGACGATGTTAGTTGCAACATATGCGAATTCCCCGTCTATTTTTCAATCCTTGGCCTAAGGCGCATACCATTGGCCGGCTTCGTATGACAGATGTGCACATGTCACGTCTGATGTGTGCAAGCCTTGATTGACTCTTTATGTCGTTGGCCAAAATCTGTTGACGATATTTGTAAACTACATTCAATGCTTGCACGACACAACCAACGTCAGCAGATGAATTTATGTAGGCTACGGACAACGTTGGTTGGACACGTTCGACGTCTACAAACAATTGCGTGCAGGCCCAATGAAAAGTAGGATGACAACGTCTGACATCGACTGACCATTGTGATCAGGCCAAAGGCGATACGGGCAGGCCACATCCTACGTTTTATGACCATTCTGTGTAGGCCAAAGGAAATGTGTGCAGGAAATGCTTGACATTGGCTGACCATGGTGTCTAGGACAAGGACGATGCGAGAAGTCCACGCCTGACATTGGATGAATTTTATGGAGGCCAAAGTCGATTGGAGCAGGAAACGTCCGATGTGGCCTAACCGATACATGTAGACATTGGATGAAGCGGCCATGCCACATCTGATATTTGCAAACAAATGTCTGAAGCATACATACAATGCTTGGAGGCCACATCTGACATTGGCAAATGAATGTGCCAGGTCACGGCCAAAGCGGGCAGCCCACGTGTGACGCCGACATATCATTCTGTGCAGGACAAAGGCAGTGTGGGAAGGTAAAGCTTCAAGGCCAATGAGTGATATCCACACGCCACGACTAATACAACATGTCCTTGACTGACGTCACCTTAGGGATATGCATAGGCAACGGTTGATGCGATAGTCCTTGACCAATGCCTCGCCTAGGCTGCTGATTGATGGGTGATCTAATTTTCTGGAAACACAGAGTACTTATCTGATGTTGCCTGCCATTGGACGATGCCGAAGTCGTCATTCCGATGCACACCCGCCACGGCTGATGCATGCATGCCTTGGTTTATGTCGCTTACCTGAAGCTCACGAGCCTTTATTGATGCTTCCTGATGTTGGTTGTTGCAAATAGTGACTAGGTGATGCACATATGCCACAGGAGATGTGCGGTGGCCTTGGCTGATGCTGCATATCATTGGCCGACGTCGCTTACTCAAAGCGCACATGTCTTTGTTGATGGTTCCTATCGTTGTCCGATGTCAATGTTGCTCAACCATTGGCACACCCCATAGGTTGTGTATACATTCCTTGGATGATTTTGCATGAAATAGTCCGACAATGTTTGAAAGATGCGCACAAACCACGTAAGATGCGTGAAGACCTTAGTGGATGGTTCTTGTCTTTTGACGATGTCAACTGGAAAAAAATTCCAAGCCACGACCATGTCGCCTAAACGATGCAGACATCCCACGACAGATGTGTGCAGGCCTTGGCTGATGTTGCCTTCCATTGGTCGAAGTCGCCTGGCCACTGTGCGTAGGCTAGGAATGATGTCAATGAGTCATCGCATAGATACCATAAGTGATGCGTGTACTCCTTGGTTGTTTCTCCCTCTCGTTGGCCTATGTAGCTTTGTCGATGCGCACAGGTCACACGCGATATCGCCTGGTCGATGCACTCAAACCACGTTCAAATTACACAGTCGATGTGCACACAACACAACTGATACGTGCATGTCTTAGTTGATGCTTCATATTATTGGGTGACGTTGCTTGCCAAATGTGCACATTCCATGTATGGCATATATGTTTTGCTGATGTTGCATGTCATTGATAAACGTCGGTTCCAAGATAAGCACATTCCACGTCCATGCTTGCAAGCCTTGGCTGAAGCCGCACGCCATTAAATGACTTCTTTTCCGATATGTGCACATGCCACGTCAAAGGTGTGCAAGCCTTTGCTTACAGTTTATGCCATTGTCCAACATCTATTTATCGGTATTTTAAGTATACGTATAATGCTTGTGCAAGCCAAAGTCGTTGGGGATAGGTATGGCTGATGTCACTAGACCATTGTTTGCAATACAAGGGCGATGTTTGCATTCCATGCCCGAAGATGACTAAGTGATATGAAAAACCATAATTGATGTGGGCAGTCCAAGGCCGACGCTGACAGAGAAATGATCAGGATATGGCGCATGCAGGTAGCCCACGTTCGACATCGGTTGGCCATGGTGTGCACTCCAAGGGCGATATTGGAATGCTAAGCCTGACGATTAACGACTAATGTGCACATTCAATAGGTGATGCAGATAGTCCACGCTTGACCGATGGGGATAGGCCACGTCTGATGCAATTGTCTATGACTTATGTCACCTGGCAAATGCCGCTTGTTATTGGACAATGACGCTTTCATAAAGCATATATGGCTTGGCTTATGCTGCTAGATGTCAGCTGACTTTGATGTCGCCTTGCCGATCCGCACACGCCACGACTTATGTTGCATGGCATTGGGCAACATCGCGTGCCCGAATCACACCATCCTTTGCTAATGCTACCTAACGTATGCTGATGTGAAGGTCACCATGCCGATGCAAACACGCCAGGACAATTGCGTGGAGGCCTGGCTGATGCCACTCTCCATTTACTGACTTTTCTTTCATTTATTAAATTCAACAATTTAATAAAGTAAAATTTTTAAAATGTGACGTAAAAATTAAAACCGTTAAATAATTTTAAACAGTGCAAAAAGTTGGAAAAATATGAGAATACTTCTAAACATTTGAAAGTAATGATATATTACATATTTGTACAAATCAATGTTTTTTTAATATCATACAAATTTAAAATGTTATTAAATTGGTACGAAAGAACCAAGTGAGGTGGAAACTATCATAATAAATGATGGAAAATGGATGAATATGTTGTTCTGCAGTAAGGGAGTTTCACACTCATTTGATTTTTGTACGACATGGACATTCGCATGTTGTCAGCTAGACCTTGATAAATGTCGTCGTATTGGATGTCACTCGTCTTACAAGTGCAAACTACAAACGATACGGGTAGGCACATCCAACGTTGTTGACCGAAGTGTGAAGACCACATGTAATGCGGCCAGGTGACTTTGTCGTCGGTAGAAAGATATGTGCAGGCTATGTATGATGTTGGGAGGTGACATCCAACATCGAAAGACCCATCTGTGCAGACCATAGATGGTAGATGCAGCCTATGTCCAACGTCGATTGACTTATATATGTAGGTCACAAATGATAGGTGCAATCTATGTTCCATATCGGTTGACCGGAAGACCATTGTGCGCAGGCCAATGTCAATGCGGGATTGCATTATCCAATGTCTTCTGACCGTTATGTACAGGCAAAGGCGATACGGGAAGGCCACGATTGACGTCTGCTAACCAATGTGAAAGCCAAAAGTGAGGGGCTCAAGCAACGTCTGATGTCAACTGACCGTTGTGCTGGACAAATGCGATGAGAGAAAGATATTCCAAAAGTTTCCTTACTATTGTTTGCACACCAAGGGCAATGCGGGCAATCCACGGCCGATGACAGGTAAGAGATGTGCACAAGCCACAGAGGGTGCGGGCACTGCACGACAAGCATAAGTTCAATAATATGCAGGCTACGACCGATTCGAGTAGTCCGACAACGTGTGTCCATTGTTTGCAGGACAAGAGCTATAAATGAGGGCAAAACTCAAAGACCGCTAAAAAACATACACGTTCCACGGTCAATGCGGATGGTCTGCACCTGACGTCGGCTACGTGATGTGCATATGTCACGATCGATGCAACAATCCACGACTAATGTCGCCTGGCCCATGCCGTTTTCCGTTGGCCGATGTCTCTTTCTAGAAGCACACATGCATTGGATAATGATATATGCCATTGGCCGACGTTGATAGTGCCGTGCAGATGCACACACGCCATAGTGAATCCATGCAGACCTTGGCTGATTCTACTTGTTGTTAGCCAACGTTATTTTCCTGAAGTGCACATGACTTGGCTGATTTAGCCAGACATTGGTCGATGCAAATGTCGCCCAACTGATCCTTAAACTCCATAACCAATATGTTCAGGCATTGACTGATGTGCCTGCCATTGGCAAATATCTATAGACCACTATGCGTAGGCTACGAAAGATGCTGGCAGACCACGTGCCATGTCCGCAAACTATGAGTGTAGTCTACGGATGATGCTATAAGTCCATGTTTGATTTCGAATAACCGATGTATGAAGGCAACAAATGATAGTTAATCCCACGTCCGACATTTGTCAATTGTTTTTTGCATGACAATGGTGATGCGGGTAGTCCACCGACAATGCCGACTAACCATTGTTTGTAGGCCAAAGGCGATGATGGAAGGCCATATATTACATCAGTTGTCCTTAATATGCAGACAAAAGGTGATGCAGGAAGGTTACCCCCAATGTCGGTTGAATCTTATGCAAGCCAAAGGTGATGTATGTAGGCAACGCCTATTATCTTTAATTGTGTTTGCAGGCCAAGAGTTATGAGGTCAGTCCATGCTCGACGATAGCTCAACAATTCGCAGAAGTCACGGTCTATATGGGGAGTCCACGACCAATGTAAGTTGATAAATGCACAGGATATGGCCAAGGCGGGCAGCGCCACGTTTGACACTGACTGGCCGTCGTGTCCATGCAAAAGGTGACGTGGGAAGATCAAGATCGACGAGCACTGAGTGATGTGCAAAGGCCACGACTGATGAAACAGGTCCACACCCTACATCTTCTTAAGGATATGCATAGGAAACGGACGATGCGACAGTCCATGACCAATGTCGTATGGCTGATGCCTGTTTTTGTTGGTCAATGCCATTTGCTCGAATCATTAAGGCCTTGGCTGATGCTTCCTTCCGTTGGCCAACACTGAAGTCACCCTGCCAATGCGCACACTCCAAGGTGATGCATGCATGCCTTGGTTGATGCTGCTTGCGGTTGAACAACATCACTTTCTTAAAGCTAACAGGTCTTTGCCGATGCTTCCTTACGTTGTCTAATATTTTCTTCCATTGGTCGATGTCCCATGGCCACTACGCATAGGTTAGGATTGATGTCCATGAGTCGATCAACGCACACCACGATTGATACATGCAAGTCTTTTTTGCTGCTCCCTATCGTTGGTCGTTTCCCTTTCTCAATGCACACAGGCCACATGTGATGTCTCCTGCTCGATCACCCAACCAATGACTTAAATTACCCAATCGTTGTGCACATGACACAATTGATGTGTCTTTGGTTGATGTTGCTTTTGATTGACCAGCGTCGCTTGCCAGATACACATAAGTCATGTTAGATGTGTCCAAGGTAAGATGCTTCTTACTATTGGCTGACGTCAACCTTCGTTGATAGTGACTCTTATTCCGACCTAGATGTCTCCAAGACGATTGACACACTCCATTGGTTATGAATGCATATCCTTGGATGCTGCTTCATGTCATTGTCCGATGTTTTCTTTCAGATGTGCAGCAAGCACGTCAGATGAGTTAAGACATTGGTTGATGCAGCCTGTCATTGGCCAACGTCGCATGGCCAATGCATACTTGTCGTGACCAATGTCGCCCAGTCAATGCGCACACACCACGTCTGATTCATGCATGCCATATATGATGCTGCTTTCCATTGAACGATATCGCCAAATTGATGCGCGCTGGTCACGATTGGTGTCATCCAGTTAATGCACACACGCCATGATTGATGGATGCAGGATCTTGGTGCATATCGTTGGCTTATATCGATTGTTCAATGTACGCAGGACCAAATGCGCTCAGACCATTGCTGAATTCCCCTCATTGATGCGTACAACCCACACCCAACAATAACTGAGTAATGTGCAAAAGCCAGGACCAATCCAAGCAGTCCACGACAAACGTCGACGAAGTAATGTGCACAAGCCACGACCAATGATGGAGATCCATGACCAATGTCTCGTGGTTGATACCACATTTTGTTGACCAAAAAGTCTTGCCCAAAGAACATAGGCCTTGGCTTATGGTGCATGTCGCACGAAGCCAATGTCCTCTTGCCGATCCTCACACGCCACAGATCATGCATGCATAACCTTCGTTAATGCTGCCTGTCGTTGGACAACGTCGCTCCTCGAAGTGCAAATATCATGGCTGAAGTTGCCTAACTTTAGGTGATGCAAATGTTGCCCAACCTTTGTATAATCTCCATAATGACTGTGTGCAGGCCTTTGCTTATGTGACTTCCATTGGCGGATATCTACATACTAATGTGTGCGTGCTACGGAAGATGCTTGTAGGCCATGTCCAATGTCGGCAGACTGATGTGTCTAGGTTATGGACAATGTTATAAGGCCACCGAGTATAGGTTCGACCCACGTTCGACGTCGACCAACCGTTATGTGCATGCAAATGATTATGAAGGCAATTCATGTTAGATGTCGACTAACTATTGTGTGTAGGCCAAAGGCAATGCTAGAAGGCCACATCTGACGTCATCTTTCCATTTTATGCAGACCAAAGGAGATAAAGGAAGGTCATGTCGGACACCAATTGACTCTCAAGCAGGCCAATGGTGATATGTCTATTCAACGCCCGATATAAGTAATTATTGTTTATAGGCCAAGAGATATGAGCCACGGTCGATGCGGGCAGTCTACGACCAATGTCGGGTGAGAAATGCACAAGAAAAGGCCGAGGCAGGCATCCCCATGTCTAATGTCTAGTGGCCGTTGTGTGCAAGCTGAAGGTGATGTTGAAAGATAAAGCTCGACGGCCACTATGTGATGTGCACTAGCCAAGAATGATACAACAGGTCCACGCACGACGTCATCTTAGGGATATGCATAGGAAACGGTCAATACGACACTTAATGACCAGTATCGCCTGGACGATGCAGTTTTCCTGAACCATTTAGGCCTTGGTTGATCCTTTCTCCATTGGCAGATGCTGAAGTCACCCTACCGATGCTCACACGCCACAATTGATGCATGCATGCGTTGGTTGATGTTGCTTGATGTTTACCAACATTGCTTTTTATCTAAATCTAATAGGCCTTTGTCGATGCTTGCTTACGTTGGCTGATGCATAAAGCGCCCAGTGGAAGCACACACGCCTCGGCAAATGCGCGCAAGACTTGGCTAATGCAGCCTATCGTTGTCCAATGTTGCTTACTCAAAATGCACAAGCCATTGTTGATCGTGCGTATCATTTGATGACGTCAATATCTCTCAGCCAATGCACATACCCCATAGGTTATGTGTACATTCCTTAGAAGATTATGCATGTCGTAGTCTGACATTGGTAGAAAGATGTGCAAAGAATATGTCAGATGCGTGAAACCCTTAGTTGATGGGGCCTGTTGTTAGCCGACGTCACTTGGATGAAACTTGCAAGTGACGGCCGATGTCGCCCAGTCGATGCGCACATGCCACGGCTGATGCGTATAGGCCTTGACTAATGTTGCCTTCCATTGGTTGATGTTGCCTGGACACTGTGCGTAGTCTAGGATTTATGTCCATGAGTCGATGGACACAACAAAAACTAAACGTGAAAGCCTTGGTTGTGGCTCCTTGTCGTTGGCTGATGTCGCTTGGACAATGCTAACTGGCCATATGTGATGTTGCCTGGTCGATGCGCTCAAGCAACGAGTGAAATTACCCAGTCGTTGTGCACACGACACAACATATGCATGCGGGATTTGGCTGATGTTGCTTTTCATTGTTCAGCGTCGCTTACCAAATGCGCAGATGCCATGTCAGATGTATGCAGGCTAAGATGCATCCTACTATTAGCCAACGTCCATTTCCCAAAGCACACAAACCTTCATTTTTGGTTCCTCCTAATGCCGACATCGATGTCGCCAAGACGATTCACACATGCCATGGATTATGAATTCATATACTTGGATGATAATGCATGTAGTTGTCCGATGTTTCTTTCTAGATGTGCAGAAACCATGTCAAAAGTGTTAAGACCTTCGTTGATGCATCATGTCGTTGGCCGATGTCACTTGGACAATGCTTGCATACCAGGACGAATGTCGCCCTGTCAATGCGCACACGCCACGTCTGAGCATGATTGCCTTATATAATGTTTCTTTACATTGAACGATGTCTCCATGTTGATGCGCGCAGGCCATGACCAGCGTCATCGATTCGATGCATGCACACAACAATTGATGTGTGCAGGCTATTGTTGCATGTCGTTGGCCGATGCGACTTGTTGATACGCACAAGCCACAACTGATGTCGCCTGACCGATGTGTTCAGACCATAGCTAAATTCCCCTGACCGATGCGCACAGCCTAAACCTGCCTATGATTAAGTGATATGCACAATCCACGTCCTATGCAACAAGTCCCCGATAAACATCAATAGAGAAATGTGCATAAGCCACGACCGATGCGTGCAATCCATTAACAATATCGCACGATTGATGTCACATTATGTTGCCCAAAGCACAGAGTCCTTGGCTGATGGTGCGTGTCGCACGACGCTGATGTTCTCTAGCCGATGCGCACACATCGCGACTCATGCATGGGGCCTTTGCTAATGCTTCCTGTTGTTGGCCAACGCCGCTTACCCGATGCCAACATTCCATGTTCAATGCATGGCCCAATTGGGGTGTTTAATCCTATGGCGCAAATTCTGACTTACTAGAGAAGAGATCGTTTTTCCAAAGATTTATATTGAACATGTACAACCTTAATATGAACTTTCTAAGGTATAAACATACATTATCTTCCACGTTTTCAATTTCTTTTATTTTAAATATTTTTTGATTAAACCTAAAAATGAGTAGTTGATTAAAAAAACATAGGAACAAATATGAAAAAATATAATAATAATATAAAAAGTTAATAAATAAATAAAGTAACCTTTAATTCAATAAATTTAACTACTTTTTTAGACTATATTTTCGTTCGATAAATCTTAAAAATGAGTAATTGATGAATAAAAATTAGGAAAACTTTTTAAAAACTATAAACTTAAATCCTAAAATTCACAAATAAATATAGTAACCTAAAAACCATCAATTTCTACATTTTTAAAAATATTTAGTTTTGTTCGATAAATCTCGAAACTTGGTAATTAATTACTACAAATAACAAACAAAAAAATCATGTAAAAAATTCACAAATAAATATACAAATTGTAAATTCAACAAATTCAATTTTTTTTTTATTTTTACTTTAGTACATTAAATCTCTAAAATAGGTAATTCATGAATAAAAATAGGAAAATATTTTTTAAAAAATATAAAATTGACACCAAAAATTTAAAAACAAATATTGTAACCATAAATTCCAATTTAAACAATTGTTATTTATTTTTTCGGTAAATCTCGAAAAAAGGCTAATTTTTTAATAAAAATATAAAATTAACCCCAAAAATTAAGAAATATATGTAGTAACCTTAAATTCACCAATTTCAAGGATTTTTTTTATGTTTATTTTTGTTGGGTAAATCCCGAATATGGGTAATTAATTAATAAAAATAAGAATAATATTCACAAATTATAATATTAATGATACAAAATCACCAATAAATAAAGCATTAAATTCAACAATTTCATAAATTTGAATTTTAAAATTGTGACGTAAGAAAACCGTAAAAATAA
>NC_028641.1:22976078-23037423 GCF_001406875.1 Solanum pennellii | reverse complement strand
GGTAATTCATGAATAAAAATAGGAAAATATTTTTTAAAAAATATAAAATTGACACCAAAAATTTAAAAACAAATATTGTAACCATAAATTCCAATTTAAATAATTGTTATTTATTTTTTCGGTAAATCTCGAAAAAAGGCTAATTTTTTAATAAAAATATAAAATTAACCCCAAAAATTAAGAAATATATGTAGTAACCTTAAATTCACCAATTTCAAGGATTTTTTTTATGTTTATTTTTGTTGGGTAAATCCCGAATATGGGTAATTAATTAATAAAAATAAGAATAATATTCACAAATTATAATATTAATGATACAAAATCACCAATAAATAAAGCATTAAATTCAACAATTTCATAAATTTGAATTTTAAAATTGTGACGTAAGAAAACCGTAAAAATAATTTTTAAACAATTAATAAAAGTCAAAAAATATCAGAATGCTTGAAAATACGTCTAAACATGTGAAATGAGGATTGTTTACATATTTTTACAAATAAGAGATTTTTCTATATCGTATGAATTGTTTATGTGATGAAATTGGTACGAAAGAACCACGTCAGGCGAAAATATTGAGAGTAAATTATGGAAAATATATGAATATGTTGTTATAAACGAAGAGCGTTTCACACTCTTTTGATTTTTTACGACATGGACATTTGCATATTGTTGACTAGACCTTGATCAATCTTGTTGCATGTGACGTAGCTCGTCTAACAAGTGCAAACCACAAAAGATATGGGAAGCCACATCTAACGTCGACTGACTTATGTGTGCAGGACACAATCAACGTAGCCAGGTCACTCTAACATCGGTACACTTATTTGTGCAGGCTATGAACAAAGATGGCCAGTGAGATCCGACATAAACTAACTTATATATGATGGCCACAGACGATAGGTGCACCCCATGTCCCACGTCTACTCACCGTTGTGTGAAGGAGGCATCTTACTTCAGATGGACATTGTGTGCATACATAATGGCGATGCGGGAAGGTCACGTGCAACATCAGCTGGCCGTTATGTAAAGGACAAAGGCGATGTGGAAAGGCCACGCTCAATGTCTGCTAACCAATATGCAAGACAATGTTGAAAAAGTTAGGCACTGTTCGATGTTGGCTGACCATTGTGCTGGCCAAAGGCAATGAGGTTACGGAACGCCTTTTATTGCGTGACTGTTAATTTCATGAAAAGAGCCAAGATTGCAGTCCACACTCAATAAAAAAGGAGCGATATGCACAAGCCACGGAGTATATGGTCAGTCCATGACGGACTTCATCTATGTAATATATAGGCTATGCCAGATTTGATCATCCCTTATTCGACGACAGCTAGTCATTGTTCACAGTCTAAGGGCGATGCGCAAAGGCCAAGACCATATACCGCTAAAGGATGTACACAGGCCACTGTCGATATTGTCGTACCACGCCCGACGTTGACTAAGCGATATGCATAGCGCACAACTGATCAAGCAGTCGACGACTAATATCACCTATCCAATGAAAATTTCTGTTTGCAGATATCTCTAGCATGAAGCACATAGGCCTTGGCTGATGCTTCATGTCATTGGCCTACGCCGATGTTGCCCTATCGATGCACACATCCCACGCCTTATGCGTCTATGTCTTCGTTGATGATAACTATTGTTTGCCAACATTGCTAGCCCGATGTGCACATTCTTTCGCTGATGCTGCCTGATGTTGGTCATTGGATATGTCCGCCAACCGATGTACAAACGTCATAACCGATGGGTACAAGTCTTAGCTGAGGATCCTGGTGTTGGTAGAAATCTCTAAATCAATATTTGCAGGCTATAGAAGATGCTGATAGGGAATGTCCAATATTTGAAGACCGATGAGTGTAGGCTACAGATGATGCCCACAATCCACGTCTTACATTGACTTAGTAATGTATGCGAACCACGGATGATAGGTGCAGCACATGTCTGATGTCGCTTGACCATTGTGTGCATGGAAAAGGTGATACATCCGATGTGAACTAACCATTGTGTGTTTGCAAAAGACGATAAGAGAAGGCCACGTTGACGCTAGTTGTCTGTATTTTGTAGACTAAAGGCAAAGTAGGAAGGCCATGCCTAACGTCGACTGACTTTTGTACAGGCCAAAGATAATTCGAGAAGGCAACGCCCGATACGACTGACCGTTGTTTATAGGACAAGGTCTATACGGACATTCCATGCGCGACAATGGCACAGTATTGTGCATAAGGCATGTTTCATGCACACAATCTATGGCCGATGTTAGCTTAGCAATGTGCAGGCTACTGTTGAGGTAGGCAGTCCATGTGTGACGCTGGATGGCTATTGTGTACAATCTAAGGGCGATGTTGGAAGGTCAAGCTTTACGATCGGTGAGTGATGTGCACAGGCTACAATCGGTGCGTCAGGTCCATGTTCTATGTAATCTTATCAATATGCATAGTAACTAACCTATGTGGTAGTCAAATACCAATATCATCTATCTAGCCGATTGGGGTGAGTAATTTTATATTGCTCACATATATTTCTCATCAAGTGATTGTTGAGTTCTGCACCATTATCAATGATGCTGGATTCTGGTACTCCAAACTTGCATATCAGATTGTTGCGAACAAAATCATCTACAATTTTCTTGGACACCGACTTGTACGAAGGTGCTTCCACCTACTTGGTGAAGTAATCAATAGCAACTAAAATGAATTTTGTCCGTTAGAGGAGGCTGGCTCTATTGGACAAATGACATACATTCCCCAAACTATAAATGGCCAAAGTGAACTCATAGCGTTGAGTTCGTAATGTGGTACTCAGATCAGATCACCATGCACTTGTCGTTTGTCATATTTTTGCACAAACAAGAAACAATTATGGTCCATGGTCATCCAGAAATAACTAGCTCGAAGGATATTTCTAGTCAAAGTGATTCCATTCATGTGCGTTACACAAACTCCAGCATGTATCTGTTCGATAAGCTCCGCAGCTTCAACAACATCGACACATATGAGAAGACCTAAATTTGGAGTCCTCTTATAAAGGACTTCTCCAATCAAAAAGCAATTGAGATCCAAATGGCGTATTGATTACTTCTTGTTAGACATCATCCTCAAGATATGTTCCGAACTCTAAATATTTCTTGATATCGAGATACCATGGAAAACCGTCTGGTTCTGCTTCAACATGGGAACAATGTACTGGCTGCGCTCTTATCGCTATATGTAGAGGATCAATATACGTAGTATCCGAATGTTTGATCATTGAGGCGATGGTTGCGAGGGAATCAACCAACTCATTCTGTGTTATAGGAGTATGTCAAAACTTAATCTTATGGAATCTTCTACACAATTTCTTTATATATTAGACGTATGGCGTGATCTTTGGGTTCTTCACAGCCCATTTCCTTGAACCTGATGAATCAGCAAATCCGAATCTCCAATACTAGGAGCTCGTGAACCTTCATGTCAATGTCCATTTTTCAAGACGAGGACAATAGCTTTATATTCGGCCATGTTGTTCGTGTAATTAAATCGGATTTTAGCTTCTATGGGACAGTGTTGGCCAGATTCTGACATTAAGAATGCACCAATATCTCTCCCTTGGTGATTTTTCGCTCCATCAAAGAATAACCTCCAACCAGGATATGATTCAGAAATATGTTCACCCACGAACGATACCTCTTCATCTGGGAAATAAGTCTTGAGCGGTTCATACTCTTCATCAACAGGATTATCTACGAGATGATCAACCAAGGACTATGCTTTTATCGCCTTTTGGGTCGCATACACAATATCAAATTCCCTCAAAAGCATTTGCCATTTGGCCAACTTTCCAATCGGCATAGCATTCTGGAAAATATACTTCAACCGATTCATTCTTGAGATGAAATAAGTAGAATAAGAAGACAAATAGTGTCTCAACATATGGGCAATCCAAGTCAAAGCACAACATGTTCTCTCCAAAAGAGTGTAACGAGACTCATATGGTGTGAACTTCTTGCTTTTATAATAAATAGCTTGCTCCTTCTTCCCTATCTCGTCATGTTGACCAAGTACACATCCAAATGTGTTATATGAGACTGACAATTATAATAACAATGGACTCCCTTCTCACGGAGGTGCCAAAACAGGTGTATTGGACAAGTAACTCTTGATGGCATCGAAAGCAGTTTGACATTCTTCAGTCCAATTTGTCAAAGCATCTTTTGTCAACAGCTGGAAGATGGGCTAACACACCATAGTGTATTGGGCTATGAACCGGATGATGTAGTTCAACCTTCCTAAGAAACTCATCACTTCGTTCTTCGTCTTAGGAGGAGGTAACTATTGAATTGCCTTAATCTTGGACTTAAAACCCGTTTTGCTGACAATAAATCCCAAGAACTTGCTGCTGGCACTCCAAAAGCAAATATGGCGTGATTTAACTTTAAGTTAAATTGACCTAGACAGTTGAAGAGCTTCTTTAAGTGCATGAGTGGCCCGAACTCTCGCGGGACTTGATTATGACATCATCCACATACACCTCGATCTCATTGTGAATCATGTCATAAAATATAGTCGTCATTGCCCTCATATAAATAGCACTTGCATTTTTTAGGCCAAATGGCATCACCTTGCAATGATATACACCCCAAGGCGTAATAAACATTGTCTTTTCTACATATTCCTCGTCCAGTAGGATATGATGATAACTTGTATAAAAATACATAAACGACAGCATTTCATGCTTAGCACAATTATCGATTAGAATGTGAATGTTCGGCCATGGAAAATTATCCTTTGGACTTTCTTTGTTAAAATATTTGTAATCAATACATATTCTGATCTTCCCATGTGTTTTGGCGACCGGAACAACATTGGCCAACAAAGTTGGTTATTGCATCACTTCCAGTAATTGAGACTCAATCTGTTTGATTATCTCTTTTTAAATCTTCAAACATAAATCAGGCTTGAACTTCCGAGCCTTATTTTTCACAAGATTGAACCTTGGATTAATTGGCAACTTTTGGTACACAACATTGGTACTCAGCCCTATCATGTCGCTGACTTCCTAAACGAACACATCTATGAACTTAGTAAGTAAATGAATCATACACTTTTTTTGAGCTTCATTCAGTAGGACACTGATTTTGACCTTTTTGATACACTCTTGGTCTCCTAGATTCACAGTTTTAGTTTCTTCCAAATTTGGCTTATGCTTATTTTCAAACTTGGAAGTGCAACAGAGGTGATATACAACATCCAAGAAAGAACTGTACTAAGTGTGGCCGTGCTCCGAGTGGAAAGTGTAGATAGGGAACTAATGCCTACTTCGGTTGCAGTAAGAGTGGGAACATGGTTAGAGACTTCCCACAGAACAAAGATCTAGGTGGAGGTAATGCTCAACCTTAATCCTCAAGATGCAGCAGCAGCCGATCCTCCTAAGAGGAACAGGTTCTATGCCCCGAGGGGTAGGGAGGAGCAGGAGAAGTTCGATGATGTGGTCACATGTATGATGCATGTATTCTCAACTTCTGTTTATGCTTTACTTGATCCAGGGGCTATGATTTCCTTTTTAACTCCTTTGCTTGCTCTCACTTTTGAGATATTGCGTGAAGTTATGCATGATACTATAGTGGTTATTAAACCTATATGTGCAGACTTGGTTGAGTTACCAATGCATGATTTATGTGCTATTCTTGGCATGGAATGGCTTCATTGTTGTTATGCTTGCACGGATTGTCGTAGTAGGGTTGTGAGATTTCATTTCCCTAATGAAGAAGAGCTAGTCTGGGAGAGGTACAACTCAAGTCGTCCTAATCCCTTGATTTCAAACCTTAAAGCCAATAAAGAGATGTCCAATGGGTTATTGTGTCATCTTGTGAGTGTTAATGAATTAGATCATAACATTCATTCCATACACTCAGTGCCTGTAGTGAATGACTTTCAAGATTTATTTCCTGATGATTTGCCTTGATTTCCTCCCCCTCGAGAGATTGACTATTGTATCGACTTAGAACTTGATACTAAACCAATTTCAATTCCTCCTTACAGAATGGCTCCGGCTGAAATGAAAGTGTTGAAGATGCAATTAAAATATCTCACTGTCGTAACCTGTCATTGGCCGATGTCGCTTGGTCAATGTGCGCACGCCATAACTGATGTCACTTAACTGATACGACCACGCCACAACCGATGTCACCTGAACGATGCGCTCGAACAATGACATAATTTGCCTGATTGAAGCGCACAACCCACACTCGACAATGAATGAGCTGATGTGCATAAGCCACACCTGATAAGGGTAGTCTACAACCAACGTCGATGAAGCAACGTGAACAAGCCACGATAAATGTGGGCGATCCACGATCAATGTCGCTTGGCCTATGTCTCTTTCGTTGGCCAACATTTCTTGCCCAAACCACGCCGGCATTGGTTGATTGTGCCTGTCATTGCAGGACGCCGATGTCGCCCAACCGATGCGCACACGCCATGACTCTTGCGTGCAAGACTTGGATGATGTCGTCTGTCGTCGGCCGACGTCACTTGACTTATTCCAACATGCCACGTCCAATGCATGGACCACTTGAAGTGTTTGATTCTATGGCGCGAATTTCGACTTACTGGAGTCGACATCCTTTTTTCCAAAGATTAAGATTGTAAATGTACAACCTAAATATGCACTTTCTAAGGTACAAACACATAATAGCTTCCACAAATAACTTTTTCATATATAAAAAGCATCTCTCAACAATTTTTTTTTTTTGGTTAAACCCAAAAATGAGTAATTAATTAGTAAAACATAGGAAAATATGAAAAATAACACCAAAATTTTACAAAAAAATTATAGTAAGCTTAAATTCAATAATTCTATCAACTTATTTTATTTTTTATTTTTGTTTGATAGATCCCGAAAATGAGAAATTGATGATTTAAAATAGGAAATCAACAAAAAAACTATAAAACTAACCTCAAAAATTCACAAATAAATAAAGTAACCTTAATAATCAATAGTTCAAACAAATTTTAATTGCTATGTTTGTTAGGTTAATTCCGAAAATAGGTAATTCATGAATAAAAGTATGAAAAATATCAAATTGATGCCAAAAATTCACAAATGAATATAGTAAACTTAAATTTATCATATTCATTTTTTTAATATTTATTTCTCCTCTATAAATCTCAAAAATTGGTAATTCATGAATAAAATAAAATTTTTCGCCAAAAAATCACAAATAAATATAATAACCTTAAATTAAAAAATTTCAATGTTTTATTTATTTTTTATTATTTTTTAAATAGATAAAATGGGTAATTCTTGAATAAAAACAAGGAAAAACAAATTTTTAGAATATAAAATTAACGGGAAAAAATCAAAAATAAATATACAAACCATAAATTCAAAGATTACAACAATTTCTATAGTTCGGTAAATCTCGAAAAATGGTAGTATATTAAAAAGAAATAGGAAAATATAAAATTAACGCAAATATTAACAAGTAAAAATGCAAACTTAAATTCAACAATTTTAACATTTTTTATATTTATTTTTGTTTGTTAAATCCCAAAAATAGGTAATTAATTATTACAAATAGGAAAAATCTCAAAAATTATAAAATTAACGCAAAAAATTCAAAAATAAATAAAGCATTAAATTCAACAATTTTAAAATATTTAATTTTTAAAACGTGATGTAAAAACTAAAAAATGTAAAAGAAATTTAAATAATGTATAAAAGTCGGAATAATATGAAAATGCTTGAAAATACGTCGAAACATTTGAAACTAGTGATAGATTACATATTTGTACAAATAAAAGATTTTTCAATATTGTATGAACTGTTAACATGATGAAATTTGGTATGAAAGAACTACGTCATGTGGAAACCTGTAGACTAAGAGATGAAAATAGAGGAATATGTTATTATGCAAGACTGACAATTCAAACTTTTTTTATTTTTGTACGACGTGGACATCCGACCTAGAGGGTTTTGAATTTTGCAGGACACAAGAAATACGGCCAGGTCACTTTAACATTGGTAGACCGATGTGTCCAAGCTTTGGAGGAATTTGGCAGGCGACGTAAGACATGGGGAGACCGATGTGTGCAGGCCACAAACGATAGGTGCTGCCCATGACCAACGTTGACTGACTATTGTATGTAGGTCACATACGATAGGTGCAGTCCATGTCCCACATCGACTGACCATTGTGTGAAGGCCACGTCTTACATCGCCTTACCATTATGAGCAGGACAAATGTTATGAAGGAAGGCCTTATCCAATGTCGAATGACCATTATGTATAGGCCAAAGGCGATATGGAAAGGCCACGCTCGAGGTCAGCTCGCCAATGTGGAAACCAAAGTGATGGGGTCACGCAACATTCGACGTCGGCTAATTGTTGTTCTTTCCAAAGTCGATGAGGGCAGTCAATGCCCGATGTCTCTTGACTATTGTTTGCACGCCAAGGGCGATACGCGCACTCCACACCCGATGGTAGGTGAGTGATATGCACAAGATACGGAGGATGCAGTCATTCTATGACCGAGGTCACTCGCTCAAAGCACACAGGCCTTGGTTGATGCTTTATGTTGTAGGTCGATGCGGATGTTGCCTTGCGATGCGCACATTCCATGGTCGATGCATGCACGCCTTAGATGATGCTACCTATTGTTTTCCAACACCACTTGACCGAAGTGCACATGTCTTGGATGATGTTTCCTGATGTTGGACAGTGAAAATTTCACCCAACCGATGCATAAATGCCATAACGAATGTGTTAAGGCCTTGGCTAATGTGCCTTCCATTGGATAACATCTACAAACTATTTTGTTCAGGCCACGGAAGATGTTGGAATGCCATGTAAGATGTAAGTAAACTGAAGAATGCAGGGTACAGACGATGTTGGGATTCCACGAAGTATAGTTTCAGCCTACGTCTAATATCGCTTGACCATTGTGTGCATGCAAAAGGCAATGCGGGTAGTCCATGTCTAAAGTCATCTAACAATTGTGTGTAGAACAAAGGCAATGTGAGAAGGCCATATCTGATGTCAGCTATCAATTTTATGCGCACCAAAGGTGATGTAGGAATGTCATACCCGACGTCGGCTGACATTTATGTAGGCCAAATGAGATGTGGGTAGGTAATGCCTGATATTAGTGATAGTTATTTTCAGGCAAAAAGATATGAGGGTAGTCCACAGTCAATGTCGGCTAATAAATGTGCAGGCTTCAGCCAAGGTCTCTTACTCAAAGCACACAAGCCTTTATTGATAGTGCCTATCGTTTGCCGACATCTATAGATGTCGCTTAGCCTATGCACAAAACCTATAGGTTATGTCTGCATGCCTTGGATGATTTTGCTTTTCGTAGTCTAAAGTTTATTGCAAGATGCGCATAATACACGTCAGATGTTTGAAGACCTTTGTTGATGTTGTTTGTTATTGGCTGACGTCACATTGCGAAAACTTGCAAGCCACGACCGATGTCGTCCAGCTGATGCACACATGCCGCAAGTGATATGTGCAGGCCTTGGCTGATGTTGCCTTCAATTTGTCAATATCGCTTACATATTGTGCGTAGTCTAGCAATGATGTAAATGAGTCATCGTACACACGCCATTAATGATGCGTGAAGGTCTTGGTTGTTTCTCCTTGTCGTTGGCTAATGTTGCTTTACCTTTGCACACAGGCCTCAGGTGATGTTGCCTGGTTGATGCACTCAAATTACTCTTAAAATGCCCAATCGATGTGCAGATGACACAACTAACGCGTGCAAGCCTTAGTTGATGTTGCATGTCGTTGGACGATGTTAGTTGCAACATATGAGAATTCCCCGTCTATTTTTCAATCCTTGGCCTAAGGCGCATACCAATGGCCGGCTTCGTATGACAGATGTGCACATGTCACGTCTGATGTGTGCAAGCCTTGATTGACTCTTTATGTCGTTGGCCAAAATCTGTTGACGATATTTGTAAACTACATTCAATGCTTGCACGACACAGCCAACGTCAGCAGATGAATTTATGTAGGCTACGGACAACGTTGGTTTGACACGTTCGACGTCTACAAACAATTGCGTGCAGGCCCAATGAAAAGTAGGATGACAACGTCTGACATCGACTGACCATTGTGATCAGGCCAAGGGCGATACGGGCAGGCCACATCCTACGTTTTATGACCATTCTGTGTAGGCCAAAGGAAATGTGTGCAGGAAATGCTTGACATTGGCTGACCATGGTGTCTAGGACAAGGACGATGCGAGAAGTCCACGCCTGACATTGGATGAATTTTATGGAGGCCAAAGTCGATTGGAGCAGGAAACGTCCGATGTGGCCTAACCGATACATGTAGACATTGGATGAAGCGGCCATGCCACATCTGATATTTGCAAACAAATGTCTGAAGCATACATACAATGCTTGGAGGCCACATCTGACATTGGCAAATGAATGTGCCAGGTCACGGCCAAAGCGGGCAGCCCACGTGTGACGCCGACATATCATTCTGTGCAGGACAAAGGCAGTGTGGGAAGGTAAAGCTTCAAGGCCAATGAGTGATATCCACACGCCACGACTAATACAACATGTCCTTGACTGACGTCACCTTAGGGATATGCATAGGCAACGGTTGATGCGATAGTCCTTGACCAATGCCTCGCCTAGGCTGCTGATTGATGGGTGATCTAATTTTCTGGAAACACAGAGTACTTATCTGATGTTGCCTGCCATTGGACGATGCCGAAGTCGTCATTCGATGCACACCCGCCACGGCTGATGCATGCATGCCTTGGTTTATGTCGCTTACCTGAAGCTCACGAGCCTTTATTGATGCTTCCTGATGTTGGTTGTTGCAAATAGTGACTAGGTGATGCACATATGCCACAGGAGATGTGCGGTGGCCTTGGCTGATGCTGCATATCATTGGCCGACGTCGCTTACTCAAAGCGCACATGTCTTTGTTGATGGTTCCTATCGTTGTCCGATGTCAATGTTGCTCAACCATTGGCACACCCCATAGGTTGTGTATACATTCCTTGGATGATTTTGCATGAAATAGTCCGACAATGTTTGAAAGATGCGCACAAACCACGTAAGATGCGTGAAGAATTTAGTGGATTGTTCTTGTCTTTTGACGATGTCAACTGGAAAAAAATTCCAAGCCACGACCATGTCGCCTAAACGATGCAGACATCCCACAACAGATGTGTGCAGACCTTGGCTGATGTTGCCTTCCATTGGTCGAAGTCGCCTGGCCACTGTGCGTAGGCTAGGAATGATGTCAATGAGTCATCGTATAGATACCATAAGTGATGCGTGTACTCCTTGGTTGTTTCTCCCTCTCGTTGGCCTATGTAGCTTTGTCGATGCGCACAGGTCACACGCGATATCGCCTGGTCGATGCACTCAAACCACGTTCAAATTACACAGTCGATGTGCACACAACACAACTGATACGTGCATGTCTTAGTTGATGCTTCATATTATTGGGTGACGTTGCTTGCCAAATGTGCACATTCCATGTATGGCATATATGTTTTGCTGATGTTGCATGTCATTGATAAACGTCGGTTCCAAGATAAGCACATTCCACGTCCATGCTTGCAAGCCTTGGCTGAAGCCGCACGCCATTAAATGACTTCTTTTTCGATATGTGCACATGCCACGTCAAAGGTGTGCAAGCCTTTGCTTACAGTTTATGCCATTGTCCAACATCTATTTATCGGTATTTTAAGTATACGTATAATGCTTGTGCAAGCCAAAGTCGTTGGGGATAGGTATGGCTGATGTCACTAGACCATTGTTTGCAATACAAGGGCGATGTTTGCATTCCATGCCCGAAGATGACTAAGTGATATGAAAAACCATAATTGATGTGGGCAGTCCAAGGCCGACGCTGACAGAGAAATGATCAGGATATGGCGCATGCAGGTAGCCCACGTTCGACATCGGTTGGCCATGGTGTGCACTCCAAGGGCGATATTGGAATGCTAAGCCTGACGATTAACGACTAATGTGCACATTCAATAGGTGATGCAGATAGTCCACGCTTGACCGATGGGGATAGGCCACGTCTGATGCAATTGTCTATGACTTATGTCACCTGGCAAATGCCGCTTGTTATTGGACAATGACGCTTTCATAAAGCATATATGGCTTGGCTTATGCTGCTAGATGTCAGCCGACTTTGATGTCGCCTTGCCGATCCGCACACGCCACGACTTATGTTGCATGGCATTGGGCAACATCGCTTGCCCGAATCACACCATCCTTTGCTAATGCTACCTAACGTATGCTGATGTGAAGGTCACCATGCCGATGCAAACACGCCAGGACAATTGCGTGGAGGCCTGGCTGATGCCACTCTCAATTTACCGACTTTTCTTTAATTTATTAAATTCAACAATTTAATAAAGTAAAAATTTTAAAATGTGACGTAAAAATTAAAACCGTTAAATAATTTTAAACAGTGCAAAAAGTTGGAAAAATATGAGAATACTTCTAAACATTTGAAAGTAATGATATATTACATATTTGTACAAATCAATATTTTTTCAATATCATACAAATTTAAAATGTTATTAAATTGGTACGAAAGAACCAGGTGAGGTGGAAACTATCATAATAAATGATGGAAAATGGATGAATATGTTGTTCTGCAGTAAGGGAGTTTCACACTCATTTGATTTTTGTACGACATGGACATTCGCATGTTGTCAGCTAGACCTTGATAAATGTCGTCGTATTGGATGTCACTCGTCTTACAAGTGCAAACTACAAACGATACGGGTAGGCACATCCAACGTTGTTGACCGAAGTGTGAAGACCACATGTAATGCGGCCAGGTGACTTTGTCGTCGGTAGAAAGATATGTGCAGGCTATGTATGATGTTGGGAGGTGACATCCAACATCGAAAGACCCATGTGTGCAGACCATAGATGGTAGATGCAGCCTATGTCCAACGTCGATTGACTTATATATGTAGGTCACAAATGATAGGTGCAATCTATGTTCCATATCGGTTGACCGGAAGACCATTGTGCGCAGGCCAATGTCAATGCGGGATTGCATTATCCAATGTCTTCTGACCGTTATGTACAGGCAAAGGCGATACGGGAAGGCCACGATTGACGTCTGCTAACCAATGTGAAAGCCAAAAGTGAGGGGCTCAAGCAACGTCTGATGTCAACTGACCGTTGTGCTGGACAAATGCGATGAGAGAAAGATATTCCAAAAGTTTCCTTACTATTGTTTGCACACCAAGGGCAATGCGGGCAATCCACGGCCGATGACAGGTAAGAGATGTGCACAAGCCACAGAGGGTGCGGGCACTGCACGACAAGCATAAGTTCAATAATATGCAGGCTACGACCGATTCGAGTAGTCCGACAACGTGTGTCCATTGTTAGCAGGACAAGAGCTATAAATGAGGGCAAAACATAAAGACCGCTAAAAAACATACACGTTCCACGGTCAATGCGGATGGTCTACACCTGACGTCGGCTAAGTGATGTGCATATGTCACGATCGATGCAACAATCCACGACTAATGTCGCCTGGCCCATGCCGTTTTCCGTTGGCCGATGTCTCTTCATAGAAGCACACATGCATTGGATAATGATTTATGCCATTGGCCGACGTTGATAGTGCCGTGCAGATGCACACACGCCATAGTGAATCCATGCAGACCTTGGCTGATTCTACTTGTTGTTTGCCAACGTTATTTTCCTGAAGTGCACATGACTTGGCTGATTTAGCCAGACATTGGTCGATGCAAATGTCGCCCAACTGATCCTTAAACTCCATAACCAATATGTTCAGGCCTTGGCTGATGTGCCTGCCATTGGCAAATATCTATAGACCACTATGCGTAGGCTACGAAAGATGCTGGCAGACCACGTGCCATGTCCGCAAACTATGAGTGTAGTCTACGGATGATGCTATAAGTCCATGTTTGATTTCGAATAACCGATGTATGAAGGCAACAAATGATAGTTAATCCCACGTCCGACATTTGTCAATTGTTTTTTGCATGACAATGGTGATGCGGGTAGTCCACCGACAATGCCGAATTGTTTGTAGGCCAAAGGCGATGATGGAAGGCCATATATTACATCAGTTGTCCTTAATATGCAGACAAAAGGTGATGCAGGAAGGTTACCCCCAATGTCGGTTGAATCTTATGCAAGCCAAAGGTGATGTACGTAGGCAACGCCTATTATCGTTAATTGTGTTTGCAGGCCAAGAGTTATGAGGTCAGTCCATGCTCGATGATAGCTCAACAATTCGCAGAAGTCACGATCGATATGGGGAGTCCACGACCAATGTAAGTTGATAAATGCAAAGGATATGGCCAAGGCGGGCAGCGCCACGTTTGACACTGACTGGCCGTTGTGTCCATGCAAAAGGTGACGTGGGAAGATCAAGATCGACGAGCACTGAGTGATGTGCAAAGGCCACGACTGATGAAACAGTTCCACACCCTACATCGTCTTAAGGATATGTATAGGAAACGGACGATGAGACAGTCCATGACCAATGTCGCATGGCTGACGCCTGTTTTTGTTGGTCAATGCCATTTGCTCGAATCATTAAGGCCTTGGCTGATGCTTCCTTCCATTGGCCAACACTGAAGTCACCCTGCCAATGCGCACACTCCAAGGTGATGCATGCATGCCTTGGTTGATGCTGCTTGCGGTTGAACAACATCACTTTCTTAAAGCTAACAGGTCTTTGCCGATGCTTCCTTACGTTGTCTAATATTTTCTTCCATTGGTCGATGTCCCATGGCCACTACGCATAGGTTAGGATTGATGTCCATGAGTCGATCAACGTACACCAATTGATACATGCAAGTCTTTTTTGCTGCTCCCTATCGTTGGTAGTTTCCCGTTCTCAATGCACACAGGCCACATGTGATGTCTCCTGCTCGATGCACCCAACCAATGACTTAAATTACCCAATCGTTGTGCACATGACACAATTGATGTGTCTTTGGTTGATGTTGCTTTTGATTGACCAGCGTCGCTTGCCAGATACACATAAGTCATGTTAGATGTGTCCAAGGTAAGATACTTCTTACTATTGGCTGACGTCAACCTTCGTTGATAGTGACTCTTATTCCGACGTAGATGTCTCCAAGACGATTCACACACTCCATTGGTTATGACTGCATATCCTTGGATGCTGCTTCATGTCATTGTCCGATGTTTTCTTTCAGATGTGCAGCAACCACGTCAGATGAGTTAAGACATTGGTTGATGCAGCCTGTCATTGGCCAACGTCGCATGGCCAATGCATACTTGTCGTGACCAATGTCGCCCAGTCAATGCGCACACACCACGTCTGATTCATGCATGCCATATATGATGCTGCTTTCCATTGAACGACATCGCCAAATTGATGCGTGCTGGTCACGATTGGTGTCATCCAGTCAATGCACACACGCCATGATTGATGGATGCAGGATCTTGGTGCATATCGTTGGCTTATATCGATTGTTCAATGTACGCAGGACCAAATGCGCCCAGACCATTGCTGAATTCCCCTCATTGATGCGTACAACCCACACCCAACAATAACTGAGTAATGTGCAAAAGCCAGGACAAATCCAAGCAGTCCACGACAAACGTCGACGAAGTAATGTGCACAAGCCACGACCAATGATGGAGATCCATGACCAATGTCTCGTGGTTGATACCACATTTTGTTGACCAAAAAGTCTTGCCCAAAGAACATAGGCCTTGGCTTATGGTGCATGTCGCACGAAGCCAATGTCCCCTTGCCGATCCTTGCACGCCACAGATCATGCATGCATGCCCTTCGTTAAAGATGCCTGTCGTTGGACAACGTCGCTCCTTGAAGTGCAAATATCTTGGCTGAAGTTGCCTAACTTTAGGTGATGCAAATGTTGCCCAACCTTTGTATAAACTCCATAATGACTGTTTGCAGGCCTTTGCTTATGTGACTTCCATTGGCGGATATCTACATACTAATGTGTGCGTGCTACTGAAGATGCTTGTAGGCCATGTCCAATGTCGGCAGACTGATGTGTCTAGGTTATGGACAATGATATAAGGCCACAGAGTATAGGTTCGACCCACGTTCGATGTCGACCAACCGTTATGTGCATGCAAATGATTATGAAGGCAATTCATGTTAGATGTCGACTAACTATTGTGTGTAGGCCAAAGGCAATGCTAGAAGGCCACATCTGACGTCATCTTTCCATTTTATGCAGACCAAAGGAGATAAAGGAAGGTCATGTCGGACGCCAATTGACTCTCAAGCAGGCCAAAGGTGATATGTCTATTCAACGCCCGATATAAGTAATTATTGTTTATAGGCCAAGAGATATGCGCATAAGCCACGGTCGATTCGGGCAGTCCACGACCAATGTCGGGTGAGAAATGCACAAGAAAAGGCCGAGGCAGGCATCCCCATGTCTAATGTCTAGTGGTCGTTGTGTGCAAGCTGAAGGTGATGTTGAAAGATAAAGCTCGACGGCCACTATGTGATGTGCACTAGCCAAGAATGATACAACAGGTCCACGCACGACGTCATCTTAGGGATATGCATAGGAAACGGTCAATACAACACTTAATGACCAGTATCGCCTGGACGATGCAGTTTTCCTGAAGCATTTAGGCCTTGGTTGATCCTTTCTCCATTGGCAGATGCTGAAGTCACCCTACCGATGCTCACACGCCACAATTGATGCATGCATGCGTTGGTTGATGTTGCTTGATGTTTACCAACATTGCTTTTTATCTAAATCTAACAGGCCTTTGTCGATGCTTGCTTACGTTGGCTGATGCATAAAGCGCCCAGTGGAAGCACACACGCCTCGGCAAATGCGCGCAAGACTTGGCTAATGCAGCCTATCATTGTCCAATGTTGCTTACTCAAAGTGCACAAGCCATTGTTGATCGTGCGTATCATTTGATGACGTCAATATCTCTCAGCCAATGCACATACCCCATAGGTTATGTGTACATTCCTTAGAAGATTATGCATGTCGTAGTCTGACATTCGTAGAAAGATGTGCAAAGAATATGTTAGATGCGTGAAACCCTTAGTTGATGGGGCCTGTTGTTAGCCGACGTCACTTGGATGAAACTTGCAAGTGACGACCGATGTCGCCCAGTCGATGCGCACATGCCACGGCTGATGCGTATAGGCCTTGACTAATGTTGCCTTCCATTGGTTGATGTTGCCTGGACACTGTGCGTAGTCTAGGATTTATGTCCATGAGTCGATGGACACAACAACAACGAAACGTGAAAGCCTTGGTTGTGGCTCCTTGTCGTTGGCTGATGTCGCTTGGACAATGCTAACTGGCCATATGTGATGTCGCCTGGTCGATGCGCTCAAGCAACGAGTGAAATTACCCAGTCGTTGTGCACACGACACAACATATGCATGCGGGATTTGGCTGATGTTGCTTTTAATTGTTCAGCGTCGCTTACCAAATGCGCAGATGCCATGTCAGATGTATGCAGGCTAAGATGCATCCTACTATTAGCCAACGTCCCTTTCCTTAAGCACACAAACCTTCATTTTTGGTTCCTCCTAATGCCGACATCGATGTCGCCAAGACGATTCACACATGCCATGGATTATGAATTCATATCCTTGGATGATAATGCATGTAGTTGTCCGATGTTTCTTTCTAGATGTGCAGAAACCATGTCAAAAGTGTTAAGACCTTCGTTGATGCATCATGTCGTTGGCCGATGTCACTTGGACAATGCTTGCATACCAGGACGAATGTCGCCCTGTCAATGCGCACACGCCACGTCTGAGCATGATTGCCTTATATAATGTTTCTTTACATTGAACGATGTCTCCATGTTGATGCGCGCAGGCCATGACCAGCGTCATCGATTCGATGCATGCACACAACAATTGATGTGTGCAGGCTATTGTTGCATGTCGTTGGCCGATGCGACTTGTTGATACGCACAAGCCACAACTGATGTCGCCTGACCGATGTGTTCAGACCATAGCTAAATTCCCCTGACCGATGCGCACAGCCTAAACCTGCCTATGATTAAGTGATATGCACAATCCACGGCCTATGCAACAAGTCCTCGATAAACATCAATGGAGAAATGTGCATAAGCCACGACCGATGCGTGCAATCCATTAACAATATCACACGATTTATGTCACATTATGTTGCCCAAAGCACAGAGTCCTTGGCTCATGGTGCGTGTCGCACGACGCTGATGTTCTCTAGCCGATGCGCACACATCGCGACTCATGCATGGGGCCTTTGCTAATGCTTCCTGTTGTTGGCCAACGCCGCTTACCCGATGCCAACATTCCATGTTCAATGCATGGCCCAATTGGGGTGTTTAATCCTATGGCGCAAATTCTGACTTACTAGAGAAGAGATCGTTTTTCCAAAGATTTATATTGAACATGTACAACCTTAATATGAACTTTCTAAGGTATAAACATACATTATCTTCCACGTTTTCAATTTCTTTTATTTTAAATATTTTTTGATTAAACCTAAAAATGAGTAGTTGATTAAAAAAACATAGGAACAAATATGAAAAAATATAATAATAATATAAAAAGTTAATAAATAAATAAAGTAACCTTTAATTCAATAAATTTAACTACTTTTTTAGACTATATTTTCGTTCGATAAATCTTAAAAATGAGTAATTGATGAATAAAAATTAGGAAAACTTTTTAAAAACTATAAACTTAAATCCTAAAATTCACAAATAAATATAGTAACCTAAAAACCATCAATTTCTACATTTTTAAAAATATTTAGTTTTGTTCGATAAATCTCGAAACTTGGTAATTAATTAATACAAATAACAAACAAAAAAATCATGTAAAAAATTCACAAATAAATATACAAATTGTAAATTCAACAAATTCAATTTTTTTTTTATTTTTACTTTAGTACATTAAATCTCTAAAATAGGTAATTCATGAATAAAAATAGGAAAATATTTTTTAAAAAATATAAAATTGACACCAAAAATTTAAAAACAAATATTGTAACCATAAATTCCAATTTAAACAATTGTTATTTATTTTTTCGGTAAATCTCGAAAAAAGGCTAATTTTTTAATAAAAATATAAAATTAACCCCAAAAATTAAGAAATATATGTAGTAACCTTAAATTCACCAATTTCAAGGATTTTTTTTATGTTTATTTTTGTTGGGTAAATCCCGAATATGGGTAATTAATTAATAAAAATAAGAATAATATTCACAAATTATAATATTAATGATACAAAATCACCAATAAATAAAGCATTAAATTCAACAATTTCATAAATTTGAATTTTAAAATTGTGACGTAAGAAAACCGTAAAAATAATTTTTAAACAATTAATAAAAGTCAAAAAATATCAGAATGCTTGAAAATACGTCTAAACATGTGAAATGAGGATTGTTTACATATTTTTACAAATAAGAGATTTTTCTATATCGTATGAATTGTTTATGTGATGAAATTGGTACGAAAGAACCACGTCAGGCGAAAATATTGAGAGTAAATTATGGAAAATATATGAATATGTTGTTATAAACGAAGAGCGTTTCAGACTCTTTTAATTTTTTTACGACATGGACATTTGCATGTTGTTGACTAGACCTTGATCAATCTTGTTGCATGTGACGTAGCTCTTCTAACAAGTGCAAACCACAAAAGATATGGGAAGCCACAACTAACGTCGACTGACTTATGTGTGCAGGACACAATCAACGTAGCCAGGTCACTCTAACATCGGTACACTTATTTGTGCAGGCTATGAACAAAGATGGCCAGTGAGATCCGACATAAACTAACTTATATATGATGGCCACAGACGATAGGTGCACCCCATGTCCCACGTCTACTCACCGTTGTGTGAAGGAGGCATCTTACTTCAGATGGACATTGTGTGCATACATAATGGCGATGCGGGAAGGTCACGTGCAACATCAGCTGGCCGTTATGTAAAGGACAAAGGCCATGTGGAAAGGCCACGCTCAATGTCTGCTAACCAATATGCAAGACAATGTTGAAAAATTTAGGCACTATTCGATGTTGGCTGACCATTGTGCTGGCCAAAGGCAATGAGGTTACGCAACGCCTTTTGTTGCGTGACTGTTAATTTCATGAAAAGAGCCAAGATTGCAGTCCACACTCAATAAAAAAGGAGCGATATGCACAAGCCACGGAGAATATGGTCAGTCCATGACGGACTTCATCTATGTAATATATAGGCTATGACAGATTTGATCGTCCCTTATTCGACACTGCTAGTCATTGTTCACAGTCTAAGGGCGATGCGCAAAGGCCAAGACCATATACCGCTAAAGGATGTACACAGGCCACTGTCGATATTGTCGTACCACGCCCAACGTTGACTAAGCGATATGCATAGCGCACAACTGATCAAGCAGTCGACGACTAATATCACCTATCCAATGAAAATTTCTGTTTGCAGATATCTCTAGCTTGAAGCACATAGGCCTTGGCTGATGCTTCATGTCATTGGCCTACGCCGATGTTGCCCTATCGATGCACACATCCCACGCCTTATGCGTATATGTCTTCGTTGATGATAACTATTGTTTGCCAACATTGCTAGCCCGATGTGCACATTCTTTCGCTGATGCTGCTGATGTTGGTCATTGGATATGTCCGCCAACCGATGTACAAACGTCATAACCGATGGGTACAAGTCTTAGCTGAGGATCCTGGTGTTGGTAGAAATCTCTAAATCAATATTTGCAGGCTATAGAAGATGCTGATAGGGAATGTCCGATATTTGAAGACCGATGAGTGTAGGCTACAGATGATGCCCACAATCCACGTCTTACATTGACTTAGTAATGTATGCAAACCACGGATGATAGGTGCAGCACATGTCTGATGTCGCTTGACCATTGTGTGCATGGAAAAGGTGATACATCCGATGTGAACTAACCATTGTGTGTTTGCAAAAGACGATAAGAGAAGGCCACGTTGACGCTAGTTGTCTGTATTTTGTAGACTAAAGGCAAAGTAGGAAGGCCATGCCTAACGTCGACTGACTTTTGTACAGGCCAAAGATAATTCGAGAAGGCAACGCCCGATACGACTGACCGTTGTTTATAGGACAAGGTCTATACGGACATTCCATGCGCGACAATGGCACAGTATTGTGCATAAGGCATGTTTCATGCACACAATCTATGGCCGATGTTAGCTTAGCAATGTGCAGGCTACTGTTGAGGTAGGCAGTCCATGTGTGACGCTGGATGGCTATTGTGTACAATCTAAGGGCGATGTTGGAAGGTCAAGCTTTACGATCGGTGAGTGATGTGCACAGGCTACAATCGGTGCGTCAGGTCCATGTTCTATGTAATCTTATCAATATGCATAGTAACTAACATATGTGGTAGTCAAATACCAATATCATCTATCTAGACGATTGGGGTGAGTAATTTTATATTGCTCACATATATTTCTCATCAAGTGATTGTTGAGTTCTGCACCATTACCAATGATGCTGGATTCTGGTACTCCAAACCTGCATATCAGATTGTTGCGAACAAAATCATCTACAATTTTCTTGGCCACCGACTTGTACGAAGGTGCTTCCACCTACTTGGTGAAGTAATCAATAGCAACTAAAATGAATTTTGTCCGTTAGAGGAGGCTGGCTCTATTGGACAAATGACATACATTCCCCAAACTATAAATGGCCAAAGTGAACTCATAGCGTTGAGTTCGTAATGTGGTACTCGGATCAGATCACCATGCACTTGTCGTTTGTCATATTTTTGCACAAACATGAAACAATTATGGTCCATGGTCATCCAGAAATAACTAGCTCGAAGGATATTTCTAGCCAAAGTGATTCCATTCATGTGCGTTCCACAAACTCCAGCATGTATCTGTTCGATAAGCTCCGCAGCTTCAACAACATCGACACATATGAGAAGACCTAAATTTGGAGTCCTCCTATAAAGGACTTCTCCAATCAAAAAGCAATTAAGATCCAAATGGCGTATTGATTACTTCTTGTTAGACATCATCCTCAAGATATGTTCCGAACTCTAAATATTTCTTGATATCGAGATACCATGGAAAACCGTCTGGTTCTGCTTCAACATGGGAACAATGTACTGGCTGCGCTCTTATCACTATATGTAGAGGATCAATATACGTAGTATCCGGATGTTTGATCATTGAGGCGATGGTTGCGAGGGAATCAACCAACTCATTCTGTGTTATAGGAGTATGTCAAAACTTAATCTTATGGAATCTTCTACACAATTTCTTTATATATTGGACGTATGGCGTGATCTTTGGGTTCTTCACAGTCCATTCTCCTTGAACCTGATGAATCAGCAAATCCGAATCTCCAATACTAGGAGCTCGTGAACCTTCATGTCAATGTCCATTTTTCAAGACGAGGACACTAGCTTTATATTCGGCCATGTTGTTCGTGTAATTAAATCGGATTTTAGCTTCTATGGGACAGTGTTGGCCAGATTCTGACATTAAGAATGCACCAATATCTCTCCCTTGGTGATTTTCCGCTCTATCAAAGAATAACCTCCAACCAGGATATGATTCAGAAATATGTTCACCCACGAACGATACCTCTTCATCTGGGAAATAAGTCTTGAGCGGTTCATACTCTTCATCAACAGGATTATCTACGAGATGATCAACCAAGGACTATGCTTTTATCGCCTTTTGGGTCGCATACACAATATCAAATTCCCTCAAAAGCATTTGCCATTTGGCCAACTTTCCAATCGGCATAGCATTCTGGAAAATATACTTCAACCGATTCATTCTTGAGATGAAATAAGTAGAATAAGAAGACAAATAGTGTCTCAACATATGGGCAATCCAAGTCAAAGCACAACATGTTCTCTCCAAAAGAGTGTAACGAGACTCATATGGTGTGAACTTCTTGCTTTTATAATAAATAGCTTTCTCCTTCTTCCCTATCTCGTCATGTTGACCAAGTACACATCCAAATGTGTTATATGAGACTGACAATTATAATAACAATGGACTCCCTTCTCACGGAGGTACCAAAACAGGTGTATTGGACAAGTAACTCTTGATGGCATCGAAAGCAGTTTGACATTCTTCAGTCCAATTTGTCAAAGCATCTTTTGTCAACAGCTGGAAGATGGGCTAACACACTATAGTGTATTGGGCTATGAACCGGATGATGTAGTTCAACCTTCCTAAGAAACTCATCACTTCGTTCTTCGTCTTAGGAGGAGGTAACTATTGAATTGCCTTAATCATGGACTCAAAACCCCTTTTGCTGACAATAAATCCCAAGAACTTGCTGCTGGCACTCCAAAAGCAAATATGGCGGGATTTAACTTTAAGTTAAATTGACCTAGACAGTTGAAGAACTTCTTTAAGTGCATGAGTGGCCCGAACTCTCGCGGGACTTGATTATGACATCATCCACATACACCTCGATCTCATTGTGAATCATGTCATAAAATATAGTCGTCATTGCCCTCATATAAATAGCACTTGCATTTTTTAGGCCAAATGGCATCACCTTGCAATGATATACACCCCAAGGCGTAATAAACATTGTCTTTTCTACATATTCCTCGTCCAGTAGGATATGATGATAACTTGTATAAAAATACATAAACGACAGCATTTCATGCTTAGCACAATTATCGATTAGAATGTGAATGTTCGGCCATGGAAAATTATCCTTTGGACTTTCTTTGTTAAAATATTTGTAATCAATACATATTCTGATCTTCCCATGTGTTTTGGCGACCGGAACAACATTGGCCAACAAAGTTGGTTATTGCATCACTTCAAGTAATTGAGACTCAATCTGTTTGATTATCTCTTTTTAAATCTTCAAACATAAATCAGGCCTGAACTTCCGAGCCTTATTTTTCACAAGATTGAACCTTGGATTAATTGGCAACTTTTGGTACACAACATTGGTACTCAGCCATATCATGTCGCTGACTTCCTAAACGAACACATCAATGAACTTAGTAAGTAAATGAATCATACACTTTTTTTGAGCTTCATTCAGTAGGACACTGATTTTGACCTCTTTGATACACTCTTGGTCTCCTAGATTCACAGTTTTAGTTTCTTCCAAATTTGGCTTATGCTTATTTTCAAACTTGGAAGTGCAACAGAGGTGATATACAACATCCCAGAAAGAACTGTACTAAGTGTGGCCGTGCTCCGAGTGGAAAGTGTAGATAGGGAACTAATGCCTACTTCGGTTGCAGTAAGAGTGGGAACATGGTTAGAGACTTCCCACAGAACAAAGATCTAGGTGGAGGTAATGCTCAACCTTAATCCTCAAGATGCAGCAGCAGCCGATCCTCCTAAGAGGAACAGGTTCTATGCCCCGAGGGGTAGGGAGGAGCAGGAGAAGTTCGATGATGTGGTCACATGTATGATGCATGTATTCTCAACTTCTGTTTATGCTTTACTTGATCCAGGGGCTATGATTTCCTTTTTAACTCCTTTGCTTGCTCTCACTTTTGAGATATTGCGTGAAGTTATGCATGATACTATAGTGGTTATTAAACCTATATGTGCAGACTTGGTTGAGTTACCAATGCATGATTTATGTGCTATTCTTGGCATGGAATGGCTTCATTGTTGTTATGCTTGCACGGATTGTCGTAGTAGGGTTGTGAGATTTCATTTTCCTAATGAAGAAGAGCTAGTCTGGGAGAGGTACAACTCAAGTCGTCCTAATCCCTTGATTTCAAACCTTAAAGCCAATAAAGAGATGTCCAATGGGTTATTGTGTCATCTTTTGAGTGTTAATGAATTAGATCATAACATTCATTCCATACACTCAGTGCCTGTAGTGAATGACTTTCAAGATTTATTTCCTGATGATTTGCCTTGATTTCCTCCCCCTCGAGAGATTGACTATTGTATCGACTTAGAACTCGATACTAAACCAATTTCAATTCCTCCTTACAGAATGGCTCCGGCTGAAATGAAAGTGTTGAAGATGCAATTAAAATATCTCACAAATAAGGGTTTTATTTAGCCGAGCATATCCCCTTGGGGAGCTACAGTATTGTTTGTCAGAAAGAAATATGGAACCTTAGAATGTGTATCGATTATCGGCACCTTAACAAAGTCACTATCAAGTGTAAGCATCCACTACCAAGAATAGATGACTTGTTCGACAATCTCAAATGGTATAGTTTCTTCTCAAAGATTGATCTTCGTTAAAGATACCATCAGCTCAGGGTTAGGGATGGAGATATCCCAAATACACCCTTTCGTACCCGTTATGGTCATTATAAGTTCTTAGTTATGTTATTTGTTCTCACGAATGCACCTGCTACATTTATGGATGGTCTGAATAGGGTCTTCAGTTAATACTTTGACTCCTTCATCATAATATTCATTGATGACATTCTCATCTAATCTAAGACCAATGAAGAGCATGAACAACATTTGAGACTAACCATACAGGTAGTTAGGCAACAACAGTTGTATGCCCAATTCAGCATGTGTGAATACTGGCTTAGATCAGTGACCTTCCTGGGTCATGTTGTGTCTGATAATGGTGTAGAGGTAGATCCCAAGAAGAATGAAGCTGCTAAGAACTGGCCAAAACCTCTTACTCCCACAGATATTTGTAGCTTCTTGGGGTTGGCTAGTTATTATCGCAGGTTCGTGGAGGGTTTTTCTTCAATTGTTGCCTCACTAGAAGCTTTGACTAAGAATAAGGCCAAGTTTTAATGGACGGAGGCTTGTGAGAAGAGTTTCCAGGAGCTCAAGGATAGACTTACTTCTGCCCCAGTTCTTACTTTGCCTATGTGGTGAGAATTACACTGTGTATTGTGATGCATCTAGGGTTAGTTTAGGTTGTGTTCTTATGAAGGGTGGTAAGGTAATAGCTTATGCGTCTGGACAACGTAAGGTTAATGAGGAAAATGATCCCACTCATGACTTGGAGTTGGTAGTTGTGGTTTTTGCACAAAAATTGTGGAGGCATTACTTGTATGTAGTTCATGTCGATGTGTTCACAGACCACAAAAGTCTCTAGTACATGTTCACACAGAGGGAGTTAAATCTGGGTCAACAGAGATGGTTGGATCTGTTGAAGGACTATGACATGAATGTCCACTACCATCCAGGTAAGGCTAATGTTGTAGATGATGCTTTTAGTATGATGATCATGGGAAGTATACCCCACGTTTACAATGAAAAGAAGGAATTAATAAAAAATATACATAGACTGGCCAGACTGGGTGTGCGGTTGTTTGACTCTACTAG
Source organism: Solanum pennellii (assembly GCF_001406875.1). Taxonomy (NCBI): domain Eukaryota; kingdom Viridiplantae; phylum Streptophyta; class Magnoliopsida; order Solanales; family Solanaceae; genus Solanum; species Solanum pennellii. The sequence continues at coordinate 23,011,177 of NC_028641.1, read as the reverse complement.
TGGGGGCTTTCAGTTCATCCTAGTTCTTAATCATATTTAGTAGTTGAAGTCAAGGAGGGTAAGCATCTTGATCCTGTGTTGATGGAGCAGAAGGACTCAATGTTCGTTAAGATGAATGTTTCTTTTATTTGTGTAGATGACGACATACTTAGGTCCCAGGAGAGGCTGTGTGTATCAGATGTGGCTGATTTCTAGACCAAGATCATTGCAATGGACCATGCATGTATTCCATACATCCAGGTTCCACAAAGATGTATCATGATCTTAAACAAATCTATTGGTATGATGGCATGAAGAACGACATCGCAGATTATGTGGCCAAATGTCCTAATTTCTAACAGATTAAGGAAGAACATCTTCGGCCTAGCGGTCTTACTTAGACTGGTAAGGTTCTAACATGGAAATAGGAGTCCATTAATATGGACTTCGTGGTTTGTATTTCGAGGACTAGGAGACAACATAACTCCATATGAGTTATTGTGGACAAGATGACTTAGTCTGCCCACTCTATCCCTGTGAAATCTACTTACATAGCCGAGGATTATGCAAAACTCTACACTGATGAGATTATGAGATTGCATGGGATTCCTTTGTCTATCATTTCATATAGAGGAGCTTAGTTCACTTAACATTTCTGAAGATCATTCCATAAGATCTTAGGCACGCAGGTGAAGCTTAGTACTGCCTTTCATCTTCAGACTGATGGGCAGGCAGAGCGCACCATTCATACATTGGAGGACACGCTGAAGGCGTGTTTGATTGACTTCAAGGGTAGTTTGGACGACCTTCTACCTTTGATAGAGTTCTCCTATAATAATAGCTATCGCTCCAACATTGGGATGGCACACTGTATGGTAGGAGGTGTAGGTCTCGAGTTGGGTGGTTCGAGGTTCGAAAGTAATCAATTGTTGGTCCAGATATCATTCATGAGGCCTTAGAGAAGGTCGGAGTGATTAGGGACAGGTTGGCAACTGCTTGCAGTAGAAAGAAGTCTTACGCAGACAATAGAAAACATCCCTTCGATTTTGATGTTGGTGACCAGGTTTATTTGAAGATATCACCTATGAAGGGGGTTATGAGGTTTTGCAGGAAGAGGAAGTCCGATGTATGTTGGGCCATATGAGATCCTACAGCGTGTGGGTGAGGTGGCCTATGAGTTTGTATTGCCTGTGGAGCTAGCTTCTGTTCATCCAGTCTTTCACGTCTCTATGTTAATGAAGTGCCTAGGATATCCAACATCGATCTACCTATTTAAGGTTTGGGGGTTTATGAAAATGTGTCCTATGAGGGCTTGCTGATATTTTAGACAGACAGGTCAAACGACTGAAGAACAAGGAGATTTCCAAAGTGAAGGTATCGTGGAGGAATAAACTTGTTGAGGGTGTTATGTGGGAGCCGAGGCTGACATGACATCCCTCTACCCCCATCTTTTCAGGTCTTGAGGTTCGACTCCCTACTCTTATGTCTAAGTTTCCTTATCACCATTCTACGTTGCTATTGCTTGATTGTGTATAGTAACTATTTTATGATCTATTTGGCATTACGCGATATAGTTAGTAGTGTCATTCAGGGACGATTGTTTCTAAGGGGGGGGGGGGATAATATAACAACCCTAAAAATGGATAAGATAAGTAATGCTTAATGTGTCTAGAATGCCTACGATTAGACCAGGTTTCACACGGATTGATGCGCGTAGAAACATACCTCAGAACCCTTGCTAGAGCCAAGCCAAATAACTTGGGGAGTTAGTTGAACTTGTAAAGGTTGGGTCCAACCATGTAGGGCTCTTGGATATGAAGATTTACTCGAATGAGTCTTTACCAGACTTCTAAAGGGAAAATCATAGTTTTGGAGGGTCTAGGACCAAAATGGTCTTTTTCAAGGCTAAGGGTAGTATCTTAGTTACCCTATATATATAAAATTAGTTAGTTAATTCATAAGGTGGAGGGGCATTTTACGGAGAGAGGGCCAAAAATGAGTTCTTGAAGTAATGTCTTGCTCCACCCGTGTTCGAACCTAGGTGGAACCAATGAATTAAATTAGTTTTTAATTTAAGTTTGTAAATTAATGAAATTAATTTATATTTTATTTATTAGCTAATTTAAATTAAAACTAAATCATATTTTTAATAATTAAATATAACTTTATTCGACTAAGTCCTAAACTAGACTCCTAAGACTAAGAAAACTCTTCTCTCCCACGCTCATCTCTCTCTCATGTCTCTATTACTCTAATTCATGATCTCTCTCTGCAAAAATATTTTTCAAGAACATAAAAATAAATAAGGTTCTTCACACTTGAAGAACTCACACGAAATCACAAGAAAACAAATGTTTATCACACGTTAGGCAAAGAGAAGTTGTTCGTCGAGTGGTGTTCACATTAAGGGGACTTTGAAGTTATCTTGGGTGTAATTTTTAGGCAGAAATTCGAGGGTTTAACATCAAAAAGTTATGAGTTCTCTTCTCTCTTGATCCCTTTCCGAAGAGACCCCTAAGGTTCACATGAATCTATTCTGAAAACTCCCATCGCATGTCCCTGTCACTAGCTCCCATTGAATCATAGGTTGGTTATGTTTGCTGGTAGGAAACTAGGCATGAAACATGTTTTTGTTATGATTATGTGTTTATATGTAAGTTCAGAATTATGTGACATATATCGATGCTTTTCCGAAATTATGTGTACGTGTGTGCAATGTGAACCGTAACTATGTGCCTCGGGATAAGGTTTTAGAAATGTGATGTCGTGGTGTTATTTCATGTAAAGATGATTATGTAATTCGTGATGTTCATCTGTGTTTAAATGTGGTTGATTTGAGTGATAATCTCTTGGCTAAACTAATCCATGAAAAATCCACCTAAGACAGTATTAAATGATCTACAAATTACCCTATGAATTCACGTGTATATGTTGAAGGAAGTGAGCTGAAAAATGTGACAAAATTTCAATCAAATTACAAGTTAGTTTAGGCTAAACACAGATGAACAAATCTGGAATTTTAAATGAGTATAAATTAGGTGAGGTCAATAGGGATCGAACGCGCGACCTCACCCCTGAAAAGCACTAAAAAGGTGAATAAAGAAATGGGGCTTAGGGGAGTTCAAACTTGAGTACTCCTGGTTGGAAATTAATATATGAAATTAAGAATTGAGAAGAGTGGGATTCGAACCCACAACCTCTCAATCAGAACTTAAGGAAAAATGAAAAGAAAATAAAATGTGAGGCGTGGGAATCGAAACCACGACCTCAAGGCACTAGAGGAGAGTAAGAGAAACTGAAAAGAAAGAAATGTGAGGCGTGGGAATTGAACCCACCAGCTAGAGGCAGTAAAGGAGAGTTAAGAGAAAATGAAAAATAAAAGAATGTGAGGCGTGGGAATTGAACCCACGACCTCTAGGCAGTAGAGGAGAATTAAAAGAAAAATAAAGAGAGGCTGTGGGGGTTTGATCCCACAACCTCATGGTAAACTTGAGATAGTCAAGGTAAATAACTAAAGAAATAAAAATAAAATAAAAGAGACTATGGGAGTTCAAACCCCCAATCCCTCGGCCAAGAAAGAGAATTTTCAAAGGATAGAAATAATAGGAAATGGTGATGTTGGCGATCCATCTAAAGTCCCAATCTCATGTGGACAGGAATTAAATAAAAAGAAAAATGTAAAGTGTTGTCTAAGGGATTTTAAACCGGGTTCCCTTGCCCAAATTCCTTATTTATACATAAGTCATAGGTGAATTAAACATTCAAGAATAATGCTGCTTACTTAGATTGAAATCCAGATCTTGAAACACATACAAGATGTATAAGTCTTGTACCACATATTCTTAGGAAGTTATTAATCACTTAAACGAACGATGAATGAAGACTCATGGCTTGTATGTATAGACCCATAAGTCTATCACACGTTTAAAAATAAGTGAACCTAAGATGTATGTAATGAAATGATGTAACCCTAGAAGGGTTAAGTTAGAGTGTAAAATACACTAAATGGCCAAGTGCATTGGCAGATGATGAAATAGACAGTGAAATGATGAAATGAGCAACGAAATGATGAAACCCTAGAAGGGTTAAGTACGAGTGTAAAATACGTTAAATGGCCAAGTGCATTCGCATATGATGAAATGAAGATTCACGTAAAATGGGGTGAGTTATTATGAAGAGCAAATGTGTTAATGATAATGAATGTGGTGACAACATGAAATAGGGATAATGTAAAAGATGAGAGCAATCTCAAATAAGCCTATGTAATTGTTACCAAAACGTACTCACCTATGAGAGTGTAAAGTTAATGAAGCGACCAGTGGCTATGAACATTCTAATGAAAGTATTGATATTACCACACTTAATACTAATGATGAGATGAGAAATCATCTATTGAACTATGATGTCCTCATACTAGAAGTCATCTTCCATGACGTATGAGTTTATTGTAATTGAACTTTATACTTAGCACTGATAGACTAGCTATAAGCGGTGATGCCTTCTTTAAGGAAGGGCGGAGGTTCATGTAACTCTCATTAGATTGAGACTGTCCGGCATGCTGGGTATTACTGTCCTTGTATCTCCTAGTCTTTAAACCTATACTGCCAATATATGGATCTGGCGGGGTTCAATTCGATGTACGCTAACATGTTTTGGGTCACTTTGTCCGGTATTTCCACCTCTTTTTGGTGTGGGGGAGACACTGGATTTCATGATGCTCACATGATCTATGTCGCTTAAAGTTAATGTTCCCCATTAATGAATGATTCCACCCTCAAACGATGCATATAATGAAATGAATATTACTAAAGGTGTTAGGATTGGATAATCAAGAGGTGAGCTAGACATAAGTAATGACACTAGGTCATTCTTGAGCATTGCACAACGAACTCGATGAAAGTCTTAAACTACATCCTATGTAGAGCTGGTTTTTACACTAGCCTATGAATGAAATGAAATGAAGTACGTATGAATGAATGAAGTAGACTCTTTGTTTGCTAAAGAATGCTCTCTAGTTGAGGTCCCATATGTTGAGACCTTATTTTTGGGAAATCTTAATGTCAAGTCTATGATTCCATGATCTCATGGCATAAGAACGAATGATATGAAAATGTTATGTGTTATATTCAATATGTTATGTGCTATGTGCAAGATGCTATGTACTGTAAGCAATATGATAAGTATGATGATGCATGTTACTCTCATGGAATGACTTTCCTAATCCAAATTGGAAAGTTCACTCACTTTACTAATCAAAATTTAAAAGATCACTAACTTTCCAAATCCCAATTTGGCAAGTCCAATGACTTGACTTTCCATAATCATGTTGTTAGGAGAGAGCTATTCTTACTCATGTATGTCCTTGGTATGTGCTTGAATATACCCATACTTAGTACTAGTGTGGACTAACCCTATACAAGTCTACCATTTTAGGTGCAGGCAGAGGTGGACGCTAGAGCTACAAGTTGACACTGAAACTATCCGGACGTGGAGCATTCATCCGGACTTGGTAGACCCTCATGCATTCGAGAATTTTTGCCCATTACATTATATATTACTTATTGATTGATCTAGTGGAGTATTTTCAACTTGCGTTTCTTTCCATTTTTGTTCGGACATTGTATTGGTGCCATTTTCGCAAGTATATGGATGTAAAGAAACAAAAAGTTTAAATTTTTCGATGAAAATCAACCATGACGACGTAAGAATGACGTAAGGAGACTTGTCTGCGACTTCTTAGAGGTCAATGACGCCGGTCTTGTCTCGGTCTTGGTTCTGGTCGGGACAATCTCTAGTTATATTTTCATCAAGAGAGTCATTCTCAAAGATTTCAAAAGAGAAAAATATGATCAAAACACTTTCTTCTTCAATCTTCCATGGGTTCTTTCCTAAAGTTATTTCAAAGGAATAATATGAATTTATTGATGATTATCTACTTATTTGGAAGTAGTTTTCAATCCAATTGCATGATGAACCCATGCTCTATCAACAAAACGATATAGCATTGCAGGGGCCTTATGATCATGATTTGTTATCGATTGAATTATGATTCTATTACTTTGATGTTATTGTATATGATGTTAGTTAAATGAATTTATGTTTAATTGATGATGATCAGTCAATGATGATAAATGTATGAAGATTTGAACATGAATACCGTATGTTTCAACATGTTGCATTGAAGTCGATTGTGTGATCGGTTGTGTAGAGTTGTGATGATATATGAACTGCTTTAAATACTGTTTTAGGGTGAGATAATTGAAGAATTTTGTAGGTAAAAATCCTTAGTGAACAATATAAGAAAGGCTTGCATGAATTTATCTAGATTCCTTTAGGTTATGAAGTCAAAAAGCTAAGTGTGTGATGGATCTTGAGTTGTTATATCAAACATGGTTTCTTCTTGATTTACTGCCGAATTATCTACTGTCTAATGAGTGTGTTTTTGATAAAATAGTAATGATTATCAAATCCTTAGAGAGTTCTTAGTATTGGTGAAGTCTTCTATACTCTAGCAAATCGATAAGCCTAAATGCCTATTTTTTTACCTTAATGTTTAGGGTATGTAATTATGATTTCAGTATGGTTAAATGTAGGTTTATATAATGCCTTAGACTCATAATATGTATGAAATATGATCTAAATCAATACAAGGGAAATTAGCTAATGATTTATGTTATTCTACTTCCCTAGTATGTTGATGTGTTGTACTATGTTATAGTATAATCTTGTAGTAACTTGTACGTAGTTTCTTATGTGTTTAAAGTAAATTTATATACTTCCATATATGTGAATTATTGATGAATAAGGAGTGTTGATAAATGATGATCAAAGGGTGACAAATTGGTAAGAATATTTATTCCCTCTACTCTTCTACTTCTCTATTTTTTGTAGTAACATTGATAAAGCCTTGTATGGCATTGTGTGGTATGGTCCATTTATTCTGGTGGTGTTTATCTTATTATTATTATATATGCGTTTACCATGGCCTTGAAAGAAAAGTGATGAGTATATGATTTACAGATTTATATGATCACCTTATGATGTAATTGTGCCTATCTTCCTATCTATTTGTGATCTAGGTTGTGTGGCTATTGTATGAGCATGCGTATATTCATGTTAGGGTATTGTATAGGTTCTTCCATTAATGTGTTAAAATGGTTAGTTTCCCCTACCCTTGTACCCCTTATATGAAAATGTAAATAGCTAAAGTTAGGAGCCTTGGTTATAATGTTAGTATTGTCTTGCTTCATACACTATTATGTGTTGTGTGGTATGTTCTTGGAAGTATAATGTGGTCTAAGAGGGTGTCTGCCTCAAGGAGTTATTGATAGACATTATGTTATCATGTTGGTAAATGCACATACACTCTAACTTACATGCATGTTACAAGAAGTATAAGTCATGGTGGCTAAATGAAAGGTTGTTCTCATATTCACTAATGTCTACAACTGTGCATGTGAAGTATATATATGTGAAATATATTATTTATTTCTAACTGGAAAGACTTTATAGGTGTAGTAGTATGGGCAAAACTATGGGACTTTGACTATGCATTGCACATGTGTACCTTGATAGGATAATTCTAGTTTTGGTTTCAATATGTATGAATATGTATGTATGAAGTTGAGTGACTTAATATTTTGTGTGAAGGTTTGCTCACATATATGTATACACACACACATGTATGAAAATATAGTCAAGAGAAGGGCCTTGAATGGTGTATTCATGTGTATCCTAAACTAGATTATGCTTTGCATATTCTATGTTCATGTGAATGGATTCTTTACATGATCTAGGTTGATGAACTTCCATATATGACATATGAGTTAAGCATATGAGTTGATGACTCTCATAAACCTATGATTTATAAAGTAAAAATACAATAAAGATTTTTAATAAAGGGACTTAGCTTAGCACCGAGTGAACTTGAATATGAGTGTATGTCCCTTCCCTTGGTAGAAAGGTAGGTCACCATAAATCATATGAGGTGGATAACCACAATGCCTCAATGGGCATAAATAGGGTTTCCATAAGTGAATAACTACAATGCCTAATCTTGGCATAAAGAGGTTTTTCACACGTACCTTAAAGTTCCATGATTATGTTGCCACCATAGGTTTCTAGATAGTGGATTCCATCTAGAAAGCTATGTCACATTTGGTTCTACGGTTGCCGGTAGATCACCCTTTATCGGTGTGGGGTTCTATGCCACCGGATTCCATGGTTTGTATCACATGGTCTATGTCAGTTAAAGATATAGTTTCCCTAAAGTAAAATGGACAATTGAAGTTAAATGACTCGGATCCTAAATAGAATGACTTAAGGGAGGTTACTTAGGGTAGGTGGAAGTAATGAACCCTTCTAGACATTGTATAAGTAGCTCCTTAGGAAGTTCTAGAAAGGTGTTCTAATGCATGTCACTATGTATGTGTTCCTTATGCATGATTTGTAGTATTTGTCAAATTGTTATGAAGATGTGCATGATATGAGTCTTTATGCATGATGTTGATCTAGTTGACTGTATGATGATGGTCTTCACTTAACTATGTATATGTGATTTTATACTTCTATGATGGTATGAGCTTTTATATGATATTTTGCCTTTGATTGTGTTTCTATGAAGTATGAAAATGATATATATGCTACTGATAAAGGTTGTATGATGATTTACTCAAAATTGCATGAAGTATGATTTGAAAGAAAATATCCCTTTTAGATGCATGTTTTTGCATGGTTGCCATACTTAGTACATTCTCGTGCGAATCCCATTCTTCTCTACTTTTTACACAAAGTGTAGGTTATGGAAGATGTCTTGAATGATGAAGAGCTTGATACATGATGCCCAATCTTAAGGAAAGGAATCCTTTAATCCAAGGATGTCCTTATGTGTATTTATTGTAATGTCTTTAAATATTGTATTGTTTTGTTTTATGTCTTAAGGGCCATGTCCCTAATGTACTCCAAAGTTATTGAGTCTAAGATTGAAAAGTTACTTAAAGTCTATATATGTATTATGGTTTATATTTTATACGTATATGAAGTAAGGTTTCTAGCATATCAGGTGCTATAAAAGTTTAAAATTTTCCGCAAAATTTACTATGTTGATGCGATGAATGATAACTATGGGCTTGTATAACATCTCTGAGAGGTCAAGTATGCCATGTTACTTCTAGGGGGTGCTCCCCAGTCGTGACAAATATGGTATCAGAGCACGAGGTTTTTAAAAGTGGTTTAGGGTCCAAGAATTCTCATATTGCCACATCTAGTAGAGTCTTGTATCATTGGTGGTGAGTCGCGACACATCAAATTGTACGAGAGGCTATAGGACGATAGAGTTTCCCTTCATTATTATTCTCATGTTGTGCCGTAGAACTTTACTCTATAAGATCTCTCTCTAATGTGTACTTGTCCGGTGGTCTTTTAGATGTGATTGGTTGGATGAGATTGCTCTATGCTTGAGGAAGAAAAGGGGAATTTAAATTCTTATCTTTGTTTTATGGTTTGAATGAGTATGAGTGAAGGTTACACTTATCATTTTGTGTTGATCCCTAAGTTTATAAACATGTATGTAGCCTAGACTGCTAAACGTATGGAGTTATGCATGCGTGAAGGTTATAGATTAGTGAATATTGGTGCTAATGGTTGTTCTTGTTGGGTTACTTTATTTAGTAGGGTTATGAGGCTTTACTTGATTATTGCACATGTGAACTTTGTGGGGATTATGATTGGTTATCTTACCTTACTGTGTATGAAATATCGCTTATTAGATGATGTGATGCCAATTATGGCAATATATGAAATCTGTGGGAAATAGCAAGATATGTCGAATGTATGTCATGATATAGTTAAAGCATGCTAGAAGTTATGGTGGTTATAGTGAATTCTCTTAGATTGTTGCATTACTATATTGTTTTGTATGATGGTAGCCAAATACTAGGATTTGAACTTGGAATGCTTAATAACTACCTATGAAAGCATGTTGTCCTATGAATGTATGTGATTAAAAGTGTGCATTGTCTCCTTTTGTATATAACAGATACTTGATAAGTTGCTAGTGTAAATTGGAGCCCATTGTAGAGACTTGATCCTGATTGTAAAGATTGTATGCAAGCTTATGAAGGATAAGTTGGTAAAGATTTTTATCTTATATTGACATGCTTGTCCCCTCAATTGTCTAAATGTTGCATTTTTGGATATTTGGAAGCATGCTCACTATAAAGACTGGGAAACTTATTGTAACATATTTGGAGAACCAACTAAATTGTCCTTTGATTGGAAATTGTTGAAATAGGTGTAGAATTGATGTATACGAACATGATAATGAATGTGGAAAGGATTTTTGCTATTTATATTAAAGAATAAGAATCTGATGACATGATTAGTCATAGACTTATTTCTAAACTTCTTATTGGTTTATGAACTTCCTTGTTGTTTTCCTCAAATGATGTATGAACTTAGTGTCTATTGTTTTGTAGGAAGACCTTATGTGAATTGAATAGTATAATAAGAATTGATGGTTGAGAATGACTTGCCTAAAATTATAAGTTTTAGAATGCCTTAGTGTTGCTAAGTTAAATTAATCAAAATTCCGCCTAAAGTAGTAATAACTTTAAGTGACGAAAATTAAGGTTGTGTAGTTAAGATTTTCTATAGGTTGGGTTAAGTTGCTCTTAATTGGGTTTAACCTAAGTGGGGGATGGTGTTTGAGTAGTGAGGTTGTAGAAATTGTCTACATTAATGAATTCTTAGTAAGCTTGTTCATGAATATAGTCTTGAATATAGTGTGAATTGCATGACCATTCTATGATTGGTATGTATTGATTGACATAATCTTGGAGACATGATGAATTTTCCAAACAGCATGAAAGGAAATTTTTCATAAAGTCATAGTTTTCTCATGTTAAATTACATCATGATATGCTAGTTGTGATTTGACTTCATGAGATAAGACATGAAACTTGTTTAAGGAACTTGTGAGGTGGAATGTTTAACCTTAAAATGAAAAGTTGAGTCTCTTTAAATTAATTATGTTGAGTCTCTTGAAAACTATGTGAGTTTTATTATTTTGAATGCATAATTGTAGGCTCATTCTTGAAAAGTGAAAGTATGTTTAGCTAAGTGACCATGTGTTTGCCTATAATTTGTGTTATTTTTCCAAAATGAGGCTTACTATTAGGGTGAGCATTATGTTAAGAAATTAAATTTGTGGAATGGCTTCCTCTTTTGTTGTTATGGATTTTGTGTGACTTAACACTTAGACTTCACTAGGAAGGAACCATGAGCATGTCTTGGTTAAAAGTTGAGAATTTCTCATTTTTAGAGGAATTTGACATTGTACTTTCTAAGGTGTGAAACTGATGATACATGTAAGTGTGTTGAGGAGAAGCACGTTCCTCCATGGACACCACTAAGCATAGTTTGATTGAGTATGACCTTTATGGTACTAGTTCTAACTAATGAAGATCTTTGTGATTTAACTAACTCAAGTTTCTGTACATTGAAGTATGAGTGCTTAAGTAACTTTATGTATGGGTTATGATCTACCTATGAGTAGCTTTTCGATAATTTCTTTTAATTAATTAAGATGCAATGATCATGTTATGATTAAGAGAAGGATGTTCTCCTATGAACATGAAAAGGACCTTTGTGTTTGATGCATTAAAGAGTAAGTGAGTAATGTTTTTGCTAGCTTGTCTGCATTGAGAGCTAAAATGATAATATGATATTTTAAATGTTATGAACTACTCTTATATGCATTGAACTCCTTGTCATTTAATAGCTCTAAGTGTCATTCAAGGACGAATGTTCCCAAGTAAGGTATATGGTAAAACCCCGAAAATGAGATAAGGTGTCTAGAGCCTTAAATGTTTTTCTTTAAGTTCTAATGTCCTAAATATTCTTAAAATATAGTTTATAGGCAGTATCTTAAATATTAGTGTCACGACCCGGATTCTGGAATCGAAATCGCAACCAACGTCATTGACCTCTCAATGGTCGCAGACAAGCCTCATCTTGCATTCATCACATTAATGTGTTTAATATTAGCTGAAAATTTAAAACTTTTAAATGTATAAACTATACGTAGACTTGATATAGATATTTCATGAATTCATCATATACTAAGCTTAACATAAATATAACAACCATCTATCATAAGAATCAATTCGAAACAAAATAAGTATATATCATAAATACATTTGAAAAACACGACCTTATTACAAAAGCTTCAAAATTAAAGAACGAAATAAACGCTAGGGACGACATCCACTAGTTTTGTCTAAAACTAAGGCTAGACTATATATGTAGCATCCTCGAAATCAAGAGGACCTACCAAATGGTCAGGAAAACGCTGATGTCCAAACCATTGCAAAAGTCGTCAATCTGTCAAACAACCGCATCTATAATATAGTAAATAGTAGGGATTTGTACACCACTTTTACAAAGTATGGTTGAATGCACACATACACATAAGGCTATGCATTATCAAAGAAATCTCGTCCCAACAACATGCTATTTCTAGAAAGCCTAGTCATTAGACTTCCCTAAAATGTTAGTTATGAATTGTGATAGAATATGACGTACTTTAATGCATTCAAAGCATACAACTAAGTTTCTATATGATTAAAAGACATAAGCATCATCAACATAATTTTAGAACAACTCGGGCGAAGATTTGAGATTTTTGATCCTCTTAGGCCGAGAGCTCCTTTAGTTACACTTAGATTATTTTTCAGTCTTTTTCTTCTTGTTGTTCTGTAGTTCAATTATTTTTTTGGTTCTATGTTTTAATTAAAAGTGCAATGGTTGATTGTAGTCCTATAACCATAAAGAATCGATGTAAATAATTCAACGACCAAGGAATGATTTCCCTACATTATAATTAGTCATTCTTTACACTATATATTCATTACCTTTTGAGAAGCAATTCTATACTGATCATGACATTGATTTAATTACTATCATGTTTTATATATTATGCATTTCACATACACGAGAATTTGGAATCGTTGATGTAGCATAAGACATCTCTAGTGAGGAAGATGTGGGACCTCAACCCGAGGGCCTTCTTAGCAAACACAAAGTCTGCTTCATTCATTCATTCGTGCTCCACATTATTCATTTCATTCATTCCTAGGCTGATGTAAACACCAGCTATTCCTAGGATGAAGTTTAAGACTCTCATCGGGATCATGGAGTGCAATGACCAAGAATGACCTAATGTCATTACTTGAATCTGATTTCACCTCCTGATTGTCTTGCACACACACCTTCGGTATCGTTTATTTCATTATCTTTCATACTTTGAGGCTGACCTCATATTTAGTAACTTTAATCTTAACCGTCATAGATCATGTGAGTATCATGAAATCTAGTGTCTGCCCCACACCGAAAAAAGGTTGAATCACCGAACAAAGTGACCCGAACATGCTAGCATATATAAGGAGTCGAACCCTGCTAGATCACTATATTGGTAGTATAGGTTCAAAGACAAGGAGATATAAAGAGATCCATACTCGGCATGCCGGACAGTCTCATCTCATTAGAGTTACGTGAACCTCCGCCCTTCCTAAAGCAAGGCATCACCGGTCATAGCTAGCGTATCGATGCTCAATATCAATTTTTATTACAATCAACTCATACATCATGGAAGATGTCTTATAGCATTAGGGCATCATTGCCCATTAGATGATTTCTCATCTCATCATTAGTGTTAAGTGTGAATTGTCCTTACACTTACATATAGAGTATGATTGAGACTTGTGTCTCGATATTCAACACTCTCTTAGGTGGGTACTTTTAGTATCCTTTACTTAGGCTTGGTCGAGACTTGTCTCACCATTAATCTTAGCCTGTTATCATGTTGTCACCATGTTCATTAGCATCATAGATTAACATAATTACTAACCTCATTACGTGAATGTTCATTTCTTCTTTATCTTCTAGTGTTTACTCAAGCATTATGGAGGCTTGCTTCTAGATCAAGATTTACTAACTCTATTGAAGACTAGTCATCCTTACTTTACATTGATTAAACGTGAATTTTTTGTTACAAATGATCATTTGATGTTAATGAGACTGGCTCACACATTCTAACAGCTTCATACGTGAGTATTATTTTAACATAGTAGATTAGGTGTAACTCAGACTTGTCTCACTTCCTTTTACACCCCATTATGGTCACTTACTTTACACACCTTTAATTATGTTATAGCTCACATTACTTACTTACTCTAGTGTAGTGAATTCATATCATCGTTTATGGACGATGAATACTTCATTCAATGAGTTTCATGAGTTCATATGTACTTCTTTTAGAGCATGTTGGGAGTTGTCCCAATGAATGACATGACCTTACTTATGGATTCATTGAATTACTTTAGATGTGATTATTCATTTAAAATTCAAACATTTTAGTCATACACGATAGTATAGGGTATGTTGGGACTTTTCCCATTGAATGACATACCCTTAGTATGGATTCATTTTGTTGTGTTGGTCATTATTAATTTGACATTGCATTACATTGGGCACATAAGATTGCTGTAAATTTAGTATTGGCCTAAAATTTTTTTGAAATGACTTCATAGCCAATTTATTGGCACAAGCCAAACATTCATTCAAATATAGTTTCATGAGATTCTCATTAGCCAATTTTTCCATCACTATTTAAAAGCAATAATGTAAGTCAATTCCATTAAAATATTAGGCAAGACATTGGTAGCCATTTTTACAGGCATGACCCAAACATTCATTAAACTTATGATTATGGAGATCTGTTTAGCCAACCTTATGACATAACTTTAGGAATAACGCTTTTAAACATCTTGGGCTAAATCATATTAACATTTGATGAATATATCATCTTTATAACGTCATATTAACAGCAAGTATGCACAACAGACCGTAACATCTTCATACATAACATTTTCGGATATATCATTACCATAGTATCATTCTTTTAATTCACATAATAACACTTAGCAACAAACGAGTCAGATTATTAGGTTTATTCAATCATTAATTAATGAAAAACCATACACATTAAGATCAGCCTACACCACATACCAACAACATGATTTCTAAAATATTTATAATTGAAATCGTAGCAAGGATACTACGGAAAGGAGTTCGACAACAACGACGGGAAACAACCCTAGTTTTCAAGATTTTTCAATCATTCGAAAGAAAGTTATCTTGGAGAAATAAGTCCAGGATAGAAACCCATACCTTATGTATAACTAAATCTACGAAGACCACCTTGAAAGAAACCTTGAAATAGCCCTAGATAAATCGATGAATTTTCTGCCTTTTTCTTGCGTTCATTGCTTACTGTTTTTGCGTCCTTTTTGCCTATGAGTTTGAACGTGATTTTCAGGTTTGAGAACTGATATTGACTCATTGAACATATGGTTTAGTAATTTAATTAAATAAATAAATTAAGTAATTACTAAAACGTCCCTCCTAAGTTGACTAAAGATATGAGAACATAACACTTAGTAAAATCTGGAAATTGGTGTTTACTATGGTTCCGGTCAATATTTTAACTTTCTGTTAATTAATTAAATGTTTAATTCAATTAATTTAGGGACTAGGGTAAGTACTAAAGTACCCCTAAGTCATTGGAACTATGATCAACCCTTTTCGACAATTCTAGGTTAAGTACTAGGATGTTTCTTGAATTATACTAGGTTAGTGTAAGGATTTCATTTTGATCATTTAAACCAATTAATTAAATTTCTGATATAATAAAATAGCTTACCTAAGGTAATTACTAAAGTACACTTAAGTCGTTAGGACCATTAACAAATCCTCTGAACCATCCTAGGTTAGGTACTAGGTTGTCTTTTTTCTCTTTTTAACTGAAATGTGGGAATTGTTTTGTGATTTAGGTTATGCCCCTTTAAATTAATTAATTAAGTTTCTAACTTAATTATTTAAGTAGCGTAAGGTAATTACTAAAGTACTCTTAAGTCGTTAGGATCTTAACTAACTCTTTGGAGGATACTACGTTGGGTACAAGGTTGTCCCTTTCTTGTCTTAACTGAAATTTGATAATTTCATTTAATTTTAGTTAAAAGTTCTATACATTTTAAATTAATTAATTAATTTATAAAGTAATTAATTAGGTAACCAAGGAGAATTAATAAAGTACCCCTAAGTTATTAGGACCATAACTAACATTTTTGGCCAGCCTATGTTAGGTACTAGGTTGTCTGTTTAACTAATACTAGGTTAGTATCAACCCGATTTTGGTCCTACGTTGTCGGGTGCACTAATGGGTCCAATTCGGTTAGTCCTAGGTTATTTAGTTATTTAGGACAGTAGAATAGAGTATATTATTTGTTGGGAGGTTAGGCCCCACATAGAGTGGTCCCTTGTCTACGTTTTCCCCCCTAACTACCCTAACCGAAATCGTTTAGGGAGGTCCCCTCCTTTGGCAGCTTCTTCACATATGTTGCAAATGTGTTTGCAATTGGGGTGATTGCACTTTCCTAATTAACTATTATTTATGGTTCATTTGGGAATGTATACGTATTTTCACAAGGACCCTCGCTATGTCATTGGGCACTGCTTAATTTACATTATCATTTTAAATAGTCATGTGGAATGTACTAGCCTTGACACTTAGATGGCTAGTACGTTGTGTGAAACTATTCTGATCGGATTTTCTTTTAGCTTACGGTATTCATTGAAGGTACAATTATTTAACATCAATTTTATGTTGGGGTATGACAACCCAAAAAGTGTATTTCTTATTCGTATATAGAAAATTGGCTAATATCTCAAAGCCAATATTTCTATACTATGCCCGATATTTCTCATTATTGGGAATTGGGGTTCCTATGTACCTCTAATAGGATATCCTAAGGGCATACTGACTCTTTGTTAGACGTATGATTTTCCGGAATGTTACAATTAAAGGTATTCGAAATAGAACGATAATGGACGACTAAGACGTTCGACGACTAAGTCACCTAGATGTCTAATGTGTGGTTCTATATTTTTATGGGTGTATCATGATGTTATAAGTTCCTAAAATGTATTAATATATGGTTTAGAGTCTGTGTACAATGTTTGATGTGATTTCGACGTCGAACGTCAAGGGACGACCAAGACGTTTGATGACTAGCCGCTTATGTGCCTCATGTCTCTATGCATGCCTATATATGTATTAATTGTGTCTATTAAGTCTTTAAATGATTTAAAATGATATTTAATTTTTATATTTTATGTTTCGTAAAGTATTGGAGGTCAAACGCCGAAGAACGTCCAAGGCGTTCGAAAGATAGCTCCTAAGACGTTCATCGTATATCATGTTGGGTCCAAGGCTGTTTGGACGTCATGTAGGTCGATAACTTGTTAAGGGTTATAATCACGTTGGAAACGTCCTGAAGGACCCAACGCTGCCTAAGACACTGCCTGGGAAGTGTCCATTGACGAACTCAATGACGGATTGTTGGTCTAACAACGTCTCTTCAAGTAGGTCTCATCGATGGGTAATTACCTTTAGCAGGTCTGAAGACAATATTTGTCTAAGTACCCAACGATGGAGGCCACACATGGCCCATCAAGGCCTCGATGCCCCATCACTGCCATCCTGCGTTTGACAAGATTAAAGGGGTGAACGAGAAATTCACTCCACGTCGTAAAAAGAATATAATATGTTTATTTTGCTATTTTTTGGTGCAAATAACTCATCAAAAATGTGATTACCCCATTCTAGAATCATCTGACCAGATTGAAACCTTTCCCTCCAAAAAATACTATCTCTAGAATCCACCATTGTTGGTGAAGCTCAAGAACAGATTCAAGCTAGGTTTTACATGCATGAATCATAAAGTTAAAGTGGTTTTAAACTATACAAATTTATGGTTATCTTCATATCTAGTTATATTTTCTTCTAGAGAGTCATTCTCAAAGATTTCAAAAGAGAAAAATATGATCAAACACTTTCTTCTTCAATCTTCCATGGGTTCTTTCCTAAACTGATTTCAAAGCCATAATATGAATTTATTGATGATTATATACTTATTTGGAAGTAGTGTCCAATCCAATTGCATGATGAACCCATGCTCTATCACCAAAACGATTTAGCCTTGCAGGGGCCTTATGATCATGATTTGTTGTCGGTTGAATTATGATTCTAATACGTTGATGTTATTGTATATTATGTTATTTGAATGAACTTATGTTTAATTGATGATGATAAGTCCATGATGATAAATGTATGAAGATTTTAACATGAATAGCCTATGTTTCGACATGTTGCCTTGAAGTCGATTGTGTGATGGGTTGTGTAGAGCTTTGATTATATATGAACTGCTTTAGATACTATTTTAGGGTGATATAAAGTTACAATTTTGTAAATATAAATCCATGATGAACAATCTAAGAAAGCCTTGCATGAATTGATCCAGATTCCTTTAGGTTATGAAGTAAAAAAAGCTAAGTGTATGATGGATCTTGAGTTGTTATATCAAGCATGGTTTCTTATTGATTTACTACAGACTTATCTACTGTATAATGAGTGTATTGTTGATAAAATATTAATGATTATCAAATCCTTAGAGAGTTCTTAGAATTGGTAAAGTCTTCAATACTCTAGCAAATCGATAAGCCTAAATGCCTATGTTGATACCTTAATCTTGAGGGTATGTAATTATGATTTCAATATGGTTAAATGTTGGTTTAGATACTTCCTTATACTCATTATATGTATGAAATATTATCTAAATCAATGGAAGGTAAATTAGCTAATGATCTATGCTATTCTACTTTCCTATTATGTTGATGTGTTGTATTATGATGTAGTATAATTTTGTAGCCACTTGTACATGTTTTTTTATGTGTTTAAAGTACATTTATCTAGTGCCATATATTTGAATTATAGATGAATAAGAAGGGTTGATCAATAATGATCAAAGGGTGAGAAATTGGTAAGAATACTTATTCCCAATACTCTTCTACTTCTCTATTTCTTTGTAGAAATGTTGATTAATCCTTGTATGGCATTGTGTAGTATGGACCACTTATGGTAGCGGTGTTTACATTATTTTCATTATAAATGTTTTCACCATGTCCTTGAAGGCAAAGTGATGTATATATGATTTAGAGATTTAGATGATCACCTTATGATGTAATTAGACTTATCTTCCTATCTAGTTGTGATCTAGGTTGTCGTGCTATTGGATGAGCATGCCTATATTATTCTTAGGGTATTGTATAGGTGCTTCAATTGATTTTTTAAAAAATTATAGTAGCCTCTACCCATGTACCCCTTATATGAAAGTGTAAATAGCTAAAGTTAGGATCCTTGGTTATAATGATTGTATTGTCTTGCCTCCTATGCTATTATGTGTTCTGTGGTATGTTCTTGGAAGTATAATGTGGTCTAAGAGGGTGTCTGCCTCAAGAAGTTATTCATAGACTGTATGTGATCATGTTGGTCAATGCACACATACTCTCACTTACATGCATGTTACAAGTAGTATAGGTCATGGTTGCTAAGCGAAAGGTTGTTCTCATATTCACTAATATATACTACTATGCATGTGAAGTATATGTATGTGAAGAATATTATGTATTCCTTATTAGAATGACTTTATAGGTGTACTAGTATAGGAATGGGTATGGGAATTTGCCTATACATTGTACATGTGTATCTTGATAGGATAGTTCTAGTTTTGGTTTCAATATGTATGAATATGTTTTTATGAATTTGTGTGACTTCAAGTGTTATGTTGAAAGGTTTTCTCACATATTTGTATGCGTACACACACATGTTTGAAGATCTAGTCAATATATGGGCCTTGAATGGTGTATTCATGTGTATCCTAAACTAGATGATGCTTTACAAATGCTATGCTCATGTTAATGGATTCTTTACATGATCTAGGTTGATGAACATACATCAATAACCTATGAGGTAAGCATATGAGGGGATGACTCTCCTAAACCTATGATTTATATAGTAAAAATATAATAAAGGTCTTCAATAAAGGTAACTTAGCTTAGTACCGAGTGAACTTAAATATGAGTGTGTGTCCCTTCCCATGGGAGGAAGGTAGGACACCATAAATCTCATCATGTGTATAACCACAATGCCACAATGGGCATAAAAAGGATTTCCATAAGTGAATAACTACAATGCCTCTTCTTGTCATAAAGTGGATTTTCACATGTACCTCCCAGTTCCATAAATTTGTTGCCACCATAGTATATTAGATATTTCATTCCACCTAGAAAGCTATGTCACATTTGGTTCTACTTTTGCCGGTAGACCATCCTTTATCGGTGCGAGGTTCTCTGACACCAGATTCCATGTTTGGCATCACATGGTCTATGTCAATTAAGGCTTTAGATTTTCTAAATTAAAATGGACAATGGAAGTTAAATGACTAGAACCCTAATTAGAATTATTTAAGGGAGGTTACTTAGGATAGGTGAAAGTAATTAACCCATCTAGACATTGCACATGTAGCTCCTTAGGAAGTTCTAGGAAGGAGTTCAAATGCATGTCACTATGTATGCGTTCCTTATGCATGAAATTGTATTATTTTTCTACTTGTTATGAAGATGTGCATGAAATGAGTCTTTATGCATGATGTTGATCTTGTTGACTATATGATGAAGGTCTTGACTTAACTATCTATATGTGATATTATACTTCTATGATGCTATGTGTTTTGTATGATGTTTGGCCTTTGATTGTGTTTCTATGAAGTATGAAAATGATATATAAGCTATTGATAAAGATTTTATGATGTTCTACTAAAATTGGCATGAAGTATGATTTCAAAGAAAATGTCCCCTTTAAATGCATGTTTTTGCATGGTTGTCATACTTAGTACATTGTTATGCTAATCCCATTCTTCTCTAATTTTAAACTAAGTGTAGGTTATGGATGCTTAAAGGATGTCTTGAATTATTAAGAGCTTGATAGGTGATTCCCAATATTAAGGAAAGGAATCCTTAAATCCAAGTATTTTCTAATTTGTATTTATCGTAAAGTTTTTAAATATTGTATATTTTTGTATTATGTCTTAAGGGCCGCGTCGCTAATTTTATCCAAAGATATTGAGTCTAAGATGGCAAATAGACTTAGAGTCCACATATGTATTATGGTTTGTATTTTATATGTATATGAAGTAAAGTTTCTAGCATATGACATGCTATGAAAAGTTTTAGGTTTTCCGCTAAATTTACTATGTCGATGCGATGAATGATAATTATGGGCTTGTATAAGACCTCTGAGAGCTCAAGTATGCCATGTTACTTTTAGTGGGTGTTCCCTGTCGTGACACTAGATAAGGGAACTTTTTAACAATGTTTTAAGTCCCGTGTCAATCACACATACAAGACTAAGAATCTTTAGTATTCTAAGTCAAGAAGTAATATCCACATTGTATATATATCAAGTAAAGGGTCACAAGTCCACCAAAAAAAGACACACACATACTCCACATATAAAATATCATTCAAGAAGATCATAGGTATAACAAATATCATCTATACATCACAATATTCACTACTATAGTATCATCAAAGGATGACAAGCATCATATAATCTATAAAGGAACATCATACTTCAACATAAAGTAATACACATAAAGACTTCACTATAGCATATTAGAGACACATATCTAAACTAAGAAAACTCATTCTTTGATTTCACATAAACACATAGTCATAAAGACATTCATACTATTCACATATTCAAGATATAAGATGATAATAACATAATTCATAAACTAATGTTGATGAGGCCACATTGATTCACAATTCATAAAGTAATGCCGACAATGCCACATAATTCATAACTATAGCACATAAGCACCACAACTAAAAGTGGACCATACCAAACATCAGTAATATCTAATACATATAATATAAATTATATTAGGCTAACATACCATTAATCCAACCTCACAACTTAAATGAATAGCCAATTCATCCAAGACAATATACCTAGGATCTTACCAATAGCCATAGTTTAAAATTAAACCCCAGAATTATAATATACAATTAATCAAAGATCATACAACATGAATTAATCAAATTAGGGCTTCCTAATTACAATTTTAACATGATTCCTTCATAATTAAGTAGTCTTAGTAAAACTATATAAGAATTATTAGCAATAAGACATAATCAAATCATCCATAACATAATAAAAAACTAGGGTTTAATGAATTACATGGGTTCATACAGTAACTATGTTTAATTTATCTAATTAACATCAATTCAATGAATATATAATGATTCAAAATGTTATATGCAAAAACCCATGGATATATATAAAAATAGGACAATTTCATCTTTGAAAGACTTTTGAAATAACTTTGAAGTTTGGATCGTTGAATAAAAGAGATTCAAGGATAAAAACCATACCTCAATTGATGATAGACCACGAATTTTATGAATAATTGATTGAGAAATCACCAAGAATCTTCAATCAAAGCTCTATCTTGAGTTTTGTCTCCAATACAGTTCTAGAGAGTTTCTTACAGAACTTTGGTTTGGATTTGGAACCGTGAATGCATCTATGTGTTTAAGAGGTATAAACCCACTTGAAATACCAAAAAACCCCTAGGAAACCGCCCATTTATTTACTTGGACGTGGGGGTGATATTCCCAATACACCCCTACACATAATTGTGACCCTACACAAAATGAAGACACCATCAATGGTTACCCATCGACAGGACGTAGGCCCATGGACGGACCATCTTGTAAGGCCGTCGATGGATTGATATACATTAAATTGGTATCTTAATCTCCCTAGGCTAGTCCCCACCTACGCCTCCCACTATGGGGCGTCGATCTGCCTACTAAACATCGATACCATCCGCTGTCCTCAAGGACCCATGGGTTGTCCTTGGGAATTTTCACATAGATGTTTGCAACTCAAATACGATCATATACCCGTCAATGACATCTCACATCAATTTCATCAAAAACAAACACATAAACCTAGATGAAACACACTAAGACACACAAGGATATTTCAAGGCAAACCTTTTGAACATCATGGACGTTCTTTGACGTTTGACCTCCAAAGTTCACGAAAATTTAAACACCGCATTCTAAAACAAGTATAACCCATTTTAATACTTCAAAAAATCAGTATACAAGCGTTAGGCACTAGTATAATCTAAGATGTTTTAGAGGTGCTATATTTTCCCACACTTGGACAATATTCATCCTCGAATGCCACTTGCTTCATTTTAGGCACATTCAAGAGATAAAACACTCAATAATTTGAATAACATAACCATACAACACCATACACAATACACAATTTAGGAGGAACACCAATTTCACATAATCAAAAGACATAGAACACAACAAGAAGCTAGAAAATAATCTACGACTCATTATGTAATTAAGACTCACTTATTTCATTTCAAATAGCAAGAAATGATTCTACATTGATTTTTATGCTCATATAAATCAATTTTGTACACATTATAACAATTTTAAATCAAAGCAATTTTGTCAAAATTTGAATATCTTTATAGTGAACTATTAAACAACAAAATGAACGGTGCTCAATTTTTCCAAAAATACAACTATTAAGCAATTAATGATGAAAGCAAAACAATATAATTGATAAAACCATATAAACTCAATTTAAAACATAACTATAAATTTTTAAAATGAACAATGAAAGGAATCAATGAAATTCAATTTCAACAAAACTCCTGAACACAATGCAACAAGAAACATGCTACTATGACTTTCTTACTCTCAAGCTTGAGTATAATAGAAGACAAAAGACAATCAATAAAAACTGCACTACGCATCATATTCCCCTACTTAAAATGAACTGATAACAACTAATAAGAGAAATCATCACTTACCAACAACATCATTCTCATCCGATTTTGATCCCTTATCCTGGAGTGCATGGAAGCGAGCCTTCCTTGGAACATCATCCAGAAACACTTGGAGGAACTTGCTAAACTTCTTTTCCTCTACTTGCAACAGTAGAACAATCTCTCACCTCATGTCCTTCCTAAATACGACAAAAGAAATTCCCTGTACCAAGTAGACATTTACCATAGTGCTTCTTCCCACAAGTAGCACAAGTAGGCATACCACATTGAGAACCACTACCATTCTCGAGTTTCACCTTAGGAGCACTTGGTCTATCATGTATTGGAGCTCTCTTCTTGAACCTAGGTTTGTTCTGCTCACTAGATCCACCCTTCTTTAGAGTTCTAGCAACCCTACCAAATTTGGAATCTTCAATGTATAGAGCATACACCATGAGCCTAGATAAGATCATGTCACTATGGAGCATGGTCGTACGGCACTCTTCTTTTACAAGGTCGGCAACACCGATAAAAAATTTACTCATCAAATTCATTCGGTTAGACACCAATAATGGATCATACCTAGACAACATAGTGAACTTCAAGGAATACTCCTTAACACTCACATTCTCTTGTTTGAGATTAGTGAACTCTTACTCCTTCACCTACCTCCTCTCACAATGAAAGTACTTCTCTAAGAAATCCTAAACTCCTCACACTCTCACGGACCTGACTCAAATGTCCTATTATATTTTCATTGATTTTACCAGACATGAGCAACATCCCTCAATTGGAACGAAGCTAACTCCGCCTTCTCCTATAAGTCACCCCATTATACTCAACACCTTCTACACCCCATCTAAAAACTCCTGGGGATCCTCTCCAACCTTAGAGACAAGATAGATAAGAGGATTCATCCGCACAAAGTCTCTCAATATTGGTGTCATAGTGCTCTCTATATCATTCACTCTATGTTCAACACCTCTATTCACAAGAGTAGCCATGGTTCAATCTAAATAAAGTAAAGCCTCTCTAATCTCCCCATTAGTCATGTCCGGGGGAACCACCGGAGCATCATTACCTTCTTCCACAATAGGAACATAAGAATTTATAGCACCTTGAGAACCTTGAACACCTTTAAGAACTTTCTAAACTTTATCAACTTGAAATGGAATTTCCTCATTCAACTCTCCACCTTCGAACCTTCTATTAGCCATCCTTGTAGTAGTCATCTTCCTAGAAACCAAAGAAAAACATTAAGAAAGTCACTCATAACTTTTTACTATACGGCACACCACAAGAGTAGAGAAAGAAGGGAAACTCTATTATCCTTTAGCCTATAACCCATAGATGTGTCGCAACTCACATCGATAAACAAGACTCTACTAAACATGGCATTATAAAACTTTTTGATTCCTAAAACTACTTTCATTTCCTATGCTCAGATACAAACTTTGGAACATCCCAAGAGTACACCCTAGAATATATGGGACTCTAGGAGTGCGACGTCGCGTACTTGACCTCTTGTAGGTCTTGAACAAGCCCTTTGACATCATTCATTACATACATGTACGAAAAGTAGTGCAGAAAGATTTAAAACTATTAATACTATATTAATTGTACTTAGACTTCATGTTTAAAATATATTATGTAATACATAGACCTCTGCATACAATCTTACTTAGTCTTCTCTTATAACAACACGAATAAACAATAGGTATTGATAGTATAAAAGCTGTCTCGTATTAAAACCATCTAAAGAGTACGAGTTTGACTTATCCAATAATATGTCAATAAAGAGTATTTCTAAAGCTACTAAAGTTTTTGTAAGCTCAAATAATGTAAATTTAGTATCTCGGAACATGAGGACCTACCAATACTTGGAGAAAGAGTTCCAAGATTATTCGATCGACCTTCTTAATCTTCAAAGGGGTTAGTACACCACATGTACTAAGTATGGGAATATTCACATAAACATTTAACCACAAGCATAAAAAGTGCCATTTCTTTAGAAAACATGCTAAGTAATTTGAAAACCTTTAATGCACAAACAAGAGGGCATATAAAGATAAGGATAACAACAACATAAAACATAATTGCAACCAAAGACATATCATCATAAAGTCCTATTATCATTTATTGTTCATTAGATCATTTAACATAACACACAAAATACTTACCAATAATTTCATCCCTATCTTACAAGTGCAATGATCATGTGAAGCCCTATAACCCACATAATAAGGTAAACAATATAGAAGACCATAAATAATGCTTTGCTTCATACATCTTACATCGTAATTAGTCATCATCACATATAACAACATGGACCATTTCATGTTCATTAACATACTCAACATTACATAAGAGCAACATCATATAATATAAGCATTATACATTTCATATTCATATTTCATGAGAACAATATCCTAGGACTTCCCTGAGATTAACTTGTGAAGTGTATAGGTAGAGTCTCATAACCCTACCTATGCTAAGTAGATTCCTTAATTCATCCTAGTCAATGTCCATTTACTTGTCTTTTATTTAATTTGAGGGAACAATCACCATAACAAACACTTGAGCATGTGAGCTAAACATTAAATCCGAAGTAATGAAAACCCATACCAAAACATGGTGTCTACCGTCCAATGTAGAACCAAACATGAATATAGCATTCTAGGTAAATCCGCTAGCGAATATTCCTATGGAGGCAACATATTTATGGAACTAGGATATATGTCTTGAACCCTCTACTTGCCCATTAGCATTGGAGTCCTCTTCTCAATAGAACCATAATGTGAATATCCCTCTATGGGAAGTTGATAACTTAGGAGGTACCATAGAATGAATCTCCCTCCAAGGGTAGTCAACACCTCATCCAGAACCATTGGGTGAATATCCCTTCAAAGGAAGTCAACACCTCTCATTGTCAAGTTTACTCGGTGCTAAACTAAAGGCCCTTTTTGAATTGCTTTTACATTATCATTAATCATCAAACTTATCATAGGTCATAGGAAATTAATTCCTTCTGTAAACATGATCATAATCTCTTTAGGTTTAGATGAGAATATCCTTTTATCACAATCTCCGTTTGTGAGATTAAAATATCATAATCATAGTGTGTAAGGCATAAAATATAAACATAATCAACCTGCATTACCATATACTTACCATGATCCCACATTTTACGTATTCATATCGTAACATATATGCATAGCAACATTATACATACTTCATTTGCGGAGAAACATCATTTATAGGCTAACATAAACATAATAGAGTACCCACGTCTTTAAAAGACTTAGGTATTGCTTTCGAGAACCATCATCAAGAACTTACGATCAATTTACAAAAACCATCCAACGACATAGTGAAATAGTCACTAACATAACCAATACTAACTCTTCAAGTCATATACAAGAAAAATTCGTGGTTAAGGATAAGGGAAAGAATCATTAAAGAGTTCATGAAAGCTATAGTTCCAATACTAACGTTTATATGTGGTCAAGTTATAGATTTAACCCAATCAAAATCATTAATTAGAGATTGATCTTTCTTCACACGAAAATCAAACATTACAAACCAATTAACAAAAATGATATACTTAATTAACCATAGAAAATGGTTATTTTTCATCATAAGTCATAAATCTTGAGCTTGAAAAAAAATATGTTTTGTAGAGTAAAAACCTTGAAGTTGAGTTCTCGAAAATCATGTTTGAAAGTACCTCTTGGGGAAAGGAATCCAATGAGTCAAGAACACATACCTTATTCACCAATTTTCCACGTATTTCGAATTAAAGACTAGAAGTACTCACCTTCTTCCTTAAGTTTTTCTTATTCTTCAAAGGAGTTTTAGAAAAGAGTTCTTGACAGAGATGCAGGTATTTTTTAATCTGATTTTAAGTGCGTGAAAGTGGTCTAAAATTGACCAAAAATAATTATAAGCTCTTCCGCTAAAATAATCAAAAGACCTCTCACTTAATTGGGTCTTTTTGTAAAGTAAAATTGACTTAAAAACAATGCGGATGAATCTGGGAAGTTGATGCGCGTTGTGGGGTTAATTTCACATTTATTTTTGAAAATATGAGATGATGCAGTGAACCTCATTGAGGATCAACATTGTGAGGAAAATTTAGTTCCCCACAGGATGGTTGTGCGTCGCGCAGTAGCCCTCATTCCTGGCTGCGACTTTAGGGTCCAAAAGTTAAGTTACTTTAGCTAATGGGAAGTTTCTTGCCCAAGTTCGGGTCCTCCTCAAGGACGCTTCTGTCTATCCTCTGGGAGTCTTTACTTAATGTATGGTCACTTTGTACAACATATACATATTTAAAGTCCTTTTACAAATTTTGGATTTCATTTTATACTCCCAAACCTATACCAAATATAAGGACGACTACTAGTTCAAATTAGGTAGTTTCTAGACGTCAAGGTCTTTTTTTGTCATTTTGAATCTAACCTTTTCTAATTGAGTTTAATACACTAATATAGGTCTGGAAATATCATCTAAATCACTAGTTAATAGGATAAGCTCTAGTATATGTCATGGAACTTCCAGAGTGTTACAGTCAAGTGGAGCAAACTATTTAAGCCTCTAAGGATATTCTTAGAGCTTGTGTAATATACTTTAAGGGATGTTGGGATAAAAATTTGCCTTGGTTGAGTTCTCTTATATCAATAGTTACCATTCGACTATATCGGTTGCTTTATTAGAGGCCTTACATGGTAGGAGATGTAGATCTCCGATTGAGTTCTTTGAAGTTGGTGAGTCTTCAGTCCCCGGTCACGAATTGGTATATGAAACTTTGAAGAATGTCCGTGTCATAAAGGATAGGTTGAAGGAAACCTATAGTATATAAAAGTCTTATGCCGACAATAGGAAGATAGATTGAATTTGAAGAAGATGATAAGGTGTATTTGAAAATTTCACCCATAGAGAGGGTAACAAGATTTTGCAAGAAAGTTAAATTAATTTCTCATTATGAGATTTTGCAAGAAAGTGAAATTAATTTCTTGGTATGTGGGTCCCTATAAAATTTTGCAAAGGGTTTGCAAAGTCGCTATGATTTTAGATTAGCTTGTGAACTATCTTCGATTCATCCGGTGTTCTATGTCTCTATTCTTAAGAAGTGTATCAATGATCCAGAGCCCATTCATTATATTGAGGGTCTAGGTGTGGATGAGAACCTCTCCTATGAATAGGTTCCGGTGGAAATCATTGATCATCATGTGAAGAAATTAATAAACAAAGAGGTGGCCTCTCTAAAAGTTCTTTGAAAGAGACAGTAACGACCAAAAGTAACCACTAGAAGTTTCGGAAACCTTCAAGTCTTCACACGGAGTACTTGACTTCTCGGAGGTCTTGTACAATCCCTTAGACATCATTCATGTTTGAAAAGTAGTGCAAAATTAAAACTTTTCACACGAAATAGAAACACTTCAAAATACCCGTTTTACTGAAAAACATAATGAAAGGCTAAGTCTCAAAGTTTCCATCATAGACATACGAATATATTGAGACATATCCCATACTTCAACATATAGGAAAATAGCTAACTTTATTATAATACTTTCAATAAGTAAATCTAAACACTAAGATGTCCTTGAATCTAGTGAGGACATACCAACTTTTGATTGAATGAACTCTAATACAAGCTTCCACTTCGAGACTCCTCTCAAATTCAACCTAAACTTTAAGAGACAGACAAAAAATATGGAATTAGTAAAATTCATGTACTAAGTATGACATAATGGATAAGATCACGAGAAATGAAAATTGGTATAGAACATTCTCTTTTGAGTAAGACTTCATAACATAAGTATAAGATACAACACATAAAATAAAGAACACTTCAAAACATATTAACCTGAGACTCTCCTACAAAAAGTTATTATGAGGATCACTTGAGTGAGTTATGACGCGACCGCCCATACAATCCCTTCACAAAAATAAAATAGATCCATTAGAGTACCTAAGATAAGATTATTCCCATTTAATTAGTTAAACTCCATACCTATAATTATTCTAAGACTCACCTAAGTAAGACATAAAGAGACCACCCATAAACTCTCTTCAAGCCTATCTAAGCAATCCCAAAAGGTACTCAAGAAAAGTCCTTTTTCAATAACATTCCTTTAGTTAAGTAATTATCCTAATTAGACCATTTAAGAGACATTTAAAAATTAAGAACATTCATATAATGGTCTTGGAGAAGACCTAGGGCACTCACACACGAATATCTTCAAAGACTAGTCGTGCAATGTCTAGATAACTTCTCATTTCACTACCTTACCGTTATAGTACATATCCAACACTAGCATGTATCCCACACGATTATAATATGCAATAACCGACATAGACAGTACTAGCAAGGCATGGAATCCGGAGTCACAAACCTACTCTGATGGAGGGTGTTCTACTTGCCAATGGTAGAACAAGGACACATCCTATGTAGGCACATGGTCAAGGAATATCAAAGGGTTCCTTTGTGATCCAGACTCATCATACAACTAGAGATATACACCAAGCATACTCAATGGATGCTATATTTTCTTCTCG
The DNA here is from genome assembly GCF_001406875.1 of Solanum pennellii. NCBI lineage: Eukaryota > Viridiplantae > Streptophyta > Magnoliopsida > Solanales > Solanaceae > Solanum > Solanum pennellii. Next base: position 22,980,821 of record NC_028641.1, on the reverse strand, counting down.
TATAGTGATTCAAAAAAGGAGTATATAAATATGTACCGACCTGCAACTAAACCCTAAAATTTAGGGTAACCCTTAGGTAAAAACAAGGCATACTTGACCTGTAGAAGGTCTTGTACTATCCTCTTAGCTATCATTCATCACATAAGACATGAAAATTAGTGAAGAATTAAAACATTACACGATTAAATAATAATAAGTAAACCATCTTTTATGAATACTATAGAATAGTTTAATCGTCACAAGCCAATTTAAAGATCGGAAGATTTTTCCGAATGGTGGTTTTATGGTTCATCATAACTCCGAGTCGTCATTGGTATTTGAGGTGAAGTTAAAGAAACCTCTTTATCAACCATTGGTTGAGTTGAAGGAGTTGGTAATTGGAAAGCGTTATGAGTCATTCACCATGGGGGGGGATGCCGTTTTTATGTATCAAGGAGATTTGTGTGTTGCCAATGTAGATGGCTTGAGGAACCAAATTCTTGCTGATGCACATGGATCATGTTACTCCATTCATCCGGGGTCGACAAAAATGTACCATGACCTTAGATAGGTGTTTTGGTGGGAAAGATTAAAGAAGGACATAGCGAAATTTGTTGCAAAGTGTCCAATTTGTCAACAAGTGAAAGACGAACTACAAAAGCCGAGTTGTTTTCTTCGAGAAATCAAAGTTCCCACTTGGAATTGGGAAGACATTATTATGGATTTTGTGGTAGGTTTTCCTATGACATAAAAGAAGTATGAATCCATATGAGAGGTTATGGATAGATTCTCCAAAGTCTCTCATTTTATTCCCGTCAAGTCTACTTACACGGCGAAGGATTATGCAAGGATCTTCATAGATTAGATTGTGTGTTGCCACGGTATTCCGTTATCCATCATATCGGATAGGGTTGCACAATTCACATCTAGGTTTTAGAGGTCATTCTAAAAGGGTTTAGTACCAAGGCGATGTTAAGTACCACATTTCATCCTCAAACGGAGGTCAAGCGGAGCGTATTATCCAAACCCTTGAGAATATGCTTAGAGATTGTATAATTGATTTCAACAAAAAATAGGATAAGCATTTGCCTTTGGTTGAGTTCAGTTATAATAATAGTTACCATTTATGTTCATATATGGCTCCTTATGAAGCCTTGTATGGTAAGAGATTTATATCAACAATTTGATGGTTTGAAATGGGCGAGTATTCATTTTTGGGTCTGGAATTGATTTATCAGACTTTGGAGAAGGTTCATATTATAAGGAATCTCTTAAAAACATCCTATAGTCGGCAAAAGTCTTATTCCAACCATAGGAGAAGAGAATTAGAATTTGAAGAATGTGATAAAGTGTATTTAAAAATTTTTCCTATGAAAGGGGCAGTGAGATTTTTCAAGAAAGGGAAGTTGAGTTCTCGTTATGTGTGTCCCTATGAAATCTTGCAAAGGATTAGTAAGGTTGCATTTGAGTTGATATTAGCTTGTGAATTGGCTTCGGATCATCCGGTGTTCCATGTTTCCATGCTTAAGAAGTTTATCGTTATACGTAGTCCATTCTTTCTTTTTGATGATCTAGGTGTTCATGAGAACCTCTCCTGTGAGGAGGTTCGTGGTCAAATTCTTGATAGACAAGTAAAGAAGTTAAGGAAAAAAGAGGTTGCTTTCGTAAACGTGTTATGGAAGAATCACCTAGTTGAGGGTGCAACATGGGTGGCCGAGGACGACATGAATTCCCGTTACCCTCATCTATTTGATGACTAAGGTTAGTTATTCCTACTTGTAATGAAAATAATGATTTTATTTACAATTAACCTGATTTTTTGTGATGTTTTGCAAAAAGTGCATGTTACAGTGAATCACAATGAACGTTATGACTAAAACTGAAAAATTTTCTCTTTACTTGTTTTGAGTTTATGTTATGAATTTGGTATATTGTGCCGTCATGAATTATATTGAGCATGTTGACATGTGTTGAAGAAAGCATTGGCGTGATGAATAAGAAGTAAATGAATGTTGAACTCCTATGAGTTTAAAAGGATGTTTTTATTTGCATTGTGTAAAAAGGCCATGTGGTTATGTTCATTTTGATTGTGACTCATCTTTTGATATTATGTTGTTGGTTCTGAAGCTAGTCTTGAGTCCATTCCTTCCTTTTAAAGAATTTTTGTGTCATTCGGGGTAAAATGTTCATAAGGGGTGGCATAATGTAATACTCCGAAAGTACAAAAGCATAATCTAGAGACTAACATAAGAGTCTGAGAGTTGTAACACTGTTTATAAGTGAATTATAATGTATTTCAGTCACTTAGGATGTTTTGGAATTAAAACATCAAGAAAGGTCCACTAAGTCTAGAAACTAGTTCAAGAGGTGCTAGTGTGTCTTAGCCTAATTGACAATATTTTAAGAGTCGGAAAATGATGAAATTTTGTGGCAAGGTGTCTAACAAGTATTAGAGTTATTTTGTAGTCGAAACGTATGGTTAAGACTCTCGAAGGACAAAAAAAGGACCCTTGAGGAGGACCATTGCAAATGTGGCTAAAATTTGTCAAGAGACACTGTTCACAAACGTGGCCCATCAACGAGGCGTGGTCCAATCGACGAGGTGTCGATGGACACTTAGACATTTTGGCAAGAGGTCCCTTTGGAAAACTCTCTGACAAAAATTATGGACGAACATGATGGTTGGTCCCTTTGCCATTGATGAACCTACAACTAGTTTGTAAGGGGCTCGTCTGTCAAGCCACTGTTTTTCTGAACGTTTTTAGGTTAGTTAAACTAATTAATTAGGTAGTTAGTTAATTAGTTAGGGGTTAAAATAAGCCTAATTAAGTTATCTAATGACCCGTATAAAGACCCGAAACCTAATTAGACTAAACCTAACTCCCATTATTCCCAAAACCAAACAACTCTTCCTTCTGTCTTCTTTCTCTCTCCCAAAGAGTCCCCATTGAAGACCTAGCAAACAAGGGTTGTAGTGCTTAAAAACACCAATTTTCTCCATCAAAATTCATCAATTAGTGAGGCACAGGATTCCTTTAACCTTTGGGATCTCTTTCCCAAAGAGTTCTTTCATGATGTTTTCAAAAGTATCAAATTCATGTGGGTTTACTTCCTATACGAAATTGATATTGTGAATTGTTTTACTTATGATTACTTTTGGTTATTGTGAGTAGATTAAAATGTATTATGATGGAATTATACTATTTGTTGATGCATTGACCTAGTTAAATTAAGATGACCTTTTCCCCTTAACCCTAGGTTGTGATATTGGCTTGGTTAGTGTGTGAGTTGCTATACTATGTTTTTATTATGATAATTATGAGTAGATTTTTATATATTGTAATACAATTATGCTATCTATTGAGTAATTGCACTAGGCTGTGAAGTAGATTATGAACATGATCTAAGTCTTTAATTCCAGGCAATGAACTAGTGATGGATTGTTGTGTGCTGATTCAATTGACTTCATTACTATGTTGAGTACTATTGAGTGATGGTATTAAACCCATTTTTAGTTTGAATTTGATGTTTGATGGTAAAACCTTGATGATGTCTTATCAAGGAGATTAGGTTAAGTCTTGTGATCTTAACTCTTTACTTCGATTATGATTACTTGTAATTAAGTGATGATGTTGTATTTAAGTATAACTTATAATTAAGTTTGATAGGGTTTGTATGATGTTTAATTGAAATGTTTTTATCTATGTTTTGTGAGTTGTTGGCTAAGATGTAAATGTTACAAGGATGGTGATAAGTTACTAATGTGCCTCATTATAATGTGATATGTAAATGTGCTAACCTCACATGTATGAATTGAAATTAAAGGACAATACTCATGCAACAGTAATTGATTTATGATTATGATGATTATACAAGGGAGAGACCCTATGACCTACATTAAGCTATGATTGTTAATAAAGACATTTCAAAAAGGGACTCTAGCTTAGCACAAAGTGAACTAAAGTGAGGAGTATTCATTCCTACATAGGGAAGTTAGGATCATTAACGTACTCATTATATTGGAGACTATAATGCGTTTAGAGGGTCCCAACTACATTTCCTAGTTCTTGAACTATGTTGCCCCCGTGGAACACTAGCTAGTGGACCGACATAGATGCTATTTTCATGTTGTGGTACTACCTTTGCAAGTATTCCACCTTATTTTGGTGTAGGGCTCTATGAAAGAATTTTCTTGATTATGTGCTTAATTATGGTGATAAGCATTTAAATTGACATAGACTTAGTATTGTTAGTGTTGTGATGTAAATGGTCTTGACTTAATGAATACGTATTATGTACTTGTATTGGTTCTTGAATGTGTATAAGGTTTTTCAAGTAAATTTCGTGTTTTAATGAAATGTCCCTTTTTAGCTTGATTGTATGTTTTGTGTGCATATGCACTTATACTTAGAACAAGTGATGTTCTTAACCCATTTTCTCCCTTTCTCCCCCCCCCCCCATCATTTTAGGTTGCAATCGTTGAATGGTTTGTGACAACATTGAAGAAAGGCATGGAATGCTCACTCTCCAAGTTGTGTAGGTCCTCAGTACATAAGGTAAAATGCCACTTTTTAGCGTTGGATATTGATTAGTCTTAAAAAAATATGTTTATTTCCTTCAATTTGAGTACGAAAGATTCTATAGCCTATATGTGGCTTTTATTGTATTGATGTATGCGCTATGCCCAATTGTTATACTCTTGTTTAGATGGGTACGAGATGAGATATCCGGTTAAAAACTATGTTATATATATATATATATATA
>NC_028641.1:22925033-22975860 GCF_001406875.1 Solanum pennellii | reverse complement strand
TTATTTTTCTCTTTTTATTCCTTTTTTTGTCATTTAATAATTGTTAAAGATAGTATTAATTAGTAATACGACAAACTTAAAGTTAAATGATATAATATATAACATACTATACATAATAAAATGCAATGGGAAAACTAAATATCCAATTACATAAAATATGAAATGTAGAACAAACTCACAAAAGCTCATTAAAATAATTCAGTTGATGTTAAAAATGTAAAATTCTCCCTATTCCGTACAAATTTATTTGGTACTTTTCATTTTTCGAGAGTGAAACAATATAAGTTTGAGCAGAAATTTTGTGTATAGAATCTTCATTATTTTTTTTAATGAAATATATATATATATATATATATATATATATATATATATATCTGTGTGTGTGTATGTGTGTGTGTGTGTGTGTTTGTGTGTGTGTGTGTGTCTGTGTGTGTGTGTGTGTGCAATAAAAGTAGAAGACTATGTAATCTTCTTATATGAAGGGTTTACGTATACTTGATATGGATAGATATTATGTGTATGCGAGATGTCTATGTAAACCTCATGATAAATAGAAGAAAAGTTTTAAATTTCTGAATTTTTAACTTAAAAATGTAATGATGTAATCTAAGAAGCTAGTATTCGTCCTCGATAAGGACACCGCCGCCGGTTACGTCTAAGGGGTGCTCCCCTGATTTGATAGGTTAGTACATAAACTGTACTTAGTATGGCATTATTCAAAATCATGTGAAAGGGGACAATTTAGTTGAAACATACAAGCCATGGTATTTTGATAAAAACCTTTACGAATTAAGTTACAATCGTATCATTGTTCAAATAACCTCTTCTTTGACCTAAGTTGACTTGATTTGTCTGACCTAGGCCTTTTTCGATCTCTAGTCATCTCCTAAGCTTGGAATCCTCAATTTGTTGAGCATACACCATGAGCCTTGAGATATCCACATCATTATGGAGCATTGTCATACAACATTCTTTCTCAACCATACTAGATACCCCTATTAATAACATTTTCATACTAGCCCTAGAGTTGGCTACCAAAGTTGGGGCATATTTAAAGTGTTGCGTAGACTTGAGCGAATTCTCCTTCACACTTATTCCCTCTTGAAGAAGGTTTATGAATACACTAACTTCTCTCTCTAAACTCTATGGAAAGAACCTATCAAGAAAGGACATTTTGAACACTTACCAATCTTACGGACCTTCCCTTAAGGGTCACTCATCCCTCCATTGTTCAAGCGGATAATTCATGTTTCTCTCCAAGAGTAACACACATAGCATCCACCACCTTGAACGCCTCATATATTAAGCCTTGTGGATTTTCATCCACCTTATTTCCAAGGAAAGTAGGGGGGTTCATCCTCATGAAATCCCGAGTTCTAAAAGCGGGAGTACTTGCACTGGTTTGAGGTCCAATACCTAGGTTAGATTGGGAAACCACATGATTAGTGACGACGCGAGCTTGAGTCATCAGGAGCTTAATCTAAGGCCTAAGGGCATCCCTTTTCTCCGTATTGGTTGAATCCCCTTCGAAATAGGGGTCTTGAGGACCTTGGGGCATTGGGGAATTTGGGACACTTTAGGTTTTTGGGGTTCTAGAGGGGGAACCGCCTCATTCACATTCTCTTGGTCAACTATAGGGACTTACTCACCACAGAGAGGAAGTCTCTCGTTAGCTACTTTTCCCTACTCCCTTCTAGTAGGTGTCCTTCTCCTATTCATTTGTTGTAAATATAGGAGAAAAGGTTGAGAAAAGGAACTTATAGAACTCAACTCTAATGCACGACACTAGAGTACTGAATAAAAGTGAAACTTCTATCGCCTTATAGCCTACCACTCATGGAAGGGTTGCGACTCACACTAAGGAAAAATAATCTACTAGACATGGCTTGTGAGACTTTAGACCCTAAACTATTTCCCAAACCTTTTGCTCTGAAATCAAGTTTTTAACAACCTGCAAGTACACCCTAGAAGTTAGAGCAAACCTTAGGTTGGAACAAGGGGTAATACACTTTTTGAAGGTCTTGTACTAGCCTATTAGGTATAATTTAGAACATAAGACATGAAAAATAGTGCAGAATTAAAAAATTTCATTGTAAATTAATAATAAGGAAAACATCCTTCCTAAATACTAAAGTATAGTCTCATCGTCACAAGACAACTTAAAGACACGACATAATTACATTAGGACACGACCCTTTATATTGAAAGAAATACATAAATAGTCTTATACAAGTCATAAAAAAGTACATAAATGAACATAGACCATGCCCTAGAATATATGAGGATATACTTAGTCTTGAGAGAGTGGATTCCCAAGCTTTCCGTCTAACCTTCAACTTGCCTCAACCCTATAATTATAGAGTATATAAAAATATGTGGTTAGTATAAACATTATACTAGGTATGAAATTATTAAAAATCATGTAAAAATGGACAATTTAGTTGAAACAAACATGTCATGCTATTTTGATAAAAAAAAAAAAACTTCATGAATTAAGTAAAAAAAAAATTTAGTATCATTATTTAGAACATAAGGTAAACCTTTAATTTTTCTTAATATAGGAGCATACTTACAGTAAACCCCAAATCACATATGAACTACTCCTACCCTTAGTTATCCTAAGGATTCTCTAAGTAAGACATAAGGAGATTGACCATACAATCTCCTTAATTCCTACTTAAGAGATCGTTATGACAAATAAGGATAAGCATACTTCATTTAATCTATGCGAGTTACCATTCAATATCAAAGACACAATACATGCTAATACACACATTATCACGATTTACACATTGTCATATTTCACATATAAAATACATACTTCATTTAGACATATACCCTTAAATATACACATTTCAACCTTCTAACACATACCATGTATATACATATCAAAATCATCACTTAACTTCACATATCATGCCTTCAAGGACACTCTCACAATACATATATAACTTGATATACTTCAAGTAAACACCGCCACCAAACGTGGACCATACCACTAAAGGGCTATTTCAATATAACTTAACCAAGATAGAACAAATTACCTTTCATCCAAGTCATTACCACCTTTCCTCGATATTTAACTAAAAACATCATAACAAAGCATAATACAACAGTAGCTAGTCACAACAAAATATAGAGAAAACTATAGTTCTAACATTATGAAACTATGCACATTAACCCCACTTCATAGCCAAAAGTTGAGAAATTTGATTGAGCATGGGTTCATTGAGTTTTTAACCTTAAAATAGTCAAATAACATGGAAAAATATCATATTACAATCCGTAAAATAGTTTCATGCAAGACAGGTGCTTAGAGTTCAAAATAAAAAAATTCAGCGTTTGAAAACCCTTTTTGAAAATTCTTGAAATGGGCTCCTTTAAGAAAAGAAGAGTCAAGGATGGACTACCATTCCTCAGTATGAAAATAAACACGAAACGTGATGAAGAAATTTTAAGGATTTGGTCTTTTTCCTTGGAGCTTGAAGATTTTTGAAAATGGAGGTTTTTGGAGAAAGAGTTTTGGAGAGATTTTTTATCTTATCTTTAAAGTTTAACTTGATGGGTGAAATGGGGTTTAAAGTATGACACCTCAAAAATAACATAGGTGAAGATAGAGCCTATATTTTTTTCATGATGGTCTAAGGTCCTAAATTGGCTAATAATATTCTATTGAGGCAGTGTCTAATGATTTACGTTAATTGGAGATCAAACGTCAAGGGACAACTATGACGTTCAACGACTAGTCACCTATGTGTCTCATGTATGGTTATGTTACTATTTGTGTGTTTTATGATTTAATGAGGTCCTTATATGATTTATTATAGTTTTAATAGAAAGTGTGTCCAGTTTCATGAAATTTGCGTGTCAAACGTCCAAGATTGTTCATGATGTTCAAAAAGTTTGCCTTGAAACAATCATGTGTGTCTTGGCATGTTCATCATGTTTTACGTGTTTTTTTGGATGAAATTTATATGGGAGGTCCTAAACTCGTATAAAAATATATTTGGGTTGGAAACGTCGAAGAAAAGTCCCCAAAGACAAATCAAGGATGCTTGAGGAAGGACACTTCCTAGAGACAAAGGCTCTAGGCCAGTCCCAAATGATGGACGAAAACGACGGCTTGTTGGCCAGTCGAGGCCCCATCTATTGGATTCGTGTTTCAATACATATCCTTTGAATCTCAAACTCCCTGTTTCAAGTCTCTAAACCCATCGACATATAGCAAGGATGGTCCATTTGTGGACCAACATCCCGTTGATGGGCAGTCGTTGGTAAGGTCTGCAACTATGCAGCTTCAGTGTAAGTTGCAAGGATGAATTGGTAAATCCACCCTACTAATCAAAAACCCATTAGTCTTTGCGATGATAGTTAGAGGTAATTTTTGTATTCTAAGTCGGTTTATTATTCATAAATACCTAAATGAATTCATTCTTCAAAATAAAAACCCCAAAATATCTATGAAATTCTCTACAACTCTATTGAAGCAAAAACTCAAGGAAGAGCTTGAATTGTAGATTTGAGTGGTGATTCTTCATAAAATTGGTGGATTAGCTTCATTGAGCTACGCTTTTTATCCTTGAAAGTCTATTCACAAGGTAGCCCAAAATTCAAAGAGATTTTAAAGTTTTAAAAGATGAACTTGTCCAATTATATGATCTATCCATGGTTTCTTGCATTAAGGGTTTTTAATCATTATATATTGATTATATTGATTTTATTAGACGAATTTAACTGAATTCACCAATGAACCCATGTAATTAATTAACCCTAGATTTTGACTACTTTATGGTTGACTTGATATTGACTTAATGCTTGTGAATTCTAGTGTAGTTTCCTATACGATATTGAATAATGTAATAATTGTATACAATTGATGCATAGACTATCTTTGATTGAGAAATACATATTGAATTGACCTAGATTCATCGAGTATTATTATTTTTGTATTGAAATTATATTCAATGCCATGGGTAAGGGCTTTATTTTATTGAATTGGATGATTTATCTATGGATTGAAGTACTGAGAATGGATTGGTGGTATACTGTCATATTTCTTCTTATTTTATGTAATGTAGTTCTAGAATTATGTTTTGATTTTTATGGTCCACTTATAGTGGAGGTACTGTGTGAATCATGTGGCCTTGTTGGCGTTACTTTATATATTATGATGATCATGGCCTTGTAGTCAAATTACATGATGTACTATGATGCTTTGTTCAGTGATTTATGTGAAGTATGATCATATCTATCTACATGTGAGTAATGTTAAAGTATGTGTTTCTTCTATTGTTATTAAGTGATCATATTAGACTAAGCTATGTCCTTGTGTGTATAGTCTTAGAGTTGATGCATGATTATTCCTACTTGACTATATGAGTCAATGATAATTATATTGATGATGTTATAGTAGTTTATAGGATGACTTATGGATGATAATGGTAATTCATATGTGCTCCTAGAATTATATGCAACATGTGTAAAAATGAAGTATTGGTATGTCTTGTGTTGTAGACTTGTGTCCCTTACATGATACATGTATGAATGTGAATATGAGATTCCTTGACTTAAGATGATAAAGCCTCTTAGTCTTATATGTATTAATGACATGATACCCTAAATGATACTACAAAGGTCCTTTATGTGAAACCTTAAACGTAGTCGTAAGGTTATGAACCTTGAAGTCGAAAGTAGGAATGGTATACTTCTTTTAAGAATGATGGAATTAAGGTTTGTTGTCTTGAACAGCATTGTATAATCCTTCGGAAAGTCATGAAGCGATCTTCTTCGCCATTATAAGGCAGCCCTAGGAGACCTTTTTTGCAGGGTAAATGTGATTCAGTTATGAACTCGATATGGAACCTCTTCGTATGATCCTTTTATGTAAATTACTCAATGAGAATAAATGATCATACAGAGTGATTATGGTGAGGGAAGTAGCTCGAGTTAAAGAATGAGGCTAGAGTGCAAAGAAACCCTTTCTATTCCTTAACCATGTGCCTATATGGGATGTGTCCAAATTCTACCATTGGCAAGTAGATCACCCTCTATTGGAGTAGGTTTCAAATCCGGATTCCATCCTTGTATACCATGGTCTATGTCGGTTATTGCCTATTCTCATCATATGGGATACCTACTAGTTTTGGAGAAGTTCTATGAAGTTTAGGTGGTGGTATGAGACACTAACTAGACATTGCAGAATAGGCTTTGAAGAAGGTAATGAGAGTCCGTAGGTCTTCTCCAAGACCATTACTCGAATGACCTTATGTGATGAATGTCTCTTATATGAACTAATGAATGTAATGGCTTAAGTAAAGAAAGCATTTTAAATGAATAAGTAATCTAGTTAGGGATGTTGGTTTGTCTATTAGGCATGATCCAAACATATGTAGTCTTAAGGATTGCTTATGTAATCTTGGAGAGGTCAACCATGGACATTGTCTTCTTGATTTACTTGAGTAGGTCTTTTGATTACATTTGATAGGTTAATGTCATATTCTATGAACGCTAATGTGTTAAGTGAGAACGATTTTATCGTAGGTATCTTAAAGGATCTCTTAATTGTGTGTAAAATGGATTGTATGGGCAGTCACTTCACATCTCACTCAAGTGAAACATAGAATAACCTTTGGTATGAGAATCTAATGTTCATATGATTTGTGTATTGTAAGTGTGTGTATCTCATCATGGGTGGTCTTACGGATCATTTAGGTGTGCCTAGAGAGGGTGTATGGGCTGTCTCTCTTTGTCTTACTTAAGTGTGTCTTAGAATAGATTTTAGTGGGGGAATTTCATGCTAGAATATTTTCTATGTGAAGTTGAGAGACTTCACTATAACAATGAAGGAGTTCACTGTAACAGTGAATTAGTTCATCGTAAAGTGTTCCCTAAAAATGTGATAAATTTTTTAAGTGCTATCGTATGTGTTTCTAAGATCTTAAATGTTGTTATTATGTTTATATTACGATATTTGAATTAAAAGATACATATTTACATTGAATGTGTATTTCATGATTTTTATGCATTATGCCATACTTAGTACATGTGTTTGTACTAATTTCATGCTTTTATCAATCTCTAAAGCAATTAATAGGTGAAGGTGCTTTTGCGAGCTAAGCTTTGATTATAGAATCGTTCAAGATAGTTGAAGTATGTCCTCATTTGACTTGAGGTCGTAGATGTCTTTGATTTCTTTTATTGAAGTATTATAATAGACATAGTAGTACTATATTTCTATCGTATGGTCCGCGTCCCAAGTACTGTTCTGTCTAAGTTTTGTTGAAATGAGACTTAGTATTTCTTATGAGTTTTATATGAAAGAGTTTTTGAAAGACTTTTGAATGTTTGTGAAAAATTTTAACGCACTACTTTTCATTTGTATATATGTGATGAACGATGCGAATGGGATTGTACAAAACCTTTGAGAGTTGAAGTATGCCGTGCCACAATCCAAGAATACCCTAACATCTAGGGTATAGGTGCGGGTCGTGACATAAAGTGAACAAAAACAATCTACAAATGATCCCCAAAGTTCCTAACAGACCCCTACACTATTCAAACCCTTTTCCAAATTCTAACATGACTTTAAAACGGCGCGTCCAAATTTAGGACATGAGTGCGCATTACTGAGGGAGCTACTGATTCTTGACTTTAAGCATTTTGAGGAAGTGAGACTTTGTAACAACCCTAATAATTGCTATGCTAAATAATAATAAATGTATCTAGAATGCCTATGTGAGGAAGTGAGACTTTGTAACAACCCTAATAATTGCTATGCTAAATAATAATCAATGTATCTAGAATGCCTATGATTACACCGGGTTCACACGGGTTGATGCGCGGTAAACCAGACCTCTGAACCCTTACAACAGCCAAGAAAACTAACTTGGGGAGTTAGTTGAGCTAGGAAAGGTTGGGTTCAGCCATGTAGGGCTCCCCAATATGAAGATTTAACTGAATGAGTCTTTACCGGACTTCGAAATCTTAAGTTTGGATGGTCTAGGGGTAAAATTGTCTTTTTCCAGGCTCAGGGTAGTATAGTAATTACCCTAAATATATAATTTATTGTAAAATTAATAAGGTAGAAGTGCATTTTTGGGAGAGAGAGCGCAAAATTGGCCCTTAGAGTGAAGTCTTGCTCCACCGGGGTTCGAACATAGATGGAAGCAATGAATTAATTTTTTTTTCATTTAAGTTGGTAAATTAATGTAATTAATTAATATTTATTATTATTATCTGATTTAAAATAAAATGAAAATACGATTTTTATCATTTAATAAAACCTTATTTGACTAAGTCCTAAACTAGACTCCTAAGCCTAATAAAACTCTAACTTTCTCACATCTATCTCCTCAACATTCACGATCATTCTCTTTTCCCATTCACGTTTCTCTCTACAAAATAACATTCAAGAAAAGAAAATTTAGCAAGGTTCTTCTCACTTGAAGAACTCACAGAAAATATAAGAAAAACAAACGTTAATCACTTACGTAAGCAAAGAGAATGTTTTCAGTTGAGTGGGGTGTTCGACTTTCGATGTTGGAACTGTGTTCGAAAATGTTTTTCGGCAGCACGTCAAGATTTGTACTTCAAAAGGTTACGGGTTATCTTCTCTCTTGGTCCCATTCCCAAGAGACCCCTAAGGTTCAAACAAATCTATTCCGAAAACTAGGGTTGTTCCCCGTTGCATGTCCTTGTCACTAGGTCCCAGTGATTCGTAGGATGGGTTTGTTTGCTGGTAGATATTAGGTGTGTGATGTGTTTTCCTGATGAATTTGTTCATGTATGGATTTCAAATCGTATGAAGGATAACCTATGTGATCCGAAACTATGTGCATGTGTGTGCAATGTGAACCATGACTCTGTGCCTGTGGTTTAAGGATGTAAAATGTGATGTTAGTTCTTTGTATTTCATGTACACATGTTTATGTAAATCGTTATGTTCGTAAGTGATGTAAAGATTCTGATTTGTGTGCAATTATCAAATGAAATCTTGAAAATACACCAGAAGAACTCACTAAAAACTACTTAAAACGTTTAAACATTTAATGTTAAAGAAGAGAGAAAATAGGCTGCAAAAATTTCCAGGATCTTGTTAATGAGTTTCGGCCAAGCTAGGGGAAATTTCATGCTATGAAAAAATGAATGAAAATATGTGAGATCACTGGGGATTTACCCTGTGAATTTATCATGTTAAAAGCCATAAAAATAAAAAGTAAAAAGGAATGTGGTGAATGGGATTCGAACTATGGTTTTGGGCTGGAAAATGATGTATGAGAATAAGAAATGACAGGAGTGGGATTCGAACTGACAAACTCTTGGTCAAGCTTAAGGAAAAATAAAAATAAAATAAATGTGAGGCATGGGGATTGAACTCACGACCTATAGGCGAAAAAGAAGCGTTAACTTAAAAATAAAGTTAGGCTGTGGGGGTTGGATCTCACAACCTCATGGTCAACTTGAAGAAGCCATGGAGAAAGATATTAAAATAAAAAGGGGCTGTAGGGGTTCGATCTCACAACCCCTCGGCTAAGAAAGAGAAAATGTAAATAAAAGAAATTAAAAGAATATGAAGGTTTTGGGGCTTGATATTGGGTCCCCATGTCGTGTGGACCAAAATAAAACAAATGAAAAATGTAAGTGTTGTCCAAGGCATTCTAAACCAGGTTCCCTTGCCCAAACTCCGTGTTGATACATAAGTGATACGCTAGTTAAATATTTAAGAATAATGTTGCTTACTTAGATTGAAATCGAGATCTTTGCATACATACAAGATGCAGAAATCTTGTACCACATAATCTTAGAAAGATATGAATCACTCAAACGAACTATGAATGAATCTTCATGGCTTGTATGTATAGACGCATAAGTCTAGCATTAGTTTAAAAATAAGTGAACCTAAGATGTATGTAATGAAATTATGTAATGCTAAAAGGGTTAAGTAAGAGTGTAAAACACACTAAATGGCCAAGTGCATTGGCACATGATGTAATGAACAGTGAAATGATGAAATGAATAATGAAATAAGCAATGAAATGATGAAATGAACAATGAAATGATGAAACCGTAGAAGGGTGAAGTATGAGTGAAACACACTAAATGAACAAGTGCATTAACATATGATGAAATGAAAATTCACGTAAAAAAGGGGGTGAGTAATTATGAAGAGAAATTGTGATAATGTTAACGAATGTGGTGACAACATGATATGAGAATGTAAAAGATGAGACCAATCTCTAATGAGCCTAAGTTAATGTTACGAAAACGTACTCACCTATTAGAGTGTAAAGTTAATGAAGAGACCAGTATATATGAACACTCTAATGAAAGTATTGAGATAAATATACACTCAATACTAATGATGATATGAGAAATCATCTATTGAGCCATGACATATGAGTTGAATGTAATTGAACTTTATACTGAGCATCGATAGACTAGCTATAAGCAATGCCTTATTTTGGGAAGGGGGAGGTTCACGTAACACTCATGAGATTAGACTGTCCAGTATGCCAGGTATGGGTCTCCTTATATCTCCTAGTTTTTGAACCTATACTGCCAATATAGGTATCTGGCGAGGTTCAATTCCCATATACGCTATCATGTCTTAGTTCTCTTCGGCCGTAGATTCCACCTCTTTTCGGTATGGGGAGACACAGGATTTAATGATGCTCACATGATTTATGTCGGTTAAAGTTCCTAATGAATGAATGAGGCCAGCCTCATATGATGCACATAAAATAATGAATGATACCAAAGGTGATAGGATAGGGTGATAAAGAGGTGAGATAGACTCAAGTAATAACACTAGGTCATTCTTGATCATTGCACAGCCAACCCGATGAAAGTCTTAAACTACATCCTCGGTATACCTGGTGTTTACACTAGCTTATGAAAGAAATGAAATGAAGTACGTATAAATGAATGAAGCAAACTCTGTGTTCTCTAAAGAAATCTCTGTAGTTGAAGTCCCATATGTTGAGCCCTCATTTTGGGAAGTCTTGGTGTCATGTCAATGATTCAAAGGTCTTATGGCATATGAACGAATGATATGAAAAATGTTATGTGATATATGTAATATGTTATGTGCTATATGCAATATGTTATGAACTATGTGCACGATTATATTTTGTGTGAAATATGATGAGTATGATGATGCATGTTACTCTTATGCCATGACTTTCCTAATCCAAATTCAGAAATATCACTAACTTTCCTAATCTAAATTTTGAAATCTCACTAACTTTCCTAAAGCCAATTTGGCTAGTCCACTAACTTGACTTTCCATAATCATGTTATTAGGAAAGAGCTATTCTTAGTCATGCATGTCCTTGGTGTGTGCTTGCGTCTAAACAAAATTAGTACAAATGTGTAGTAATGCCATACAACTCTATATTTTTTGGTGCAGGCATAGGTGGACGCTAGAGCTTACATTTTGACGTTGCAGCTATCCGGATGTGGAGCTTTCATCCTGACTTGGTTGGCCCTCATGCTTTTGAGGATGTCTACCATTATAATCTATGTTAGATGTAGGTTTTAACGAGTGGCGAATGTTCCTCTATTGTTTCTTTCCACTTTTATTTACTTTGTATTGGTGCCATTTTGAAAAAACAACATTTAATGCAATTATAAATTGTTTCTTTCATTTGATCATCTCTATATTAGATGGTTGATTTGTGAACGCCTATGATTTTAAGTTTAAAATGTTTTGCATGAAATAACAAAAATAAAAAGTTCAAATTTTCCGCTAAAACAAACCTAGATGATGTAAGAATGACGTATGTAGGCTTGTCTGCGACCTCTGAGAGGTCAAAGATGCCGGTCTCGTCTGGGGTCTAGATTCCTTTCGTGACAATGTTGGTATCAGATCCCTAGGGTAATTTCAGAGGATAATAAGTTCACATCAACCACATTGAGTAGTTCTAAGTCATGGTAGTGAAGTGCACGAAGATCCTGAATTAGAGATTGCATGATGCGTAGGAAAATTTTTTCTTTTTTGATCTTATAATTACTTCTATAATGTTTGATTTCTTGTGTTAAGAGCGTATCTAACATCAACTCTTGAGATTCAGAAAGATGATTACGAGGAGAAACGCAGGCGGAGAGATTGGAGGAGCAACTGCTGGGGTAAATTAAGTTCCTCCCCATGCTCCAGCTGTAGGAATGGAAATGCTTGCTAACCCAACTGGGTTGAAAGATGGATAAGTGAGTACAACCTTGGTAAAGCTGGCCCAAGCCATCACTTTGCAGGATCAGGCTATGACAGCCTAGGTAGAGTAACAAGCTGTTCCCAGGAAAAACCCACCTGCCAGCACTATGGCTAGTAGGTTAAGGGACTTCAAGAGGATGAATCCTCCCGTTTACACTGGATCTAAGATTGCCTAGGATATATAGGAAGAGTGTAGGGCAACTATGCTTCATGATAGCGTGGACCTTTCCAGTCTTATAGTCCATGTCCAACAAGCGGAAGAAAGCACGATGAGGATGCATACTAGGGCATGGAACAAGTCAAGGCAAGCTTAGAAGAATTTTTCAAGGAAGAGTAGTACTTAAATTAGGGATAAGCGCAGGTGTAAGAAGGGACTCTCCCAGCAAGGGGTTTTAAGAACGTCCAAGGGTCTACTCTTTCCTTTGTAACTCCTTCGTTTTCTCTTACTTTTAAGATAATGCCTGAAGTTATGCATGATCCTGTAGTCGTTAGCACACCATTAGGAGAAAATATAAGCATTGATAGAGTATACAAGGACTTCCTAATAGTTGTATGTGGTAAGACTATGTGGTAAACTTGGTTGAGTTATAAATGCATGATTTTGATGTTATTCTTGACATGGACTGGCTTCGTAGCTATTATGCTTGTATGGATTGTCGTAGTAGGGTTTTGAGATTTCGTTTCCCCATATGATGAAAATCTAGTCTGGGAGGGGTACAACTCAAGTCGTCCTAATCTCTTGATTTCAAATCTTAAGGCCAATAAAATGATGTGCAAAGGTTATTTTGTCATCTTGTGAGTGTAAATGATTTAGATCAGGACATTCCGTCCATAGACTCAGTGCCTCTAGTGAATAAGTTCCAAGATGTATTTCCTGATGATTTACCTGGAGTTCCTCCCCCTCGAGAGATTGACTTTGGTATCGACTTAGAACCCGATACTAAACAAATTTCAATTCCTCCCTACAGAATGGATCTAGGTGAACTCAAAGAGTTGAAGCTGAAATTAAGAGATCTCATTGAGAAGGGTTTCATTCAGCCGTGTATATCCCCTTGGGGTGCTCTAGTGTTGTTTGTGAAAAAATAAAGATGGAACCCTAGAGTGTGCATCGATTATCGGCAGCTCAACAAAGCTACTATCAAGAATAATTATCCACCTCCCAGAATATATGACTTTTTCGACAAACTCCAAGGGTATAGTTTCTTCTCGAAGATTGATCATCATTCAGGGTACCATCAGCTTAAGGTTAGGGATGGATATATCCTAAAGAAAGCCTTTTGTGGCCATTATGGTCATTGTAAATTCCTAGTTATGTCATTTGGTCTCACGAATGCACCCGCTGCATTTATGGATCTCATGAACAGAGTCTTCCGTGAATACCTTTACTCTTTCGTCATAGTATTTATTGATGACATTCTCATCTACTCTAAGACCAAGGAAGAGCATGAACAACATTTAATACTAACCTTGCAGGTACTTAGACAACATCATTTGTATGCCAAATTCAGTAAGTTTGAATTGTGGATTACATCATTGACCTTCCTGGGCCATGTTTTGTCCGACAAAGGTGTGGAGGTAGATCCCAGGAAAACAGAGGTTGTTATGAACTGGCAAACATTTACACTCACTGACAGCTTTGACTAAGAAGAAGGCCATGTTTGAATGGAAGGAGGCTTGAGAGAAGAGTTTCCAGGAGCTCAAGGATAGATTCACTTCAGCCATGGGTCTTACATTGCCTAAGTTTGGTGAGAATTACCCTGTTTATTGTGAGGCATCTATGGTTGGTTTGTGTTGTGTTCTTATGCAGGGTGGTAAGGTGATAACTTATGCGTCAAGACTAATAAAGGTTCATGAGAAGAATTATCCCACTCATGACCTGGTGTTGGCAGTTGTGGTATTTAAAGTGAAGCTATGGAGGCATTACTTGTATGGGGTGCATGTAGATGTGTGAACAGACAACAAGTGTCTCCACAACGTGTTCATACAGAGAGAGTTGAATCTACATCAGCGGAGATGGTTGGAGTTGTGTAAGGACTATGATATGAATGTACACTACCATCAAGGTAAAGCTAATGTTGTAGATAATGCTTTGAGTAGGATGAGCATGTGAAGTACATCCCACGTTAAGGATAGGAAAAGGAGTTGGTGAAGATATACATAGACTGTCCAGACTGGGTATGTGGTTAGTTGACTCTACTAGTGGGGGTGTTTCAGTTCATCCTATTTCTGAATCATCCTTAGTGGTTAAAGTAAAGAAGGGTCAGCATCTTGATCCTGTGTTGATGGAGCTGAAGGACTTAATGTTGGTTAAGATGAATGAGTCTTTTGCTTTGGGAGATGACGGCGTACATACGTACCAGGACAGGAGTGTGTACTAGATTTGGATGATTTGCGGACAAGGATCATGGTAGAGGTTCATGGTTCCAGATAGTCCATACACCCAGGTTCCACTAAGATGTATCATGATCTTAAACATATCTATTGGTGGGATGGCATTTAGAAGGACATTGTAAATTATGTGGCCAAGTGTCCTAATTGTCAACAGGTTAAGGGAGAACATCTTAAGCCTGGCGGTCTTACACAGTTCATTTAGATTCCGACTTGGAAATGGGAGGCTATTAATTTGGACATCGTGGTTCATATTTCGAAGACTAGGAGACAGCATGACTCCATAAGGGTTATATTGGACAAGATGACTAAGTCTGCCGACTTCATCCCTATGAAGTCTACCGACAGAGCCAAGGATTATGCAAAACTCTACATTGATGAGATTGTGAGATGGCATGGTATTTCTTTGTCTATCATTTAAGATAGAGGGGCTTAGTTCACTTCACATTTCTAGAGATCCTTCCATAAGAGTTTAGGCAAGAAGGTGAATCTTAGTACTGCCTTTCATCCTCAAATTGATGGGCAGGTAGAGCGCACCATTCAGACATTGGATGACATTTTGAGGGCGTGTGTGATTGACTTCAAGAGTAGTTGGGATGACCATCTTCCTTTGATAAAATTCTCGTATAATAATAGTTATCACTCCAGCATTGGGATGACAGCGTTTGAGACAATGTATGGTAGGAGTTTTAGGTCTCTAGTTGGGTGGTGTGAGGTTAAAGAGTCATCTATTTTGGGTCCATAGATCATTCATGAGGCCTTAGAAAAGGGCAGGGTTATTAGGGACATGTTGACTACTGCTTAGAGTCGGAAGAAGTCTTATGCAGACAACATAAAATGGCCCTTAGAGTTTGATGTTGGTTACTAGGTCTATTTGAAGATATTACCTATGAAGGGGGTGATGAGGTTTGACAGAAACGGAAAGTTTAGTTGCAGGTATGTTGAGCCATATGAGGTCCTACTTCATTAGGGAGAGGTGGCCTATGAGTTGGCATTGTTAGATTCTGTTCATCCAGTCTTTCATCTCTTATTATTAAAAAGTGCCTAGGTGATCCAGCATCGATTCTACCTTTTGAAGGTTTGGGGGTTGATGAAAATTTTTCCTAAGAGGGGGTACTGTTGAGATTTTAGACAGACAGGTCAACAATCTGAGGAACAAAGAGATTTCCACAATGAAGGTATTGTGGAGGAATCATCATGTTGAGGGTGCTACGTGGGAGACCGAGGACAATATGAGATCCCACTACCCCCATATTTTCAGCTCTTTAGGTTAGACTTCCTACTCTTAAGTCTAAGTTTCCTTATATCTCCATTCTTTGTATCTATTGCTTAAATATGTATAGTAACTATGTTATGATCTTATTGGCATTACGCGAAATAGTTAGTAGTGTTATTCGTGCATGAATGTTCCTAAAGGGGAGATAATGTAACAACCCTAAATACGGCTATGCTAAATAAAGCTTAACGTAACTAGAATGCCTATGATTAGACTGGGTTTACACGGGTTGATGTGCGTAGAACCAGACCTATGAACCCTTACAAAAACCAAGAAAACTAACTTGGGGAGTTAATTGAGCTAGGAAAGGTTGGGTCCTGCCATGTAGGGCTCCCGAATATGAAGATTTACCCTAATGAGTCTTTACTAGACTTAAAAAGGGGAAATCTTAAGTTTGGAGGGTCTAGAAGTAAATGATCTTTTCTTAGTCTAAGGGTAGTATCATAATAAACCTAAATATATGATTAATTATTTAATTAATAAGGTGGAGTTTCATTTAAGGGAGAGAGGGCCGAAAATTGGCCCTTAGAATGAATTCTTGCTCCACCCGGGTTCGAACCTAGGTTGAAGCACTGAATTAAATTTGTTTTAATTTAAGTTTGTAAATTAATGTAATTAATTAATATTTATTATTATTATCTAATCTAAAATAAAAGGGAAATCAGATTTTTATCATTTAATAAAACCTTATTTGACTAAGTCCTAAACTAGACTCCTAAGCCTAATAAAACTCTAACTCTCTCACGTCTATCTCCTCAGCATTAAAGATCATTCTCTTTTCCCATTCACGTTTCTCTCTTCCATATGAAATTAAAGAACAGAAAATTTACCAAGGTTCTTAAGACTTGAAGAACTCACACGAAAATATAAGAAAAATAAACGTTAATCACCACATAGGCAAAGAGTAGGTTTTTCGCTGAGTGGGTGTTGGATTTTCGGTGTAAGAAGTGTGTTTGGAGAAGTTTTTGGGAAGAAAGTCGAGGTTTGAACGTCAAAAAGGTATGGGTTCTCTTCTCTCTTGGTCTCTTTCCCAAGAGACCCCTAAGGTTCAGACGAATCTATTCTGAAAACTAGGGTTGTTCCACGTTGCATGTCCATGTCACTAGGTCCTAATGATTCGTGGTTAGGTATGTTTTATAATAGATATTAGGTGTGTGTGGTGTTTTCATGATGAATATGTTCATGTATAGGTTTTTGAAATCGTATGAAGGATCAACTATGTGATCCGAAACTATGTGCATGTGTGTGCAATGTGAACCATGACTATGTTCCTCGGGTTTAAGGCTCTGAAATAAGATGTTTGTTCTTTCTATTTAATTTACACATGTTTATGTAAATCGTTATGATCATAAGCGGTGTAAAGATGCTGATTTGAGTGCAATTCTTTATCGGATGAAATCTTTAAAATGCACCTAAAGAACTCATAAAAAACTACTTAGAACGTCTAAACATTTGATGTAAAATAAGAGAAAATAGGCTGCAAATGTTAATGAGTCTCGGCCAAGCTAGGGGAAATTTCATGCAATGAAAAAATGAATTAAAATATGTGATATCACTGGGGATTTAACCCGTGACTTAATCATGTCAAACACGACAAAAGTAAAAAGTAAAAAGGAATGTGGTGAAGGGGATTCAAACAATTGTTTTAGGTTAGAAAATGATCTATGAATATAAGAAATGAGAGGAGTGGGATTCGAACCCACAACCTCTTCGTCAACCCTAAGGAAAAACGAAAAGAAAATAAATGTGAGGTGTGGGGATCGAACCCACGACCTCTAGGCGGAGAAGGAGAGTTAAATGAAAAATAAAGTGAGGATGTGGTGATTTTATCCCACAACCTCATGGTCAACTCGAAGAAGCCATGGAAAAAGAAGTTAAAATAAAAAGGGGTTGTGGGGGTTCGATTCCACAACCCCTCGGCCAAGAAAGAGAAAAAGTAAATAAAAGAAATTAAAAGAAAAAGAAGTGTTGGGGCTTTATCGTGGGTCCCCAATCCGTGTGGACCAAAATAAATAAAATTAAAAATGTAAGTGTTATCCAAGGGATTCAATACTTGGTTCCATTCCCAAAATCCTTATTGATACATAAGTCATACGTGAATTTAATATTCAAGAATAATTCTTCCTACTTAGATCAAAATCGAGATCTTCACATAAATACAAGTTGCATAAGTCTTGTACCACATAATCTTAGGAAGATATGAATCACTTAAACAAACTATGAACAAATCCTGAAAGCTTGTATGTATAGACCCCTAAGTCTAGGATACATTTAAAAATAATTGAACCTAAGATGTATCTAATGAAATGATGTAACCCTAGAAGGGTTAAGTAAGAGTGTAAAACACACTAAATGTCCAAGTTGATTTGCACATGTTAAAATGAACAATTAAATGCTGAAATGAACAATGAAATGATGAAACCCTAGCAAGGTTAAGTAAGATTGTGAAACACACTAAATGGCCGAGTGCATTGCCATATGATGAAATGAACATTCACGTTAAAAAAAAGGGGTGAGTAATTATGAAGAGCAAATGTGGTAATGTTAATGAATATGGTGACAACATGATATGAGGCTAATGTAAAAGAAGAGAGAAATCTCAAATGAGCCTAAGTAAATATTACCAAAACTTAAAGTTAATGAAGAGACCAGTCTCTGTGAACAGTCTAATGAACGTGTTGAGATCAATATACACTTAATACTGATGATGAGATGAGAAATCATCTATTGAGCTATGATTTCCTCATACTAGTATCTAGCTTCCATGACGTATGAGTTAAATGTAATGGAACTTTATACTAAGCACCGATTGACTAGCTATGAGTGGTGATTCGTTATTTCGGGAAGGGCGGAGGTTAACGTAACTCTCATGAGATAAGACTGTACAGCAGGATGGGTATAGGTGTCCTTATATCTCCTAGTCTTTGAACCTATACATCTAATAGAGGTATAGGTCTTCTTATATCTCCTAGTCTTTGAACCTATACTTCTAATAGAGGGATCTGGCGGGGTTCAATTCCAATGTACGCTAGCAAGTTTTGGGTAATTTTGGCCAGTGATTGCACATTTTATCGATGTGGGGGAGACACTGGATTTCATGATGCTCACATTATCTATGTCGGTTAAAATTGATGTTCCCAATGAATGAATGAGTCCATCCTTATATGATGCACATAACAAAACGATTGATAACAAAGGTGTTAGGATAGGATGATCAAGAGGTGAGCTAGATTCATGTAATGACACTAGGTAATTCTTGATCATTGCACTGCGAACCTGATGAAGGTCTTAAACTACATCCTATGTATAGCTGGATGTGTACACTAGCATATGAATGAAATGAAATGAAGTACATATGAATGAATGAAGCAAACTCTATGTTCGCTAAAGAAGGCTCCCTATTTGAAGTCCCTTATGTTGAGCCCTCATTTTTGGAAGTCTTGATGTCAAGTCCATGATTCCAAGGTCTTAATGGCATATGAATGAATGATATGAAAAATGTTATGTGATATATGTAATATGTTATGTGCTATATGCAATATGTTATGTGCTTTGCGCAAAATGTTATGTCTTGTGTGCATTATGATAAGTATGATGATGCATGTTACTCTCATGCCATGACCTTCCTAATCCAAATTTTTAAAGCTCACTAACTTTCCGAATCAAAATTTGGAAATCTCACTAACTTTCCTAATCCCAATTTGGCAAGTCCACTAACTTGACTTTCCATAATCACGTTAATTTAGCAAAGTCATTATAAAGAATAAGTACCCGCTCTCTAGGATTGATGACTTGTTTCATCAACTCCAAGGAGTGAGTTACTTTTTAAAAATTGACTTATGATCGAGTTATCATCAACTTAGACTGAGGCAGGTTGATATTGCGAAAACGACATTTCCAACAAGATATGATCAATTTGAATTTCTAGTAATGTCATTTGGTGTAACTAACGCCCTATGATCTTGATAATAAAGTTTTTAGAAAGTATATTGATTTTTTCGTCATTGTTTTTATTGATGATATTTTTATACACTCGAGGAGTGAGGATAATCATATGAGTCATTTGAGAAAATTTTTGCAAATTCTGAATGATAACCAACTTTTTTCTATGTTTAGCAAGTGCAAATTTTGGTTAAGATCAGTTGAATTCCTTGGGCACATTTTCTATACTGAAAGGTTAGAGTTTGATCTGAGGAAGACGAAATTTTTCAAAATTTGGCCTAGATCTTTAAATCCTCCCGATATCTAATGTTTTCTAGGGTTGAACGGTTAGTATAGGGTAACGAAAGGTTTTTGGTTTATTGTGATGCCTCTTGAGTGGGTGTATGATGTGTTCTTATTCAACATGGAAAATTAATAGCGTATTAATCTAGGTAGCTCAACCCACATGACAAGAATTACCTGACTCATGATTTGAGCTTGCATCCGTGATATTTAACTTAAGAATTTGGAGACATTATCTCTATGGGGTACATGTTGATGTATTCATTGATCACAAGAGTTTAAAATATGTGTTTAACCAAAAATATTTGAACCTACGTCAAAGGAGATGGTTAGAATTTTTAAATGACTATGATATGAATGTCCTTTACCATCCCAGAAAAGCTAATGTGTAAGTCGGTGACTTGAGTAAAATTTTCATGGTAGTGTGACTCTCGCAGTTGATCATAAGAAAGATTTAGTGAAAGAGGTTAATAGTTTGACTCGCTTGTGTGTCCGACTAGAAGACTCTCCTAGGGGTGATTTCATGATTCGCCACAACTCTGAGTCATCTTTAGTGGTTAGGGTGAAATCCAAAAGACACCTTGATCATCAATTGATGGAGTTTAAGAAAACGATCCTTAGTAAATAAAATAATTTTTTCTCTCAAGGAGAATAAGGTTCTTAGGCACAAAGGAAGGTTGTGTGTACAGGATAGGGGTTGCTTAAGGGAATTGATCATGGAAGAGGATCATGGTTACCCATATTCCATCCATCCGGGTTCCACAAAAATGTACCACGACTTACGAAAAACCTATTGTTGAATGGTTTGAAAAGGGACTTAGCGGATTTTGTTTCCAAGTATCTGAATTGCCAACATGTTAAAGTGGAGCATCAAAGCCCAGGTTGCTTGA
This sequence comes from Solanum pennellii, assembly GCF_001406875.1. Taxonomy (NCBI): domain Eukaryota; kingdom Viridiplantae; phylum Streptophyta; class Magnoliopsida; order Solanales; family Solanaceae; genus Solanum; species Solanum pennellii. Next base: position 22,954,874 of record NC_028641.1, on the reverse strand, counting down.
CTAAAAATATATATATTCCGACATGTAAATAGGATGATATTAACATGGACTATGTAGTAGGGCTTCCTTATTCTCAATGACTGCACAACTCAAAATGGGTCGTTGTGGATAGATTGTCCAAGTCAGCGTTCGCGTCAAAGTCACTTATTTGGCGGAAGACTATGCCAAATTGTACCTCAAGGAAATATTGAAGCTACATAGAGCCCCTTTATCCATTATTGCGAATAGAGGCACTCAATTTACCTCCAATTTTTAGAAATCTTTCCAATGTCGATTGAAACAAAAGTGAATATTACTACTGCTTTTCATCAAAAATAGTATGGTCAAGAGGAACACACTATTTAAACTCTTGGAGATATGTTAGGGGCATGTTCCATCGACTTCAAGGGTAATTTGGATGACCACATACCTTTTATGGAGTTTTCTTACAACATTAGCTACCATTCGACTATCTCTATTGCACCCTTCGAGGCACTTTATGGGAGAAGGTATAGATCCCCGGTTGGTTGGTATGAGGTAGGTGAGTTTTCTCTACATGGTCCTGATTTTGTTAAAGAAGCCCTCGAAAAGGTTCGGGTTATAAGAGATAGACTAAAAATGGCTCAAAATCAGCAAAATTCTTATGCCGACAATAGAAATAAGGACCTTCAGTTTGACGTAGGAGATAGAATTTTCTTGAAAATTTCACCCATGAAAAGGTTGATGAGGTTTTGAAAGATGGGAGCTTAGTTCTCGTTATGTTGACCCGTATGAATTTTTTAAGAGTGTGGGGAGTGTTGCCTATGAATTGATGTTTCAAAATTAGTTGGTCATGATTCATCCAGTGTCCCATGTTTCTATGCTGAAAAAGTTTTTAGGCGATCCGGTTTGCATACTTCCTTTAGAAGATCGAGGGGTTAAATAGAAACTTTTTTATGAAAAGGTCCCGATTAAGATCTTGGGTCGGCAAGTTAAGAAATTAAGGATTAAGGAGGTCGTCTCCGTAAAAGTTTTATGGAGGAACTACCTTGTTAAGGGGGCTACATGGGAGGTCGAGTCCGACATGAAGTCCTGCTATCCTAACCTTTTTTCCCTCTAACTACAAGACAAGGTTAAGGATAGTGATTACCTATTTTGTTAATATGAATAATGTTTAACTTATCATGATTTTCTAATATATGCATATTGTAGTAGAAATTCATGCCTAATGTTGAGTTTTCATGAAACATGTTTCTTATTGTTAGCTTTCACTTAAGTATGTGTTCTGATATAAGTATTCATGAAAGTTATATTGTGCATGCTTAATGTTGTTATTATAATGAATAGTCATGTAAAACTATTGATGTTCAAAAAGAGCTCATATTGAAATGGAGAAGGTAGTTTCTCCTTATATGATATGCTAAATTTGAGCTTGAGTATATGGTATGGTATGAGTTAAGTTAATGTTGTTGCTATGATTATATGTTGAAAGTAATGAGTGATTACTGCAATGACCTGTGATTCATTTTATCATATTATTGTTGGTTGGGCTGCTAGTTTTGAGTCTCTTCCTCTTATAAAGGTCTAGAGTGTCATTTGGAGACGAACGTTCCTAAGGGGGGGGGGGTATTGACACGCCCCGGAAATTCCATGACCTATAGTAGAGACATATATGTTGAAGAAAAATGATTTTAGACTAAAATAGTTTTAAATAGCCTGTTTGAGAATTATTGGGGACATAACATTTAAGAAAGGCCTTAACGTCAAGAAACTACCGAAATTTAAGTAGTGGAAGTACCTATGTTTGGTGAAGGTTTCAGATGGTCATATGAAGTCCAAAACTGGTAAAAACACATTGAATAGATAGATTGGACTATATAGGGTGAAAAATTACAATCAAGACACCCAAAGGTCCACAAGAAGGGTCCTTGGGGAGGACCCAAACATGGACGAGAAGGCTGTAAAAGTAGCCCGCCTGCAGCAAGAACTTGGTGACTGCTGCACGATGCGTCGCCATCACGCAAAAGATTTGGAGTTTGCCTCGCGATATGGGGACTACACGAGGTCTACTGCATCGACTCGTATTTCAAAAATATATAGTGAAATTAACACCGCAAAGCACAGCTACTTCTTGAATTTGTAAAAGTTATATTTTTAGTGTTTTTACGTCAAAAAAGGACCCATTTAAGTGAGGGGTCGTTTGGATAATTTAATGGGTGATTGTATAAGGTCTGAGGAAAACTTTTAGGTCAATTTTAACACTTAAACAAGTCCGAAAAGTTGAAATCAAAAATCATTCTCATGTATTTCTCAAATTCTCTCTTCCTCCAAGCTCCACTAAAGACCATTAGAGCTCCAAGAAGAAGATCAATCCTTAAAGTTTCCAAACCATTTTTGTGGAATTACAATATTTAAGGTATGGTTTGTTTCTCTCTTGGGATACCTTTCACCATGAGGTCCCTCCAAAAGATGATTTCTAAATCCCCCTAATCTAGGTTTTTCTTCTACACATGGGTCTTCATTGAAAAAAAAAACTATGAATTAATTGTGGTTAATTAAGTTGAATTAAGGTTGGTTAAGTACATATTATGGTTAATTGATGATTTCCTTTGATATTTCCCAAGACCCATGTCCTTCCCTAATTTAATGAAAAGCGTGAATTGATATGGTGAATTGTGAAGATTAAGAATATGTAGATGGATTATATTGTTGTTAATTATGTCAAGAATTCTTGAATTTACCTTTTTATGCAATTGGTTATGTATTCTTTGTAATGGAAGTATGAAGGTTCTTGGAAGGGACAATGAGGTATGTTGATTGGTTCTTCATGGATTTAATTGGGAATTATGAGTTACTTAGATAGTAATGCTCCTATGTCTAACATGTGGTTGTGATGTTGATACTAGAAATTGCTCATCCTTAACCCTAAGGAGTTGAATTATACTTAAATTATATATGTACGTTATGATATAAAAAATTTATGATAGAATGTAGTTTATCATGATTAAAATGAAGTGTTAAGTGAAAGGTTTGCTGACTTTATGTGGTTTTCAAGGTGATAGGTTATTTCTCACTTATGAATCCCTATTATCTATTATGATAAGATGTTCACGTATGGGTCTAGAGGAGACTAATGTGATTTTTTATTATTATTACAATTATTACTAAAGGTAATAATTTCTTAGCACCGAAAGGGCATGTAAAAGAGATGGAGGTCTCACGTTAGTAAGTCCAGCTTCACACATGGGTTTCCTCATGTTAGTAAGTCCGTATTCCCTAATTAGTTGTTGTCTCATGAGATTGAAACATCCACATTAGTGTGTCAAGGTTTTTTAGCAACAATCTCCTTGACCCTTAACTTTGTGCCCACGTAGGACTCTAGCTTAGTGGATCCACCTAGATAGCTATGTACGAATGGTTAAACCTTAGGAAATTATTAACCCTCTCTTTCCTTTGTGTGAGTAGAACACCGAATTCCATGTAGCTCACATGGTCTCATGTCGGTTATTGCACTTGTTTTCATATAGTAAAAGTAAATTAATAAGTTAAGAATGTGTACTCTTATTAGGCTTGTCTTAAAGCTTACTACATAGGGTAAGGGAGGGTATGGGACTTCTCTTACTCATTGCACATGTATGATCCTAAGGGATTGTTCTAGTGTGGTTCTATTATGAATATGTTTATGACTATGTTGATCAGCTATGACTATTATTGATACATGAAGCATGATATATATATGAGAATATTGTGTAAGTATAAAATGGGTTGCTTAATGTGATACTTAGTGTTGGATAGGGTTATGGGCCTTTATTCTTGGCATAGCAAAAGTGCTGCTTGAGTTGCTTATATGTTGATATGATTATGAGGTTCTTTCTACGTGTATATTTAATTGTTTGATGTTATGCATGGATTTGACTAAATTATGACTTTTCTCGTGTATTGATGATTTTAATGCATAGAATCCATACTTAGTACTTGTGGTTTGTACTGCCCCATCTTTCTCACTTTTTCCCCAAACATTTTTTGTACCCCCTCGGAAATCTAAGATGTGTTATAGATCCTAACATGAGTATCATTAGGTTTAGACATTGTTTTAATGTCTATTTTAATTAATATAAGTCATTTAGTAAGTTTAGAATTCAAAACGTCCTAGAAGGTCCATGAAGTCATAAAAGTAGTTAAATTTGGTACTAGCATGCCTTAGCTTATTTGACTAGCTTTTAAGAGTCGGAAAATGATGAAAATTTGTGGAAGGGAGTCTAACATGTATTAGAGTTAATTCATAGTCAAAACATCCAGGTACGAGTCCTCAAGGACCAACCAAGGTCCCTTGAGGAGGACCCTTGCTTTTGGGGTCAAAGGACATCCCAAGGTGGTGTGACCACGACTTGTAGTCGAAGATCTCTGTGTCAATCGACGCGGGCATCATTTTCATCATCGATGAACACTTAGTCATTTTAGTAAAGACTAGTTTTGTATCTGTCTCTGACCAAAACGACAGACCAACAGAATGGAGGGTCATGTAGTTGTCGTTTAAAAGACGGACCGTCGATCGGAGTCTCATCTGTGAGGGGCTGGTTTAGCTGCACTTTTCTAATTGATTAATTTAAATAGTTGGATTACATAGGAGGTTAATTAGGGATTAGGGGAATTCTAATTATGTTTCTTAACCGCATATATAAAGCCTCTAATCTTATTAGACTAACCTAAGCTCTTATACTACACAAACCCAAATTCTCTTCCTTCTCTCTTCTTTCGCTCTCTAGTGGAAGAATTCCATTGAATACAAAGCTAGAGATGGCTTGAAGGGCTGTAAATGGTCTAATTTCTCCATCAATTTTCATTAATTTGTAAGGTATTTGATTACTTTCACCTTTGAGACCTTTTTCTTAAAGGGTTCCATCAAATTCATTTAAAAAGTTGGGCTTTTAAGTAGGTTTTCATTCAACACGAAATTAATATTATGAATTTATTTTTAACGATTTTTTAGGATATAATTAATAGATTAAAATGTATTTTAACTTAATTATATTATATATTGATGATATATAATCTTGATATGAATTGGGTAACGTTGGTACAATTGAATTGGTTAGTGGTTGAGTTACAACTAGATGATGTTATATTTTAAATAATGGATAGATTAAGATTAATTATAGTCTTATTTTTCTAGTTCCTAATTAATTTATTTAGGTTAAGAAGTATATTATGGAATTGGGCTATATATTTTATCTTGATGTAGTGATTCCATTTACTTTATTATAATGTTTGTTATTTCAATGTGATGATATTATACCCTTATTGTGTTTAATTAAGGGTTGATGGTAAGACCTTGATGATGAATTATGATGGGGAATTGGTAAGTCTTCTAATCCCAACTTTTTACTTCGATTGTGGTTACTTGTGGTTAAGTGATGATGTTGTGTTGTACTATGCCTTCTTTAAGGATTGATAGTGTTGGTATGATGTTGAGTTGAAATTTGTTTACTATGAAGTGTGCGATGTGGAATAAGATGTAAATGTTATAAGGATGGTGATTAATTACCAATGTTACTTATTATGATATAAAAATGATAATGTGCAAATCCCACCTTTATCAATTGTAATGAATGGACAATACTCATAAAATTTTTATTGAGGTATGATGATGATGATGTTTATATAAGGGTTAGACATTATGACTTACATTAATTTATGATTATTAGTAATGGTATTAAAGACATTTCAAAAGGGACTCTAATTAGCTTCGATATAGGGAAGGTAGGATCACTGATGTACTCTTCAGATGGAGACTCCAATGCATGTAGCATACAGATGGTCCAAACTATATCTCCTAGTTATTGAACTATGTTTCTCTCATAGAAATACTAGCTAGTGGAATTACGTAGTTGCTACGTTCATGTTTTGGTACTATCTTGGAAAGTAGTCCCCCTTTTTTTAGTGTAGGGTTTCACGACACCGGATTCCACCTTTTCTCATGTGGTCTATATCGGTCAAGACAAGATGTTTCGAAAAGGTAAAATGAACTAAAGGAATGAACTCAACTAAGATGACCTGAGGGGTTTAGATTAGTCTTGGTAGGGGTATGGGACTCTCCGTTAACATTGCAGTAGTTAGCCTTGAGGCAAGTTTTAGAAGGAATTTATGGATACATATACGTATAAATGTGAATGATACGTATATAATGATCTTACGTGTTAATGACACTATGTGATGTTAATTACTCTTATGAACATGTATTCGGTCTATATTTCTAAATGTGATATAACGTACCCTTAAGGCTATGTTATGTGAAGTTGGACATTGGATTTAGTTCTTGATAGATTTACTTGATTAAGTAAGTTTATATGGCTTTGCTTAGTTTATGAACAAGTGCACTTAAAGAGGGTCATGAGTAATGTTATTGCTTTGGTTATGTTAAAATCTACTCTTGTTAATGCTTGTTGAAGTTATAACTTGATGATAGAGTCGTCTTGGTTATATATGCAAGTACGTAGATATGTTCATTGACTTTACTAACCGTGATATTGTTTGTCTTGTTATGTACATGCCTATGACTTAGGTAATATGTATAATTGATTTTTATGGTCTTGTTGAATATGCATAAAGGTTTTAAAAGTAAAATGCATAGTTTAATGATATGTCCCTTTTCTTTGCATAACTTAAGGATATTTGTGCATGTGGTCTCATACAAAATATAATTGGTGTACTAACCCCATTTCTTCCTTTACCCCATCATTTTAAGTTCTGGTCGTTGAAAGGCTCTTGGAGAGGACTTTGAAGAAGACCTTGAAATCTTAATAATCCAAGCTGGGTAGGTCGTCACTTTCCGAGGGCAATGCCTCTATCATGCTTATGATGTTTCTTTAGTGTTTAAAACTATTATGTTCTTTCCTTTTCATTTGGATACCAAACATTGCATGACCTATATATGGTTTTATTGTATTGATGTATGATCTAGGCCCAAATTATTACACTCTTGTTAGAAAGTTATGAGATGAGACATGTTATTTAGACTATGTTATATATTTTATGTATCTATGTGCAATTAAAGTAGAAAACTATGTAATGTTCATATACGAAGGGTCTATGTAGACTCGATATAACTATACTATGTGTATGTAGAGATCTACGTAAAATTCAATGTAGTAGTAGTAAAAAGTTTTAAATTTTTGCCAATTTTGACCTATAAATGTTATGATGTAAGATAAGAGGCTAGTCATAGTCCTCAAAGAGGACAACGACTCCGGTTACATCTAGGAGGTTCTCCCACATGTGACAAACTTTTTATCAGAGGAAGAGGTTAAATATCTTATTGAGATTCATACTCATAATTGTGAAGCGTGCCACACTTATGGATAGGAATCTATGTGATGCTTAGGAAACTCTCACTTTCTTGGAAGTCCAATATTGTGCCTCTAGATTTTTAGTTCTATGTGCTTTTAGTATGTAATCCTTTTATTGTAATTATAGGTAATGAATACTCGACGGAACGCGACAGGAAGACTTGAGAAAGAAATTGTCAATGTGGGAGTTTCTTCCCTTCTTCCTCTCTAAGTATATGTTAATGACGACCAATCGCTGGTCAATCCTCCTTGATTGATGGACGGTTTCATAAGGGATGCTCTTTTCCAAATATCCCAATCACATACTACCCAAGCACAAGGTGCCGCTGCCAAAGCTCAAGCCATGTTGTCCTAAGCTAATCGGGAGGTTGTATCCTGTCTAAGGGATTTCAATAGAATGAATCCCCGAAGACCCCAAAGAGTTCATTTATAAAAACTACAAGATCCTCAATGCTATTATGTTTTATACATGTGAGAAGTAGTATTTAGCCACTTACTAACTCAAAGATGTGGGCCAAGCTTGGTACGTCTAATGGAGAGATAATAAGCCTTTAAGGGGTGGACAGGTGACTTGGAAGGTGTTCAAGAAGGCTTTTCTTGATATATTTTTTCATAGGGAGAAGAGGGAAACCAAGGTAGTGGAGTTCATCAACCTTCTTCAAGGAGGTATGAGTGTTCATGAATACTCCTTGAAATTCACTACACTGTCAAAGTATGCTCCTTTTTTGGTTTCCAACCCTTGAGATGAAATGAACCGTTTTGTGAAGGGAATTTCGGATGACTTGCAAGAAAAATTTCATTCACCTATGCTACATGACAATATAAATATTTCTCGTCTTATGGTTAATGATCAACAAGTGGAAGAATCAAGGTCTTAGAGAAAGAGTACAGATGCAAAGTGGGCAAGTTCCCTGGATGGTGGTTCTTCTAAAGGTAGGCTTGATATCCAACAAAATTCTAGGTTAAAGAAACACGTTTCTAAATAAGCTCCTTCATAGTTTCCTAAGGCTATGCATAATATGGTGTCTAATCCTAATGTTAAAAGGGGAAAGGATACTACTTCACCAACGAAGAAGCCAAGTTGTGAAAAGTGTGGCAAGAAACATCATGATGATTGTCTAAGGGGAATGGATAATTATTTTGGTTATGGTAAAAGTGGGAACACGGTTCAAGATTGCCCAAATGTGAATTGTGAAGACAAGGTTAGTGGTCAAGATCTAGCAAAGGGTTCTTATGATGCTCCAAAAAAAGAATCTCTTGTATGCACTTTGCTCAAGGGGTGAGCAACAGAGTTCTCCCGATGTGGTGACCGGTATGTTGAAAGTTTTCTCTATTGAAGTATATGCATTATTTTATCCGTGAGCTTTAGTATTGTTTTTTACTCCCTTGATAGCTAAGAAGTATGAGTTTTTGCCAGATATTCTAAATGAATCTTTTATGGTTTCTACCTCAGATGGTGAGTTGGTTGTTGCAAAAAAGGTATATTTAAATTGACCTACAATGTTTCGCAATAGAGTTAATTTTGTTGAACTAGTAGAACTTTATGTGTTTGATTTTGATGTCATATTGGGTATGGATTGGTTACATGCTTGCTTTGCCTCTATATATTGTAGAACAAGGGTGCTGAAATTTAACTTTCTAAATGAGACGGTTATTTAGTGGAAGGGGGGAAATTCTATTCCTAGAGTTCAAATAATTATTTTAAAAGCTTGTAGAATGATCTCTAATGGGTTTTTACACCATGTATTAAGAGTCCAAGATTTAGACTCCAAAATTCCTCCCATTGAGTCGTTCCCCGTAATGTGGGAATTTTCGGAGGTCTTTCCTAATGATCTTCATGTATTCCTCATGAACGGGATATTAGTTTTTGTATAGACTTGTTAACGGATACAAATTCCATTTCAATTGGTCCTTATTGGATGGCTCCGGCAGAATTGAAAGAGTTGAAGGCTGAACTCAAAGATTTGCTACACAAAGGCTACATTAGATATATTATTTCTCCATGGGGTGCTCCGGTTTTTTTTGTGAAGAATGGGGATGGTTCCCTCAGAATGTGCATTGATTATTGCAAACTCAATCAATTCACTATAAAGAACAAGTATCCTCTCCCTCAGATTGACGACTTGTTTGATCAATTCCCAGGGACAAGCTACTTTTCTAAGATTGACTTGAGATTGGAGTATTACCAACTTAGGGTGAGAGGTGAGGATATACCAAAAATGGCATTTTGGACAAGATATGGTCAGTAGGAGTTCCTAGTAATGTCCTTTGGTTTCACTAATGCCCTGACGACCTTTATGAATCTCATGAATAAGGTGCTTCAAAGTTACCTTAATTAATTTTTCATTGTCTTCATTGACGAGATCTTAACATGTTAAAAAAATGAGGGTGATCATATGAACTATTTGAGGGTGGTGTTACAGGTTCTTAAGAAGAATCAATTATTTTCCAAGTATAGAAAATATGAGTTTTGGTTGAGTTAGGTGGAGTCTCTTGGTCATATCATATTTAGTGAGGGAATTGAGGTTGGGTCTAGTGGGTTGTTATCAGGGGTTTGTGGATGGTTTTGCGTCCATTGCATCTCCCTTGACTACATTGAACAAAAAGAGTTAGAAATTTGAATTGTTAGAGCCATGTGAGAGAAGCTTCTAAATGTTGAAAGATAGTCTTACTTCCACTCCGGTGGTGACATAACCAGTCAGTACAAACGGCTTCATTGTATATTTTGATGCATCCCGAGTGGGTTTTGGTGTGTGCTTATGAAACATTGGAAAGTAGTATCCTATTCTTCTAGACAACTTAAAGTGCATGAGATAAACTATCCAACTCATAATTTGAGTTAGAGATCATAGTATTTGACTTGAAAATATTGAGGCATTACTTGTATGATGTTCATGTTGAGGTTTAAGAAGTTGATGATGAATTATATAGGAGACTTGGTAAGTCTTGCTATTCGAACTCATTACGTAAATTATGGTTACTTGTGGCTAAGTGATGATGTTGTAATGGAGTATGCCGTGTGTTAGGATTGATAGTTTAGGTATGATGTTGATTTAAAATTTCTTTACTATGGTGTGTGAGTTGTTATCTAAGATGTAAATGTTATAAGCATGGTGATGATTACCAATGTGCCTTATTATGATATGAAAATGTTAATGTGCTAACTTAACCTATATGAATTGTATTGAAAGGAAAATACTCATAAAATTCTTATTTAGTTATGATGATAATGATGTTTATATAAGGGTTAGACCTTATGACTTACATTAGGTTATGATGATTAATAAAGTTATAAAGACATTTGAAAAGGCACTCTAGCTTAGCACCGAGTGAACTAGAATGAGGAGTGTTCCTTCCCACTTAGGGATTGTAAGATCACTAATGTACTCTTGAAATGGAGACTCCAATTCATGTAGCATATGGATGGTCCTAACTATATCTCCTAGTTATTGACCTATGTTACATCCATAGGAATACTAGCGAGTGAATCCATGTAGTTACTATGGTCATGTTTTGGTAATAACTTGGCAAGTAGTCCACCTTCTTTCGGTGTAGGGTTTCATGATACCGGATTCCACACCAGGTAAACTAGTTTATGTCAGTTATGGCAAGATGTTCCCAAAAGGTAAAGTAAACTAAAGGAAAGAACTCTAACATAGATGACCTAAAGGGTTTAGCATAGTCACTATCGGGGTATGGGACTTCACCTAAACATTGCACTAGTTGGCCTTGAGGGAAGTTTTAGGAGGATATTCTTATGAGAGTATATTCTTTTAAATGTAAAAGATATGTATAGAATGATCTTACATGTTAATGAGATTATGTGATGTTATTTACTCTTATGAACAGGTGTCTGTTCTATATTGCTAAAGTAGGATAATATGTACCCCTAAGTCTATGATTTGTGAGGTTTGATAATTATTATGGTTCATGCTAGGTTTACTTGATTAAGTAAGGTCATAAGCTTTGCTTAGTTATTGCACAAGTGGACATAAAGAGGGTAAAGAGTAGTGGTCTTGTTTGGTTATGTTGAAATGTACTCTCATTCATGCTTTTTAAAGTTATTACTTGATGATAGAGTGGTCTTGATTATATATGCAAGTATGTTCATATTTTCATTGACATTACTATGCTTCTTATTGTTGGTCTTATGATGTACATGCCTACGATTAAGTAATATGTATTATTGATTGGGATGGTCTTGTTGAATGTGCATAAAGGTTTACAAAGTAAATTGCATAGTTTAACAATATGTCCCTTTTTCTAGAATGACTTCATGATATATGTGCATATGGTCTAATACATAGAACAAGTGGTGTACTAACCCCATTTCTTACTTTTCCCCATTATTTAAGGTTACAATCTTTGAAGGGATTTTGAAGACGACTTTGAATAAGACTTGCAATTCTTAATCATCCAAGTTGCATAAGTCCTCACTTTCCGAGGGCATTTATAGTATCAAGCTTATGATGTTGCTTTAGTTTTTAAGACCCTTATGTTCTTTCCTTTTCATTTGGATTCTAAGCATTGTATGACTTATGTGTGTTCTTATCGTAATGATGTATAGGCTACACCAAAATTCTACACTCTTGTTAGATGGTTATGATATGAGACATATATGTGAGACTATGTTATATTTATATGTATCTATGTGTAATAAAAGTAGAAGACTAAGTAATCTTCATATATGAAGGGATTATGTATACTCTGTATAACTATACTATGTGTATGTAGAGGTCTATGGAAACCTTAATGTAGAAGTAATAACAAGTTCTAAATTTCCGCTAATTTTGACCTATGAATTTAATGATGTAAGCTAAGAAGCTAGTCTTAGTTCTCAAAAAGGACGACGATACCGGTTATATCTAGGGGGTGCTCCTCGAATGTGACCTTTTAGGTTCGGGCCATTGAGGAGATTTGTGGTTATTGAAGAAGAAGACTTGGATATTTCCTAAGTCATTTGGTGAGTCCTCATTAGTTCCTAGGATAAAACAACTCATCAAGCCTTATTAGTTTTTTCTATGTTTTGAGACAATTATTCCATTGTCATTTTGATACATCATTGTTTCCTATATAGGCCTATTGTATTAGACTAAGGTCTATGCCCAAATCATTGTGATTCATTTCTTTAGATGGTTAAATGTGACACAAACTATTAGACTATGTTGTTATTAAATGTTAAGTGAGAAGCATATGTAAGATTCATGAGTGAGAGGTCTATGTAGACACCATATGCCATATTCGAGAAGTCTAAGTATACTTCATTATATGGAAAATTTATAATTTTCCTGTATTTCCTTAATTATGATATGCTATGACGAACGCTAAGGGCTTGTCTTAGTCCTCGTAGAGGACAATGATGCCGGTTACGCCTAGGTGGACTTTAAGTTGTAATAGTATTTCTAGCCAATGACATCAATGTTTGCCTTTAAATTATAACAACATTCCTAAATGATGCATTTATATGAAAGTTACTGTCATGCTAGGAAATTGAAACTTGTATGAAATAACTTCTTATGTGTTGTGATGTGTGTGGTGTGAGCTACAATATTGACTCCATAAGGAAGAGGGTATGATCATAATGTGGGTTTGAGTAAATAAGTCCTTCTTAAAATGAATTGACCCTTGTGTATTACTTTTATGTGAACTCTATGATTCCATGTGTGTATTTTGTTACTAGGAGAAGGTAGTTCCTCCTTGAGCAAAAGTTGAAGGTAGTTCCTCCTTGAGAAAAAGTGGAACATGGTAAAATCACATATGACATTGATGGTGTTATTTCTTGACTATAAGATTGTAGCCAATCTAAATTATTCGTGATTCTTGTTAAACTAAATGAATTGCTAAAATTTTCATGAGTTGAAGTTTTGTTTATGCATGTGTGAAAGTAAGGTCCATTGTATGTCTAACTCTGTGATGAATTAATTAGTATGCCTCAAAGATTGACAGGGTAGTTCCTCCAAATGCGAATGAGTATGAAAAAGCATGTAAGCATGGATGAAAAAGTAAGAGTAATGCATGTTTGATTTTGTTGCTTTAGGTGCATGATAGTATGAAGTTGGTGTTCCTTGTAAATTTGGTGCATTGACTCTTAAGTGGTAACATGGTCAATGATCTAAGATTTTACAAAGGTCATTGAGTCCTTGAAACTGTTTTACAAGTTTAAAGTGTCATTCAAGGACGAATGTATTGCACGTGGAGGATATAGTAACGAACCATAAAATGAACTAAGTTAGCTAGAGACTCACATGTGTTTTGAGAGGGTAATAACATTTAAATAAAGCATTTTAAAGCATTTATTGTTGATTTGAAGAGGTTGGAGGTAAAACGTTGAAGAACATTCAGGACGTACGAAAGTTAGTCTTTAGACATGCTAGTTTGTCCTTTTATGTTTTCCTTGTTTTTATGTGGTGTATGGATTCTAAAATAGTATAGGTGACCCTATTGCCTCAAAAGGCATGTTAAGCGTTAAAACTGTCATGACCCCAGAGCACCCCCTAGAAGTTAGGAGCACCCCCCGTTTCGTGATCAAGCATACTTTAACTTTTGGAGTCTTCTACAAGCACTATGACTAGCATTCATTACATAAGACATGAAAAGTAGTGCGGAATTAAAACTTTTAACGAATAAATTAATAATCTTTCATCAATACTTAGGAAATCTCATCGTCAGAAGCCAAACTAAAGACACGACATATAAATTCATAGGCACACGACCCTTTACATTGATATAATATACATATTAAGTCATAATAATAAAGCTAGGAAACAATAGACTATGTCCTCGAATATATGAGGACATACAAATTCTTGAGATAGTAAATTTCCCAAGCTTCGCCTTCGAATCTTCAAAAAAGTCTTCAACCTATACTTATAAGGTATAGAAAATTATGGGGTTAGTACAAATAATATACTAAGTATGGAATATGCAAAAACATGAGAAAAGGGACATTTTAGTAAAATAACTTTTCATGCAATTTATGTAACATATTAAAGAATATGGAAGCAAAACATACGAAGAACCATCTCTTAACACTTAGATAAGAGATTCCATAATTTTAAACCAAAAGGGACCATCTACAATAACTTCCAAAACGTTACAGTAAACTCCAACCAATATTAAAGTGAACAAATTTGAACTTTAACAATGAATCATTTAAGGCACTCACAATGAATTACCCTATCCTAAATGCGTGGACTTCCAAGGCCAAACATAAGAAAAAGTGAAATTATTTTCCATAAGAGTTTCCCTATCCAAGGATTATCCTAAGACTCACTAATGTATGACATGAAGGAAGTATGCATATGCCTCATTCAATACAAAGCAAAGCAACCCTCAAGACTACCCATTTCGGCTTACTCAACTCGGGAGAAACAAACCCCTCAATCAATTGCATGAAATTAAAAGACACACAACAAACAACCAAAGTATTCCCTTTCGGAACTACTACATAATGCAAAGACTAGATAGAGTCCCATACCACTACCTACCCTATGTAGTACATTCGTTTAGAAGATTTGGCACCAAATCTTCCCTTTTTGAATGTCCTACCTAGTGCAATGAGTAGATAGCGTCCTATACCACCACCTACACTAAGTAGTATGTTATTTTAGAATACTTATTTCAATCGATTCTTTTCTGGAGGATTAGCTTAACCGACATTGACCTTGAGATCTAGACATGGAATCCTGAGATTAACCCCTATCGGATGAGAGATCCTCACTTGCCTAGAGCAAGGTCATTCTTTTTAGCTTTTACATGGGTTTCCCAATGGCTACACCTATGTGGGCACATAGTTAAGCGATAAGAAGATTGCTACTACGTACGAATTCTCTACTCACGAGCAGTACTCATCTCAATAGGTATATTGAAATACAACATGTCAACTAATGAAGTGTAACCACCTCTTCTTCATATCCTCTCGGTGCTAGACATAACCCCCACGTAATCAAAACACTTTAAACTATAGGTTAAGGATAACTAGTGAACACCACATCTCAACTCACGAAGGGCATTCATCCTCTAACCTATGTTAGAAAGCTCTGAGGATGTAGTAAGGTTGCTACTAAACACTTCATCTCAACTCACAATGAGTGTCCACCCCAAAACTCCTCTGTTTACTCAATTTGACTTCATACATTCATTTAAGTGTCTATGCGTACTTCTGAGCACATCTTGAATATAAAAATCATTTAATAACATTAGCTTCGATACATGGTTCAGTCCTACATTCATCAATTACACACCTTACAGGCTTCACAGGTCATATACTTTACCTAGGCATAATCTAAGCCAATCATGCTATTAAACTTCATAAAACACAACACAAGACTTATCCTCTATATCACTTCATTTCATATACTATACTTTAAAATCCATACTAACAAAACATACTAAGTAATAGGAAGTTCATAAAATAAACACCGCCACCAAGAAGGTGGAGCATACCACTCAAAAGCAATTCATCTTAAGAACTATACTATATAGGAAACTCACCATTTAACCAAGTCATCCATCGAATATAATCAATTTATCCGTATTTCATCATAATAAGGACCTTAGGGAAGTAGCTAAAGCAAAACAACAACATAAGAAAACATAAGTATATACCTTACCCAAACATGCTTATTTGACCCATTGCTTAAGCAAAAAGTTTGAAATATCCATATACATGAGTTCATTAATTTTTTAACATGAAAATCATTAATTCATAAAAGTATAAAAACATTTAAACTATTAAAATTGTTTTACAAGAAGACCCATAATTAAAATCAAAGATAAAAGGAATTTCAGTATGGAAACCCTTTTTTAAATGTTTTGGAAATGGCTCCTTGAATGGAAGAGATTTCAAGGATGGATACCATACCTCAAAGAGAAGTAAACACACAAATTTTTGTGAAGATACATGTCCAGAACAGCCCTCCTTGCCTTCCTTGAGTCTTAGCTTCAATGGTGACTTAGAAGAGTTTTCTTTAGAGAGGGAGTTTGAATATTTGAAGTTATGGGCCTTTTCTAGGTTTAGGGTTCAAAACTAACATAATAAAACATAAGAACACTAAAAATATCATCCTAGGGTCCCAAAATACTTTAGGTGAATTTACACAAAACATTTTAAGTAGGCAATAACAAACAAGAGCTTTAGCAGGTACCAATCGATAACCAAAGCTACTAGGCGTTGATAGATCGACGACCCGTGCTGATGGGCGTCGATCGCATCAGAGACTAGTTCAAGGGAGGGCTGAGTTACGCACCAAGTATGGGACGACGCCCCTCAGCTGACATGGCGTCGATGGGCTTATTCCCAATAGACTGCTCCGTCGTTTGGGATGTGTGCTTGGTAGTCTTGTCCAATTCTTGGGCCCTTCATATAGGGCCCCTTGTGGATCCTTGTTGGGCTTGTACCAGGATTTTATACCTATTAACTAAGTCTTCTAGGTCTTAAGAACATCCCACCTCATTTTCAAGGAAAAAAAACACGTAAAACTCACACAAAACATCAAGACACACAAGTACAATCTAATGTTGACCTTCCGAAAGTCATGGACATTCTTGGGCATTTGAGCTCAAAACTTAACCAAACTTCACACACTGACTAAGAACACTAATATAACTCATTTTAACTTAAAATTAGCTCAATAAACAACAATGAGGCTCTAGTTTACCTTAGTTCATTTTGGGTCGTTAGAAAAACGTTTGGGTATGACTCCCCGAGGACCACCATAAGAGTCCTTGAGGAAGACCCAAATGACAGACAAGGAGGCTGCCCAAGGCATCGTGCAGCGCAAAGATCTGGATACTGCCACGAGTAGCGCGCCTGGAACTTAGTGTGCCTTTGGATCACATGAACTACAAGAGGTCCACTGTCTCAAAAATTATAAGAGGCAAGATTTTGGGCTGCCTCCATGACGTCCAACCACTCTCCAGATTTGGTTCGTCGTTTTAAAGTAAATTTTGACATGAATAAAAGTCTCAATAAGTATGGGAGTGTTTTGTAAACTTAGTGAGTCACTTATAAACTTTTTTTAGGACCTATTTAACCCTTTCCAAAGTCCAAACCCCAACATCCATTAACAAATAAAAAATACCCAAAACTTTCTTCTCTTCCACATACTCCAAAACCTCCATTGAACACCAAGCTCAAGAACAAACTATTGAGGTAGATTCTTGCATCTTTCTTCTCATATTTTCTTGGAATTTATAGTGTAAAAGGTATGGTAATCCTTCATGCCTAGATAACCATTCATCTATGGAGTCATTCAAAGCTTATTCCAAACATCATTCTAAGTCAAAAATCCTATCTTTCAATCTGGTCATGGGTAATTTGTCAAATTGATTTCAAAAGCATTCTAATGATGAAAATATGTTTAGTTACAGATTTTATTATGAATTTCTATGCAATTTAATGAAGAACCCATGATTCTCCTAATTTCTCAAATTGGCCTGTAATGTGGGTCTTTTGATCGTCAAGATATGATGATTACATTAGGTTCAGATTATAATGAATTTCTTAGTTATATATTCCTTTATACCAATTGATTATGAAATGTTGGGAATTTATCAACATGATAATTATCTTGGAGATTTGGTAAGTTAACCTACTTTCCTCTTATTGGATTAGAATATCTATTGAATTGTGATGAATGATATGGTCCACTTATGGTGGCAGTGTTAATAATATTTTCAATGTTTAAGAATTATTATCCTTTCCTTGAGGGAATTATATGCAAAATGAATGGATATGACGATTTCGAGTTTATGAAGTTGATGGATTTAGCATTGATTCTCATGGTTTAAGTGAAATGATGTTATGTGAAGTATATGTATATCCCTCAAAACTAGTTGCATTACCTACGAGTGGGGAGTATAATATATGAATATGTGTGATGATCATGTTAGGGTTCGGCGATCTATATGGTTAGTGATGAATAATATCCTTGTATCATGACCCTTACCTATATCAACCCTATATGAATGTATCATCAAATAATGCTAGGAGTTTTCTATTATATTGTTTAATATGTATTTGTATCCTATGATGTATTGTGAGTGTGTGTAGTATAGAGTCTTAAATATTCTAGGTGTGTTTTACTTAAGACTTGAAAGAAGGTTGTACATGTGTTGAGATCTTTAGGGGGTGGCTTCCTCAAAGTTATGTGATAGCCATCTGTGAACGTATTGACCAATGTACATACACACACTTCATGCTGATGACAAAGAAAAGGATAGTGCTCCTATGCATCATTACCTATTTATATGCATGTAAAGTATATAATTATTGAAGTTATAAACATGTGTGCCTAAAGGTGTTTATGTAAAGGTAGATCTCACATATAGTTATACACACACAAATGCATGTAAGAATAAAGTATGTTAATGGTATTCGAATGAATAAGTGAGTCTCTTGAAAGGTATTATTTTATTATACACTAAACTAGACAATAGTATGAATATTATATGATCATGTGAAAGGACATACTCACATAATGTAGGTTTTATTATAAAAGGACATTTTCATCTTATATACCTTTGAGCTATATGATGTATGAGAGTGTAAGTTCCTAAAGCCTAATCCTTATGAACTAATGTTATATAAAAACTTAATGATGTTTAATAGGGGAATTTAGGCTTAGCACCTAGTGAACTTGACAAATGTGAGTGGCAGCTTCACATTAGTAAGTTCTGCTTCCCACAAAGTGAACCTTCATTTTAGCAAGTCTGGGTTCCCAAACTAGATGTTATTTCATAAGATCTAAACGTCCATGTTATCAAGTCAAGGTTTCTAGAAGCAATCTCTTTTTTCCATAACTACGTGCCCCCATAGGTTTTAACTTAGTTGATCAATTAGAACAATTATTTTGTATGAAGGTCCTACCTTGACAAAATGTACCGTCTCTTTTCTGTATGGGAGTAAAACACCGCATTCCATGTAGCTCACATGTTCTATGTTGGTTATGGCTATGTCTTCCAAAAGTTAAGAAATGAACGATAATAAGAATATGAATTCTAATCAAATTACTTGGAAAATGTACATATTATAGGGAAAACTATGGACCTCAACTATTGATTGCACTAGATGACATTAAGAAAAGATATGATTAGAGACTCTTATAAATTAATGACTTATGTTATATATGATTTGTATGCATGTTAAGTGAATTTTGTTATGTCAAGATATGAATTATTACTATGCATGTGAATTACACCTGTGGCTTCTAAATGAGTTTACTTAGTATATCTGATGGGTATGGGACTCCATGTTTAAATTGTACAAGTAAGCTTGTGAAGAGGTTATGAGGGTGGTTTTCCTATGGTATGAACTAAATGTGTATTGAATAAGGTTTTAGTAAAGGAAAGAGTCCTTAGATGATGTTATGAAGTATGTGGCACTATGTCTTGTTATAATGAGAGTGTTATGACTTGTTCATTATGTTATGTCTAGTCTAGGGTGACTTCATAGGTACACTTGGTTGAAGTTGTTTTATTGGATGCTACCTACCCCTTGCACTAGTAAGGCCTAGGAGTTGTCTTAGGTGATGGTCCTTATGTGAAGTTGATGCCTATGAGGTGCTTTCGTCTTATGAATATATGTAGTTGTGTTATGAATCATATTATGAAAGGCTATTGTAAGGTGACCTCAAAGTGATGCAATGTACTAAGTACACTTGAGGGCTTCTTAAGAAAAGATGTAAGATAAAAGAGAGGTAATTAATTATATGTATTGGATATGCCCCAATGTATGATACGTTACTTTATGTGCTATTATGAGTAGTATCCATGTCTATATGATTTATGTGAACTATATTGAGCTTATATGTACCTCTGTTCCTGAAGTTTACCAAAATGACATGTTGTATGATTTAAAAGGAAATGTCCTCTTTAAATTCATGTTTTTGCATGGTTGCGATACTTAGTGCATTCTTGTACTAATACAATTCTTCTTCATCTTTTTACACAATGTGGAGGTGTTTACGGCTATGGGACGTGTTCGAAGTTAAGAGTTTGGATATGTGTTTCCCAAGATCAAGCATACGATCCCTTATGTGAAAGGGTTTGCCTATGTCAACATGTTCATTTAGTTGATATAATAGATTAGACTTATATTTTATGTTCATATGGGTTGTGTCTGTAATACCTCTCAAAATATTTTGTTAAAGCTAGATCGTAACATGTATTTAATGAGGATATAATGTCCTAAAATTGTTTATAATGTGGTACTGAAGCATTGTATAGAGTTTTGGGTTATTTGGAAATGAAACATGAAGGAACGACCAAGACGTTAGACGAGTAAGTCACCAGTGTACCCCATGTGTGATTTTGTGCCTATTTGTGTGTTTCATGAGTTAATGAGGTTCTTATATGAGTTATTATAGTATTAATAGGCTGTGGGTTAAGTTTTATGATGTTTGGAGGTCAAATGTCCAAAAACGTCCATAACGTTCGAAAGGTTTTCTATGAAACAACCCTGTGTGTCGGGGTTTGATTCATCAAGTTTTATGTGTTATTTTTTGATTAAATTGATATGGGAGGTCCTAAGATTGTATACAAACATATTCAGGTTGGAAATGTCCGGGAAAACATCGCCAACGACTACCCAAGGGTCCTTGAGTAAGGACCTTGCCTTAAGCCAAAGCTTTCTTTGACCAGCCCAATCGACTGAGGAAATTGACGGCCAGAAGTCTGGTCGACCCCCAGTCGATTAAGGGCGTGGGTCAAGATTTAGTAATGGCAGGTCAAGATTCAAACTGCCAGCCTCAGTCCCAAACCACGGACAAACAGGACAATCCGTTAGTTAGGATACGGGCCGTAGTTTTAGAGTCGTTTGTAAGGGCTGTCAAATTTCGTAGTTAACTATACATGCAAGGGGTGAAATGTTAATTTCATCCAACTTCCAATAAGACTTTGGGCGGTTACTTATGGGTACTATAGGTATTTTAAACATGTGTATATGCCTTAAACAAATAAATGAATTCATTCTTCAAAATCTGAACCCAAAATCCCTAAGAAATTCTCTAGAACTCCATTGAAGCTAAAACTCAAGAAAGTGATTGGATTTGATATTTGAGTGGTGATTCTTCACCAAATTGTTGATTAGTATCAATAAGGTATGGTTTTTGATTCCTGAAACTCTATTCATGAAGGAGAGAATCTTCAAAGATATTTTTAATGTATTCTTAAAAGATGAGTTTTCTAAATTGAATTCTATCCATGGGTTCTTGAATAAAAGGTTATAATGTATTGAATATTAATTTAATTGTTTTTATTTTGATTATATTAATTCAATTAACCTATGAACCCATCTAATTGATGAACACTACATTTTAACTACATTATGGATCAAGTGATATTGTTCTAAGGCTTATGAATTCTAGTGTAGTTTTCTATGGGCTATTGAATTTTGTAAATATTGTATTGAATTAATATATAGGTTGTCTTAGATTAATAATTCTATATTCAATTTACCTAGTTTTATCGAATGCCATAGTTTATGTATTGAATATTTTGTTATGCCATGGGTAAGGGAGTTATGATATTGAATTGGATGATTTAGACATGGATTAAAGTGGAGAGAATTAAATGGTGGTACACTTCCCGAGATCTCTTCTGTTAATTAGACTTTATTATGTTATTATTGGTATGGTCCACTTCTGGTGGCAGTGCTATGTACTTTATTTGTAATTGATGTTGCCTCAACGGTGTTACTTTATGTATTATGATGATCATGACCTTGTTGTTACTTACTTGAAGTATTATGTTAAATTATTTAGTTGATCTATGTGAAGTATGATGATATTCATCTATTTGGGATTAAGCTGAAAGTGTGTGTTCTTCTATTTATGTTGTTACGTGAGCATGTTAGACTATGACTATGTCTTATATGTGTAGTCTTAGAGTTGATGCATGATTATTCCTAATTGACTATATGAGTCTATGATGGTTATATTGATGATGTTATAGTAATTTATAGGATGACATAATCATGATAATGGTAATTCTTATGTGCTTCAACGAATGATATGCTATATGTACTAAAGTAAATTATTTTATGTCTTGTTTCGGTTAACTTGTGTCCCATACATGATACATGTATGGTTGATTTGTGGATATGATATGACATTACAAGGTAAACTTAGTGCACCCTTTTCATGTATGAATAAAATGATATGTTAGACAATAAATTATGTTAAGAAGGTCATATATGTGGGATCTTAAACTTAGTTGTAAGGTTATGATCCTTGATGTAGAGAGTCGTAATGGTATCCTACATGAAATGAATAATGGATATATGGTTGATTGGGGTGGAACAACATCATATCAGCCTTAGGCATGATGAGCTATCTTGTCGCCATTGAAAGGTATCCCTAGTGGACCTCATTTGTAGGGTGAACGTGATTGGGTTATGAACTAGATATCAACCTCTTTATGTGATTTTCTAATGTCAACTACTCTATGAGAACAAACTCTAGCACCGAGTGAGTATATTATGGGAAGTAGCTCAACATGAGAAGGAGACTAGAGTACAATGTAGCTTAACATGAGAATGAGACTAGATTACATAAAATCCCTTCATATTCCTTAACCATGTCCCTACATGGGATGTGTCATTCTACCATTGGAAAGAAAAACACCCTCATAGGAGTTGGTAACAACTCTAGATTCAATGATTCGCTACAATGGTCTATGTCGGTTATTCCCTATTATCATCATATCGGATACCTACTTTTATCGGAGAAGTTCTATGAGGTTTAGGTGTTAGTATAGGACGCTCTCTAGACAATGCACAATAGACTTTGAAAACTTAAGTAAGAGTCCCTTGGTCTTCTCCTAGACCATTACTTGAATGTCCTTAATGTGACGAATATCTTTTACATGAACTAATGAATGTAATGAATTATGTAAAGAAAGTATGTTAAATAAATAAGTACTTATCTATAGTAATTAAGGGTTGTCTAGTTAAGGTGTGAAGGGGGCATAGGAATGGTCCCTTCGTATATGACCTACACAAGTCTTAAGAATGACTCCTGTTAGGGAAGGTTGTTGATTATGTAGACATGATCTGAGACTTAAGGAGTTTAAGGATTATTTAGGTAATCCTGAAGAGGTCAATCACAGACGTTATCTTCTTTATTTAGTTAAGTAAATCCTTTGATAACCTTTTGGAGGAGAGTGTCATATTATGTATGTTGTTGTATTAAGGTGAGAACTATTCCATCATATGTAGTCTTACGGATCTATTAAGCGTGTGTGGATGGGATTGTATGGGCCCTAACTTCAAAACTTACTCAAGTGAAACTTAGAAACTCCTTTGATATGAGGATATCATGGTTATGTGGTTGATGTATTGTAAGTGTGTGTATTTCATTATAAGTGGTCTTAAGGATCATTTAGGCGTGTCTAGAGAGGGTGTATGATCAATATGTCGTTGTCTTACATAAGTTATTCTTAGGATAGCTTTTAGTGAGAGGATTGCATTGTAGAAAGTTTCCAAGGTGAAGTAAAAGAACGCTAGAACAATGAAGGAGTTCAGTGTAACAGTGAATTATCTAACTGTAAAGTTAAATGGTTTCAATACAATATTTCTAAAAATCTGATAAATGGTTTATGTGATTTAATTTTTGGTTCTAAGGTGTTAAATTTTGTTCTTATGTTTATATTATGTATATAAATAAAAAGATTCACATTTGTAATGAATGTCTGTTTTCATGATTTTATGCATAATGCCATATTTAGTACAATCGTTTGTATTAATTCCATACATTTTGTTATATCTACAGGTCTAGGCGAAAGGTGAGAAGAATCGTGAAGAAATTTTTTGATTCTAGAGTCATTTATGCAAAGTTGAAGTATGTCCTCATTTGGCTCGAGGGAATATATATGTTTTTTATTTCAAAGTATTGTAATAGACTAAGTATTTCTATATTCCTATTATATGGGTCGTGTCCCAAGTATTCTTGATTCTTAAAAAGCATATGTTGAGACTTAGAGTTTTATTATTTTAATATGAAAACATGTTTTAAGATATTTGTGCAAAAAATTTTAATTCCGTAATACTTTTCATATGTTTATATGCGATGAAGGACAAATAAAGTATTGTACAAGACGTCAGAGGGATCAAGTACGCCAGTTTACGACCTAAGAAATGCCTTAACTTCTAATTTATAGGTGCGGGTCGTGATAAGTTTAGTATCAGAGCATAGGTTATGAAAGTGGTTTATGGAATCTAAAAGTCTCATTAAGCCACGTCTAGTAGAGTCTTGACCATCGGTGTGAGTTGCGACACATCTATCGGCTAGAGTTTATAGGACGATGCAGTTTTACTTTCTTCATCAACCTTTTGTCGTGCCAATAAAGTTGAGGTTATAAGAGTCTAATCCTAATCTCTTCTCTTGTGTTTAAAGGATATGAATACTAGAAGGATGGACGCTAGAAGGTTGGAAGAAGGAAGGGTAGAAGAGGAAGATTTTGCTCAAGTTGAGCAAGTTGCTCAAGGTGATCAAGTTCCTATTGTGGGTCAAGGTAACGAGGTTCCGGTGGTTCCCACAGATATGACTAATGGGGGATTAGAGAGTCTTTATTTGCTGTAGCTCGAGCTTTGACTACCCCTGTGAATATTGGTAATGCGCTAGAGTTAATGTTGTGGAGAGCATTATGACATATTTATTGAGAGATTTTGTGAGGATAAATCCTCCAGTCTTTCTTAGTGCTAGGGTGGGAGAGGATCCCAAAGAGTTTCTAGATTGAGTGCACAAGGTTTTGAGTGTCATGGGGGTGACTTCTAGGGAGAAGGAGGAGTTAGCTTCGTACATATTGAAGGAGGTTGCTCAAGTGTGGTACAATCAATGGAAAGATAATAGGTCGGTTGAGTCGGGTCCCATTGTGTGGTAGGAGTTCAAGAGGGCTTTATTATGGAAGTACTTTCTCCATATGAGGAAGAAGGTGATGTTTGTGGATTTCATTGACCCTAGTAAAAGTAAGGTTGAATTTGAAGAACAAAAACATCAGAGAAGCATGATTATTTTTAAGAGTAGGAGCATGAGGACTTTGAAGAAGGGTAAAGCCAATAAGTAAGATTGACCGATATTTAAGAAGAGAGCACCAAACCGAATTAGAGCTAGTGTTTCAAAAGAGAAGCTTGGGATAGGTAGTGGTTCGTAAACTATTAATCCCACTTGTTGTACTTATATGAAGAGGCATTATGTGGAGTTTCTAGTTGGTACAGAGAATTTCTTTGATTTTCGTAAGAAAGGACATCAGAGGAGAGATTGTCCTATTTATTCTACTAAGAGGAAGGAATGCCAAGCAAGTTCCACCAAAAACATTGGATGATGATGATGTAAGTTCTCATAATTCATTAGTGGTAGGTGTGCTTCGAAGTGGGGGAATATGGTGAATATTAGAGTTTTGATTGATTTTCTCATCTCTTCTATTCAACTTAAGCTTGAGAGTAGAAAATCATACAAGCACGTTGCATGTGAATTGTGTATAGGGGTCTTGTTGAAATTGAATTTCATTGATTACTTGCATTGTGCATTTTATGAAGTCATGGTTATGTTGTAAAGTGTGTTTGTATGGAATAATGAGTTGTCGATTTTTTTATAACTTCGTTCAGTGTTGAAATTCTCTTGATGATGTGAAATTAGTGTTTCCCCTTGATAATTTGTTATGTGGTATGTTCATGAGTTGTTCACTGAATCTCTGCTCTTGGAAGTGTTCAAAGAATGACAAGTGTCACTAGAGGATGAATGTTTTCCTAGTGGGAGAGATTCTAATACCTCTCAAATGACATAGGCTAAGCTAGATCCTAACATGTTTGTCATCATGTTCTAAGGTAAAAAAATGTTTTATAATGTCGTATTGATTTAGTGTATAGAGTTTTAGGTGATTTGGAGGTAAAATGTCAAATGACGACCAAGACGTTCGATGACTAAGTCATCTATGTGCCTCATGTGTGGTTATATGCCTATTTGTGTGTTTCATGAGTTTATGAGGTTCTTATATGCGTTATTATAGTTTTTATATGTAGTGTGTTAAGTTTCATGAGGTTTGTAGGTCAAACGTCAAAGAACATCAATGATGTTTGAAAGGTTTTTCTTGAAATTACTTTGTCTGTCTTGGAATGTTTCATCGAGTTTTATGTGGTTCGTTTTGGATGAAATATATATAGTAGGTCTTAAACTTTTATACGAACATATTTGGGTTTGAAACTTCTGGGCAAACATCCATAAGGAGCATCCAAGGGTCCTTAAGGAAGAACCTTGCGTTGAGCAAAAGACTATCATAGACGAGCCCAATCGACGGCCAGTAGCCTCGTCGATGGCCCATTCGAATGAGGGCGTGGTTCAAGACCTAGACGCATCATGGCAAGATTCCAACAACAATACTCAGTCCCAAACCACGGACCAACACGACGGTCTTAGGAAATGAGCCGTCATTTATAGTCGTCTGTGAGGAATGTCAAATTTCGCGGATCACTGTAAATGCTGGAGTGAAATGGTAATTTCATACCATTTCCAAATAAGACTTTGGGAGGTTACTTAGGGGTACATGGGGTATTTAAACATGTTTATAAGCCTTAAACACCTAGATGAATTCATTCTTCAAAATAAAAACCAAAAAATGCTTAAGAAATTCTCTAAAACTCCATTGAAGCCAAAACACAAGGAAGAGCTTGGATTAGAGATTTAAGTGGTGATTCTTCATTAAATTTGTGGATTAGAATCAGTAAGATATGGTTTTTTATCGTTGAAATTCTATTCATCACGGAATCAATCTTCAAAGTGATTTTGAAAGAGATTTTAAAAGATGAGTTTTCTAAATTTAAATCTATCCATGAGTTCTTGCATTAAAGGTTTAAATTATTGAATATTTATTGAATTGTTGTTAATTAGATGATTTTGACTCAATTAACCTATGAACCCATGTAGTTGATGAACCCTAGTTTTTTACTACTTTATAGGTTAAGTGATATTGTTCTAATGTTTATGAATTCTAGTGTAGTTTTTTGTTTGCTATTCGATTATGTACTAATTATATTTAATTGATACCTAGGTTGTAGTAGATTTATAAAGGCATTATGATATTTAATTGGATGATTTAGACAAAGATTGAAGTTGAGAAAATGATGTGTGGTACCCTGCCTAGTTCTCTTTATTTTATATTAATTAAAGTTGAATTATTTTATGATTTGTATGTTCCATTTATGGTGACAGTACTATGTTCTTTACTTGCAATTGATATGGCCTCGTCGGCATTACTATATGTATCACGATGATAATGGCCTTGTCAGCACTTACTTGAAGTATTATGATATATTGTGAGGTTGATATATGTGAAGTATGATAATATTAATCCATTTGTGATTAAGGTTGAACGTATGTGTTCTTCAATTGATGTTGTTAGGTGATCATGTAAGACTATAACTATGTCTTATCCGTATATTTTTAGAGTTGATGAATGATTATTCATAATTTACTATATGAGTCTATGATGGTTATATTGATGAGGCTATAGTAATGTATAGGTTAACATAAAGATGATATGGATCATTCCTATGTCCTTCAGTGAATGTTATGCTATATGTAATAAAGTACGTGTGTTGTGTCTTGTTTTGGTAGACTTGTGTCCCTTACTTGATACATGTATGGATGATATGTGGATATAAGATGTCTTTACTAGGTAAGCCTGTTTCACCCTTGTCATGTATGAATAAATTTTATATGAGACCTTAAATAATGTTAAAAGGTCACATACATGGAATCTTTAACCTAGTAGCAAGGTTATGAACCTTGAAGTCGAGAGCCATAATGGTATCCTTCATTAAATGAATAATGGACTGAAGCTTGATTTGTTGGAACAACATCATATCATCCTTATGAAAGTCATGATGAGCTATCTTGTCGCAATTGAAAGGTAGCCTTAGTAGACCTCTTTAGTAGGGTGTATATGATTGGGTTATGAACTAGATATGGAATGTCTTCATGTGATCCTATAATGTCAATTACTCTATGAGAACAAAGGCTAGCACCGAGTGAGTATGTTAAGGGGAAAAAGATCTACTTGAGAAGAAGACTAGAGTACAATGTAGCTCTACTTGACAATGATACAAGAGTACATAAAAGTCATTCATATTCCTTAACCATGTGTTTACATGGGATGTGTCGTAGGTGTAATCAGCCAGTATAAAACCCTCATAGGAGTATGTTAAAACTCTGGATTCCATGATTTTCTACCATGGTCTATGTCGTTTTTTCCTGTTGTCATCCTATGAAATACCTACTAGTATTGGAGAAGTTCTATAAGGTTTAGGTGGTTGTATGGGACGCTATCTAGACAATGCACAATAGTCTTTGAAGATGTTTATGAGAGTCCCTATGTCTTCTCCAAGACAAAACTTGACTGTCCTTTATGTGATGAATGTCTCATAAATGAAATAATAAATGTAATAAATTAAGTAAAGAAAGAATATCAAATGAATAAGTACTTATCTAGAAAATTCAGGGTTGTCTGGTTAAGGTGTGAAGGGCTACAGGATTGGTCACTTCGTATATTACCTAGATAAGTCTTAAGAATGCCTCTAGTTAGGGAAGTTGAATTATTATGTTGACATGATCTATGACTTTGGGAGTCATAAGGATTATTTAGGTAATCTTGAAGAGGTAAATCATGGATGTTATCTTCTCTATTTACTTAAATAATTCTTTTGATCACCTTTGGGTGGAGAGTGTCATATTTTGTATATTGTTGTATTAAGGTGAGAATGATTCCATATTATGTAGTCTAAATGATCTCTTAAGAGTGTTTTAAAGGGATTGTATGGGAGTTCGCTTCACAACTCACTACAGTGAAACTTAGAATCACCTTTGATAGGAGGATCTCATGGTTATGTCGTTGGTGTACTGTAAGTGTCTGTATCTCATTATAGTTGGTCTTAAGGATCATTTAGGTGTGCCTAGAAAGGGTGTATGGGCTGTCTCTCGTTTTCTTACTTAAGTGAGTCTTAGGATAGCTTTTTGTGAGAGGATTGCATGCAAGAAAGTGACCAAGGTGAAGTAAAAGAACATTATATTAGTGAAGGAGTTTAGTGTAAAAGTGAAATGAGTCACTGTAAAGTGATAATGTTTTACTCTAATGCTTCAAAGATTCATATGTGTTTATATTATGATATATAAATCAAAAGATTCATATTACTAATAAATGTCCGTTTTCATGATTTTATGCATAATTTTTAACTTAGTACAAGTGTTTGTACTAATTTCATACATTTTTTTATATCTATAGATGTAGGTGAAAGGTTAGAAAGATCGTGAAGGAAATCTTGGATTCTAGAGTCGTTCCAGCAAAGTTCAAGTATGTCCTCATTTGAATCAAGGGAATATATATGTCTTTTATTTCAAAGTATTTTGATAGACTAAGTATTTCTATATTCGTTTTGTATGGGTCTTGTTCCAAGTATTGTTTAGTCCAAGAATGACATATGTTGGTACTTAGTGTTTCTATGATTTTACTCTGAAAAAAAGTTTTAATATGCATATATATATATATA